>NW_022900947.1:5205463-5279933 GCF_012274545.1 Fukomys damarensis
TCTGTCCCCCGCAGCCTGACCCTTGCATTTAATTATTGAAACCATGAAGAAGGTTTCATTTTCTCTTTGGCCCCAACCAGGAAGCAGGGCGTTCCCAGCATCTCTCTCATTCTACTGAGATGAGCCCTGAGCCTCTGTGCTGCAGGAGCAATCTTCAAAGATTACAGAGCTCTTTCCAGGGGGCTGTGCATTCAAGCAGAGTGGAGACAACATGTCCCACTCCTTTCTGCCTGTCTGCCCTTTGGCCAGAATGAAAAGGTGAGTGTTTTCATTACCAGTCAAATTGCTTATGGCTGCTAAAAGTCAGCCTTGAGCCTGCAGGGGCTTGCAAAGGGCATCTGATCCAACACAAGCTCCATGTGACAGTTTTGGGGCTCTGATTCTAAAATATCTCCCTTGTAGAATGAGAATAAGAACTCCTGCTTGCAGATAGGGCTGCTCGGGGGATTAATTGAGGTGCTGAAGTTCTTAATACAATGTCAGTGCATAGTAGATGCTCTATAAATCTCAATGTCTTTCCCTGTGGGTCAGAAGAGGATGTGTCTAGCTTTATTTGCTGTGGTTTATTCACATTTGCATGTTCCCTCCATGTTTTCCTCACTCTCTCTTTTCGGGTTCCCTGTCCCTGCTCTAAGTGCACTAATCACTGCCTCGCCCCACTGAGCAAAGCTGCCCCAACCCATGATGGGTCTGTGATCTCTCCCCATTAGGCCATTTCTGCTGGATGAACTAAATGAAATGGGACAGCTCATGACAGGTCCCCTGAGGTGAACCCCTGCTTAAACAGACCCGCTACCAGCATCCTCAGGAGCATAGCGATAACAGAAAGCCAGCAGCCCCCACCTCTTAGCTGCACCTGAAAGAAAGCTGATTATACAAAAACCACAAGAGACTTGCAGTACCCACCACCTCTCTGCTGCTCCTACCACTGCTCTGTTTATCAGCCATCCCCGGGCCCATCACCCATGGGACTCTAAAATTTTCCACTCTCTTGACTAGTGCCCACTCTCCTACCTAAACTCCCCTATATCAACCGTAAGTACCCTCCTCTCAGTGCTGACGGCCTTTTTGCCCTTGGCCTGTCTACATCTAGATGCAATAAACTCTGCCAGTTGCTTGAACTTTGTCCTCCTCCGTGGTCTCAACCGTGCCTCAGTCTGACCTTACAGCTCAGAATCAAAGATGCAGTTGGCTCGGTTCTGATAAACTGAGACCTCCACGGGCATGGAGCGGGCAGCATGATTTACACACACCTTTGCCTGGACCAGCTAGACACCAGCACCCCAGGCTGGTAGGACCCTGTCTGCAGGGGAGCAGCACTGGGATAGTTCATCAAAAGCCTTGGATGCACTCCTGAGCTCCCCATCCGTGAGTTCCTTTGAATCTTTAACCAGCTTCAAATATCTGCAGTCAGTGGGGCAGCTCTACTCATGTAGAGAGAGATGTTGATTTTGCTTTTTATCATTTGTTTATCTGCCCTTAGGGAAGAAGCAGGGAAAGGAAAATAAAGGAATGGACAACTTCGGCAGGGAAATTTATGAGGAGTCGTATGAATCATGAATCGCTCTACTGAAACCCTAGGCTTAAATGCTAACAGCAGGGGTGTGAGATTCAGGCCCATCCACTGGAAGACAAAACACTGCCAACTCTGAAAACACTGGAAAGGTGGGGAATTTGTTACAAAAGCCAAACCATTCACTGTTATTTTTCTGGATGCTGATTTCTTTTCTCTTGAAAAAGTTCTAATTTAAATGGGGTGGAAACAGGGAATAAATGAGTTCCCTAAAGCTACATTCTCATTCATTTTTTTCACTTCTTCCTTCTCTGTGGGAAGCCAGCCATAGCCCACTGGCTTTTTGAAAGACAACATTTGTTCCTATTTAAGGACTGCACATGTTAAACTTGTTTTACCCTGCACGGGAGAAACCCAGACAGCCAAAGATCTGTAGGAGTCAGGTGTTGTTAACTCCATTTTGTTATGTTAAAGATCTGATGTTATCTATAGGAGCAGGTATTGAGGTTACTATGGTAATCCTAGCCCATAATAGTTCGGTCTTTTCCTTTAAAAGGCTGATGCCTGCCTGCAATAAACGTCGCCTTGATCAGACTCTTGTCTTGGCGTCCTTCCTTTCTCTCTGCCCCATCTCCACCCCGCTGCTCTTTCAGGTTTGAGGCACTGCGGGACAGTGCTCTGCGTCGCCGGTTCGCGACACTTCTCCCATTCAGTAAGGCATTTAACCAACATTACTGTTTATAATATACATTGTAATGTTACACCATGTTGTGGTCAGGGTTTGCAAGAGAATAGATTTAATACAGGACTCATAATTTATAAGAGTATTTTATAATATTCACCCAGAAAGTCAAAGGCAGAGGAATGCAAGAGATCTGTCCACACACTAGAGATCAGAAGAACCCAGCAGAGGGCCTGGAACCCATGGCAATGTCCCGCCCAAGTCCAGCTGAAGGCCTAAAGTCCAAGGCAGTGTCCTCCACGAATCCAGCCCAAGGCCAAGAGCCCACAGCAGTGTCTCATGCAAGTTCATATCAAGGAATTTCCCTGAGAGAGGCCAAGGACCAGTGGTGGAAGCTAGAAATCTTGTACCAGTGGGTTGGATGAAGGATCTGTGCCACCAGGCTGAGGGATCTGCACTGGAGCCAGGAAGCGACACTCACGGTGAAGATCAGAGCTTCCCTGAGGAGAACAGCAGCCATCCCCAGCACAGAGAGCCCCCAGCTCCTCCGCTGAAGAGAACAGACAAGTTTGCATCAGGAAAACCAGCCACTGTGGCAAGCTCCTCCAAGAAAATCAACAACCAATGATCTTCCCCTGAAGTTCTCTTTTTATGCCACTGGCAACAATCCTCAGGTGGGTCTTCCTGCCCAGACCACACTGAATCAGTTCAGCTGGGCACTCCAAGTTGACCATTAGTTCACCCACCACACAAGACATGGCTGTGTACTAAGAACTTGACTGGGCTTTGTCCTTGTGTAAGACTTGAATAGGCTAAAGTGACTCCATGCTAATAGGCCAGACTGTGCTTCTTCATATGCTAATTGCTACCTTGGTTAACAGCCCACCCAGGGGCAAATGGTTTGACAAAGGGTGACCGTAGAACATTTCCTGCATAAGATAAGCAATGTGTTTGCAGTCTTGTTCTGTGAATTCCCTGACTCTTTGTTTAGTAAAACCTTATAAAAAGTACCTCAGCCCCTGAGCAGTTGCCTCTCTGAGCCACCTGGCTCCGGGAGTGCCGTCTGGCCAGACTAATAAAGGTCTATTTACCATCTAGCCTGGTGTGTTCCTTCCTGGGTTTCTCGGTTCTCTGTCGTGTTCCCGGAGCCTCGCTGGGTGTTAGGGCCCAGCATCGTGGAGGCCTTTCGGCTGTTCACGCTCCGTGGAGTGGAAGTGAGACTTTAGGTCTTACACTTGATTCTTTAGGATTGTTTTGTTTTTTTTTTTTTTCCCAGTATTAGGAATTGAACCTAGGACCTTTGCATTGAGCTGTATCTTCAGCCCTTTTTTATTTTTATTTTGAGACAGTGCCTTGCTAACTCACCAAGGTGCCCAGGCTGGGTTTAAATTTGTGATCCTCCTGCCTCGGGCATCCAGAGTGCTGGGATTACAGGTGTGCACCACCATGTCCAGCTTCTTTCTTCATATATATTTTTTTTCAGCAATGCTTATTAATTTTACAAAATATTGGGTTCGAACGCAATATTATCAAACATGTATGTAACACATTTTGATCATATCTTTCCTCCACTGTCCTTTCTTATGCTCCTTTCCCTTCCTCTTATCCCTAATAGTCTCCCTGCTACTTTCCTGCCACCTTTTTAGTCCTTGGGATTTCTTGAGTGACGAGTATACGCAACTGAGATAACTCAGGATGGGAAGTGGCCTTGCCAAAAAGACCAACCACGTGGTAAAGGTTGGGGCACTGTTGTGTCGAGTGTCATCGGCCCTGAACACAGAGAGGAGAGGGGACTGGAGACTGAGTTAGCCAGGTGGAAGGTCCCATGAGTCACACCTAAGTAACGAAACTCCAAGAACACTCTGGCCACTGGAGGGCGCTGGGAGGCAGCACTCTGGGAGAAGGGTTACAGGGATGCACTCTTCAGGCAGGAGAGGGTAGCAATGTATCCTGATTCCACGGTGAGAATGCCAGGACCTTCCCAGGCATCATCCTACACATCTCTTTTGACTTCTTTTGATTTGCATCCTTTTTGCTGTAATAAGCTATGATAAAACTGTGAGAAGAGCACGTTCCTGAGTTCTGTGAGTTCTTCGAGCACAACCTGAGTGGTGGTGGCAACTCCCACACTTGTAGCCAGATGCTCAGGGGCAGGGGTGGCCCGGGAACCCTGAGTTTAGGGTCTGAGGCGAGGGCTGTCTGGTGGAAGGCTGTGTTTGCAAACTTCCTGTGCTACAGAGGCTCTGCAAGACCCCAGAGAGCCAAGGATACTCTGGGCTCTGGGACCCTGCACTCCCTCCTGTGAGCAGCCCTAGCTCAGCCTCCTGGCCCGGCCCCCTCTGCCCTCCTCACTCCAGCCTTCCCACTTTGCTTTCTGATATCTCCTGCCACTCAGGTCTCCTGGTCAGCACCCCATGCATCTCCACCCAGTCCCACATCAGTGGCTTTTCTTGATGTCTCTCCAGCGGTCATTCTGGCAGGGCAGCCATCCTCTAAGCATCAATGGGCTAAATGATGCCCTTCCATCCACAAATGTGTGCCTTAAGCCCTACGCACTAGCTATGCCTCACTGCAGTGCATGACCTTGCTGTGGCTCCCCAGTGCCTATAGACTAACACTGCTCAGATCTGAGGTTCTCATCCTCTCCACCCTCCTTCCCACCTCTCCTGCCACTCCACCTCCCCTTTCTCCTTGGACACTGGCATGCAGCACCTCTACTATTCCTAGCAGGCCACCACCTCCTCCAGGTTGCATTCCCTGAATCCCAGCATGGACGTGAGACCAGCATTTGGCGAATATGTGCTGAATGAATACATAGGGAAGAAAGGAGCCACTCCTTCCTCCCGCTCCCAAGGCCTCAGGGTAAAACCACACCGTGCTATTCCAGGCAGACGTTTCACAGGTCCACCCTACATGCCATGGACATGAAGCCCACTGCTATTCCAGCTTAATAGCCCACAGAGCTTCCGAGATGGAGCAAGAGCCCAGATTTCCAGTTCTCCTTCAGAGAGAAGTTGGGACAAGTCAGACCCCATCTTGGGGTGACATCACAGTGACAAGATCAAGCACACTGATGGCTGCAAGTGCCTGGAGAAGCCACCTTGGCCTCCTCCTGGCTTTCAGCTTTTTAGCATCAGAACCAATTTCACAAATGAACCTACACAAATGTCAGAGTTAGCAAAATTTGTAAAAACCCACATCTGTCCTGACACAAGGAGAGTCCAGATTTGCAAAGCACCTCTCCAAAATCCCAGGGCTCCCCAGAACTCGCCAGCACCTGCAAGCTTGGCACCAAGGATGATGGGCCCCAGGACGGGAAAAGCTGGAGAAGCTCCCAGAGCTGCCCTGCTTTCCCCAGTCTTCCCTGTCCCTCCCACCTCCCTGCCCTCCCTAGGCCCCAAGACAGGGCCTAGCAAGCACCCCTTCCTGTGCGGCATCCTTCACACCTCCATTGTATCCCGGGGGAGCACACTTCACCTGGGTTGCAAGGGGTCAGAATTGCACCCAGAACTGATCTCAATCTGAAACAGGAGCCAGGGCTGAGTCTCAGCGCGCAGGCACAGAAGTGGCCTTTAGTCGTGGTTACAGGTCAAGAAGAACAGCCACAAAACTGTGAGTGCTTTGAGGGTCCATCCCTCAGGCAGTGAGCCCCCAGGATCCCTCCTAGGACCTTGGAAACCCGTGGGACCTCCCACACTTGCCCCGGATACCTACGCTCCAGCAAAGAGACTGGCTTCCCTCCCCCGTGGAGTCCAAGGCGGGATCCGGTGGGCTTCAGGCCGCATAAACCCGGGCACCCTGACCACGCATAACCAAAGGATTCGCACGGCACAGCGCCCCTGTGGGCCCAGCGCGCGAGCACTCACCCGGGTGGGGGCGTTCACCACAGACAAGTTGTACCCGTACAGGAAGGAGGAGCCAAAGGCGCCCACGAGCGAGGCTGCCAGGAGGGAGCAGGACCAGTCCTGGGCAGAGAGAGGAGAGCACGTCACAGTGAGCCTGGCAGAGCCTGCACTGTCCCCTAGCTGGGGAGAGGATGCTAGAGGGGGAATCGGAGAGGCTGCGCCTGGGGCCTGCAGGCAGGATTTCCGTCTAGGTCCCCAGCAACCCACCGGGCTGCAGCAGCGTCCCCGCACACACCTGTACTCGGTGAAGCGCTGTGAGAAGCCGCATGCCCTGACTTTAGACAACAGCATCCAGCTAAGCCGGAGGGAGCCGCCCGGCTGCACCGACACCCACAGGGCGCTCCCGCCTAGCTTTCTGTCATCCTCTCTCCTGTCCTATCTCCTCTGTCCCTCCTTGGTGGTGGTGGTGGGGCACGGAGCTGTCCGTGGGGCTACCTGGGATGGGGCCTGGGGCCCGCGTTGTCACAGCTGCCGGTCACTGACCTTTCCCACCTCTGACTCTTCAGCTGCCTGCCTGTAGGGAGAGCCTGAGACTCCCCGGGGCCACACGGACACACGCCTGCCATGCACGCACGGCGCGCATGCGCACGCCCGCCCGCCACGCACACATCTGCATGAGCACGCGCACTCAGGCATGGCTGCACGCTTTCTTCCTGGCTGAGGCATAGCCTATAGGCTGGTCTGAGCTCCCCTGAACCAGAACCTGAAGATCCACACGGCCTTATGCGGAGGGTCACACAGCTCTGGCCCCAGCCTAGGGTGCCTTAGCCAGCACGGGGTGGAAACTCCTGGGCCCCGTAGTCCCTGCTGACCAGCTGGCACAAGAAGGCTGCAGAAAGGCCCAGTAGCCTAGGCTGGGCACATGGGCCAGGCGGAGGACCAGGTGCCCTGGGAGCCTGAGTCAGACACCCACTGCTTGGAAGGCGCCTTGGAAGGTAACACTGGTCTCCCATAGAAATTTCTTTGCCCACGCACCCTCTTAGCTGGGCCCGGTGTCTGAGGGCTTCGCCCCTGGCTGTGTGATCTGAGCAAAGCACCTGACCTTTCCAAGCCACAGGGCTCTTTGTAAGGGCCCCAGATGTCACTGGCACTCAGAACAGTTCCCTCTTCTTTCTCTCCTCTCCCATGGTCCAGCTGTGCCCAGGTGGATGTGCCAAGGTCTCCACCTTATTCCCTGAAGTCTCCTCTGACAGGCTTTCTCACATCTGAGATCCAAGGCCAAGGTCTCCACCTTGAGAGATGTTTTTACATTTCTTTCTTCAGCTCAACTTCATCTCGTCTGAGCCCCGGCTCCACTACTTAGGACCGTGGCACCTCTGGCTAGTTAGGTGGCTGCTCTGTGACTTTTCCTTGTCCACCTTACAGAAGGCTATGCCTCAGAAGGGAATTAAAGGCCACTGGGTGTTGGGAGACAGCCTGGCTAGGGGATGGACACACACACACACACACACACACACACACGCTGAGTGCCAGCAAAGCCGCTGGGCTCACTGTCTGGGGGTGGGGCGTGCTTCTTTCTCACCCTTTCTGGGCTGTGCACCTGTCAGTGGGACAGAGGGCCCGGGGATGGTTTACAGCCAGGGGATGGCACTACCCAGTGAAATGGGCCCAGATGGCCTCCTGCAGGGGGAGGGACTTGCTCTGACCAGGGTTCATTAATTGAACCAAGTAAGGCACACTGTGTCTCTGTGCTGTCACCCTTTAAGGTCACCCTCTGGCCCCAGCCCACAGGGCACCTCCTACAAGCCACTGGCAGCAGCTGAGCTCTCGGCTCCACACCACCCTGGCTCCCTGCCCTGATCACCACAGAGCAGGCCACAGGACTGGAGCTCTGTACACTGTGCTAGGTCTTGCCAGCGGCTGTGCCAGCAGCCTGCCAAGGGTGGAAAAGAGCAGGTGGGCACCATCTCCTCTGCCTCAGCCGCTCTCCTCTGTGTGCCCACTGTCTCTCTACCTCCGGCTGGGGAAAAGGTGACTGTTGCTGCCCATGCCATGCCCTGGGAAGGGAAGCAGGGGTCACTCCGGGGCACGAATGTGTCTGTTCTCCAGAAGTCTTCATGCCCTGTCCACGGCCTGCTGCCAGGACGCTGTTGGCCCAGTAACAGAAGACACAGGATCTGGGGCTCTGGGCCAGTGTCACGTGGGTGACAGTATATGACTTAAACGCAGGCCCCTCTGACTCAAAGCCAGAGGCCCTGCAACCTAGCGGCTGCAAACTGAGGCCTGTCCCTCATCAGCCACCTAAGCGGGCCTCCCACAGCCCACCCGCTAGGATGGCGAGAGACCACAGAGTGATTACCTTCCTTTTCCTCCCACCCGGCAGGCCTTGGCTCCCCCTGGGGCGGTGGCAGTCAGGCTGCTCCCTTCCTGATCCGGAAGGCCCAGGGCAGCTGGTGTCAGATGTCAGGAGAGCAGGGCTCAGGTCCTTGAACTCCATGCTCCAGTTTCCCTGATGCCTGGATGGGCAGGCAGGGACCCTGGACTCTACCGGGACATCTCCGTGGAAGAGAGGCACACTCCACAGGTCGGGGGGCGGGTGCTCACACAGGAAATGTGGCAATTTGTTCTTGCCTGAACAGGAAACACAGCGTTTTCGTCCCTGCCCCTAGGTCAGTACAGTAACTGAAAAGTCTTAAAGGAAAACTTCTCCTCCTGTGAGCTGTACACAGAGTAGGGACTTTTTCTTTCACTGTTTCCTTGCCAGTGTTCTTTCTGGAGGAATAACCCAAGGAGGCCTTCTACAACCCAGCAGAAGGGAGAGGTTGCCGGCTTTGCCTCCTAGCCTGTGGTGGGGTGGCGTCTCCACGTTTTATCTTTGTGTCCTCAGGCAAGTCATGTGACTTCCTTGAACTTTTGTCTGACCAGTGCCAAATAGGGTATCGATTTCATCCTACTCATCTGGCAGGGTTGTGAGACCCAGTAGAAAACAGGCAGCCCCTGGCAGTACACAGGAAAGTGTCTGCAGCCCCAGTGCAGATTCAGAGGCTGTGGGTTTGGAAGAAAAGGAGACACCTCTTAATCACAACTGTGTCATGCTCGCTCAACCTCAGCCAAGGGGAAGAACTCTGTGCTGGCCCAGGCTAGCCCAGGACCTCATGTGCACCCTGACACAGCAGAATTAATTCACTGCATGGTTGATTGGCCTCAAATGTTGGAGAAGCAGCTTTGGTCACAGCTAGGACAGGCTACTTCTGCTGTCCACTCCCAGAGGCTGGATAGGGACACAGGCATGCTCGGTCCATGCAGAAGGCTTCAGAGGGAAGGGCAGGGTCCAAGTTCATACCAGGAGACAGAGAAGCCTGAAAACTGGGTGTAATGGAAAGCACACATTGAAACAGCTGCGAGGGTGCTGCAGTTTGGGATGTGGTGCAGGTGAAGTATGCAGAGATAGCAGTGGGACACAGGCTCCTGGGAGCAGATGGGGACCACACTTCCCACAAGAAAGCCAGCTTCAAAGGTCAGACCAGGTGTGGACAGAGCAGCGTGTCTCCCAGCGCGTCAGTGAGCGGCAGCTCTGGGAGCCCTGGCTGTTTCTTTAAACTGCATTAGTATTTTTTTGCAGTGCATAGTCACATTCATTGGTTGGAGACCAGGCTTCGAGATAAAGATGAGATGACCAGGCCTGCACATTTTCCCAAAGGACAAGATAAGTGGTAACACCAGGCCCGATGAGTCTCACTAGACATCACCCTGGTGGGTGACCAAGACCCCTGGACCCATTACTTCCTAGAAAAAGCCTCTGTTCTTTCCATGCACGCTTGTTATGTGACTTGTTCCCCCACTGCATCACTACTGCCTAAGTGACTGTATTTGTAACCTCACTGGTTGATCAGAGCTTTAACCCGTGATGTACACATGTGGTTGTGCTCTATAAGACTCTCCCTGTAAAGCAGGGGCCTCAGCTATCCAATAGGGACCCCTCCTGCCTCTCAAGAGCTTTCCTCTCAATAAATATTTTCCCACTCTTAACCTCTGTTGTTGTAGAATTCAGTCTTTGATTTTAGAGAATATGAACTGGGCGTATCAGACATCTAACAGGTTGGGAGATGTATTTTAATGTGTCATCTCCTGTTTTAACATGATGACTTTAACTCTTCCAGGAACATATGAGGTGTAGCTGGGTAAGTGGAATTTCTAGTTTTAGTTGTTTGAGCAATCTCTATCCCGACTTCCACAGTGGTTGTACCGGTTTACATTCTGACCAAAAGTATAGGAGGGTTCCTTTCTCCAGGCAACCTTGTGCTGGCTCTTTGTAGTTTTCAGTCACTTGGCTGACCCCCTCCCGAGCTGTGTCCCATGGGGGCTCCCTGGGATGTCATGGAAAGGCTTGGAAATGGTGGCTCGGAGGGCACTGGCAGGATAGTGAGGCAGAGAGGTGTGTGACTGGGAAGGGCGTGAGCGGAGAGCGTGGGGCCAGGACCTGTGGGGACCCGGGGCTGGTCAGTGTGGGAAGTGACGTGCTGGAGCATGGAGGGGCAGGGACAGCCACATCCCGATGCCAGCCGATGGGGACTTGATAGTCATCACCTCGGTTCCTCCCCTCACCCTACTGCCATGCTTCCCCCTTGACCCTGTTCCTCATCTGTAGCAGTGGTTCCCCTGATCGTGCTAAGACTCAGACTGGAACGGCTGACCCCCCAAATTTAAAGTGGCTCTGAGCTGGGCGTGGTGGCGCACCCCTGTAACCCCAGCACTCGGGAGGCCGAGGCAGGAGGATTGCTGTGAGTTCCAGACCAGCCTGGGCTACATAGTGAGCTCCAGGTCAGTCTCAACTACATAGTGAGACCCTGTCTCAAAAACACCAAAAAAAATTAATAAATAAGTAAAGTGGCTCCACAAATCTCAAAAGGTGCCAGAACCCGAGTGGTCAACACAAATGGCGTAAAGGAAGAGGGAAGAGGGCAGGTCCCTGCATGAACCCCATGACAGCTACCCAGGGTCCGCACCACCAGAGCAGCCTGCCTGCCCTCTCATCTCGCATCTGCTTTCTGCACGTGTCCCATCCCAAGTCCTCTGTGCTCCCTTCGGCCCAAGGGGCTAAGTTAAGGGAAGAACCGAAGCTCAGGGACAATGTGGCCTGGGATCTGTGCTCTGAGGTGGACCCGGAGAAACCTAACTCTGATCACAGACATGGTGATGGAACCGATGTTCCTGTCTGGGGCACACTGAGCTGCTCCAGCGCTCAGCCTCCGTTCACACATCCACTTATCAATATGTCCTGAGCTCCTGCGCATTCAGGTTCACCTGGCCCTGTGCTCTAACCGCCTTTGATTTACTGATCTTGCAGGGCTCGGCTCCCTGACCTCCTCCTCTCGACACTGCCCTTGACCTCTTCCTGCTGTTTCTGTGTTCCACACCTTGGAGGGCAGGGGCTATGTGCATCTTATGGGCTGAATTGCATCCTCCAGATTATACCATTAGTTGGGTCCATGTCCAATGTGAAAAATATCCTTACAAGATGACTGAAACAGAACTTAGAGGAAAAAATCAGTCTTCCTAGCTGAAAGCAGTCTCCCCTTACTTCTTGCACAGATCCCCTGCAGCTGCCAATCACAGTCCAGAGACATCCCAGGTTCTTAGGAATCTGCCTCCCTCCAAGGCTGACTTCTGCTCAGGTATTGATAAGAAAGACAGTTATGTTCCTGAAAACAGTCTTAGGACATCTCAGAGACTGCTTTGTCTCAAGAGATACAGATAAGTTTGACTCTGTGTTCCTGTAAACAAGGCCCATCACCTCCTGAAATTATGCCTGTATTGTTTCAAGGTTAATGCGTCAAGCTGTCACTAAGTGAATAACTGTCTTTGTCCCATTTTGTGCCAACCCCCTCGACAAATGTATGAAAATGGATCTTCTCCTTTGTTCATGGCCTGGCACGTTGGATATGCATTTGGCTGAGTCAGGTACACACCTAATAAAACCCTCCTGTCTCCTAGTGGTCTCTCCCGTCTCCTGAATTCTGCAACATGACCACATGCAGATTCAGGGAGAAGATACCATCTGTAAGCCAAAGAGAGGCTTGGGGGAACTGATAGGACAGAAAAAATAAAACTAGGTAGAAAGGAGACCAGGAAATTGAGAAACTAAAATTCTACTTTTAAGAAAAACTGCCGCTTCAAGACAAGCTCTTTTCCTGCTTCTGAAGGCCACCCTAGTGTGAGACACACCCCCTCTTCCATTCTTACAGAGAATAATGTCACAGTCCAAAAGGCCCTTTACAATAACCTGAACATTCTCAGGCAATAGACCCTTTTCACCTGAAAACTGACTTTTCCTCTAGCCCAGAAAGCAGCTGCATTGGAGACATATGTCAGCACCCAGATCTCTACTTCAGACTCGTGTAGATGGCGTATGCTGTAACCCGGCAGTCAGTGAGAATTACACATCTAAGGTCACCCATATGGAGATAGCCTTTAAATGTGCCCTGCCCTGGCTCGTAATGCATCTCATTTCTTCGAGCACCACACTTGCTTTTCAGCGCATCCTATATGTCTCCTTAATGAATCCTTCTCCTGCCTCTTTTTCTGATGCTTCCTGAAAATTCCTTTTTTGTGATGGGAGCCATTTAACCTGCATGCTTATTTTAAAGGGGTGGGTTAAGTTCCTTATCTCAGCCTTGGGGACCCTCAGACCCAGCCAATAACAGAAACAGCCCTGAGCACACCTGGGTTTTAGACCTGAGGCTAATACAGTGCTTCTGCTGTTTAAGCCCCATCTGGAATTTTGTCACAGCTGCCCCAGCACTCTGCCCCAGCAGACTCTAACTGTCTCCTCTGTGAGGTCCCAAGCCTAGAAAGTTGGCTAAGAGAAGGTGAACATTTTCTAGCAGAAAAGGCTTAGAAGAAAGGAATTTTCTACCAAATATCATTTAAGTAGGATACTATCTTTCATTACATCAAATACCAAGACATGGATCCTTGCCTCACCTAATATGAGCACCAAGCAAAGACGCAGTGTCCAGGAAGAGGAACTGCTGTCTATGTAACATGGTTCTTCATGCCCTTGGGTAACCTGAGGCAAGTGGCTTCACTGACCTGACTTTCAGCTCACATCCTTGTGAGGCCAGTGCTGTTTCCACTTCCCTGGCAGTTTGTGTAGGGGACCTGTGTTGATCTTTGTACTGCCAAATGCAGGGTCACTGCAAACCTGGACCTGTTTTCTTCCAAGTCACTATTGCCTCCAAGCTCATCCGAGAAAGGAGGTGCAAAAAGGCCATCATTTGATCCTACTGAGACGCAGAGCTTTGGCCAGGAAGCTGCAGCCCTCTGTGTGCCTCAGTTCCCTGCCTGGGAGATGGGGTCAGTGCTGCCTTTGCCCTAGAATGACCAAGAGAACCAAATGGGAAACTCACCTAGGGATCCAGCACAGTGATCACTCGGGCTTTCGTTCCTGAATCTGACTTTAGAGAGAGGACATGAGGAGCCACGAGCAGGCTGAGAATCTTTGTAGTTACCAAGGGCTTCCTAGAGGAAGAGGCAGGGGGAACAGTGGAGGGATTTGGGTGCACCCTAAAGGACTGTGACCTGATTATTGTCAACATCAACTTCCCTGATTAAGAAATGACCTCTGGAATAGCGGCCCCTGCCAAGTCCTGCAGCCCAGCAGCAGATCAGTGCTGCAGACACCATGCATGTCTGGAGCCCCATCCTGTTGCCCCACAGTTCACACAGCCCCTTCCATAGAACTTTGCTTCTTGTCACTGCTTGCTTGACTCTTTCCACCTTACCCCAGTCCTGCTTCCCCTGGTGGCGGGAGAGCGGAGGGCAAGCACAGGCTGTCGGGGTTACTGGGAGGCGCTCACAAGGGAGGGCCCAGGACCAGGACCTACCGCTTTCTTTCTCTCCAGCTCACTTTCTCTATGTTCCGCAGGGTCCGTTTCACTGAGCTTCATGGTTTACGTTCCGGATTGTGGGCGTCCTGTCGTTCCTGAGAAAGAGAATAAAAAAGAAGCCATTCAGCACTTGCTGCGGCAAATGGTAAGTCACTGGAGATGGCCCGGGGAGGTTTCCTGGAAGGGACACTAGGCAAGGACACCAAGAGGAGACACAGTAGTGTCCTCACTGGGACTCCGGGTTCCCAGACACCAGGGCTCTGCTCTGCTCTTTCCTGGCCTCAGTCTCCACTTACATATGGGGTTAGGTTCTCTCTGCCTTTCCTGCGTTTGCTTCAGAGCTTGTTAAATACAGACTGTTCCCTGCAGTGTTCTCGTCAGAAGCTCTTGCTTACAAAGGGGTGTGTTTTGGAAACACCCAGTCTTGTCTGCAAGAGGTGACAATGACACCAGTGTAAGTTATCACAAAGTGTCAATCTCACCTGTCAAGTTGAAACAATCACCAACAATAACCTAAGTCACCAGCGTGGTAGAAGTAGAAATTGCACAGGAGTTTTGGAATCTGGGAGCGTGTTTCTAGAACCACAAAAGTATTTGTACCCTTTGGCCAAACTACTCCATTTGTAAAAATATATCATAAATCAGGAATCAAATGTGCACAAAGATTTAAGTCCAAAATGTCCATGGCCACACTTTTTCACATTAGAAAAACGATATTCACAACAGGAAAGTGTACCTAACAGGGAGGTTTGACCACACTATGGTACGTTCATATGATGGAAATTCATGGACCCTCTCAAAATTATCTTACACAAGATCATTTGACGTCAGGAGACAAATGCTCAGAGTAAATTCTTACTTGACAAATAAAGGAAGATATATAAACAAATATGCATTATTCAACATTAAAAACAGATGTACTTATTAGCCAGGTGTGGTGGCACATGCCTGTGTTCCCAGCATTCAGGAGGTGGAGACAGGGTAATTACTAAGAATTCAAGGCCAGCCTGGGCTACATAGTGAGACCTGTCTCAAAAACAATAAGAAAAAATGCAGATGCACTTGTCAATAGATTTACACTGCTAAACATTATATGTTCTTAAACCATGTGCATCTTTTTGCTTGCACCTAAAATGTAATAGTTTTACATTGTTATTTATTCAACAAATATTAAGCCCCTACTGTTGTAGATTACAGGAATATAATTCTGAACCAGGGAGCTCTCTTTCTGCCTCAGAGAGCTGGTGTTTTAGGGGCAGAGATGGTTCAGAAGCCCACATGGACTGCTTGTGGGCACAAGGAAGGTAAAGGGCTTGCCCAGCACTGGGGAGGACAATGGGGTGATGGGGTACAGAGAACAGGGATGGACATGTTTGTGTGCATACGATGTAGACTGGCAGGAACAAGCCAAACGTGAACTCTACTTCCCCCTTGGCTTTGGTATTGAGACCAATTTTCATCTTATTGTTTTTCCATTGCTTCCCAGTTTTCTCTAATACTGCAATAACTAGAAAAACAAGTTTTTAAAACTGCTTCCATTTTTTGTTTTGTTTGGTTTGGTTTGGTTTTAAGAATAAAGCCTTTAAGATCTCACAGAGCAAAGCAGAGTACAAATGACATTTGAAAGTCTGCTTCCTCACTCTTCGAGAACATACAGCTCTCGTTGGATGTGGGGCTCTGAGCTGCATGGGGGTGCCCACGTCACTTCAGCAGCCTGCCAAAGGTGGGCTTCCGGTGTAGCACTGGAGGCCCTGCCCCAAGGAGTCATCCCCAATTCTCCGGTCCTGGTCTTCATGTAGGGGATGCTCCGGCCCTGCGCCTGTTTTCCTGAAGGTCCTGCAGGCCTCTCTGCTGCTGCCCCTGGTATTCCAGCTCCTGCTCTAGAGGGCTCTCTCCTTCCTGCAGCACTTTCCAAGATCCCTGCAGAGTCCTACCTGGTTCCTTCTGGAAGTCTCCCCACATCCTCAAGCCCACCCCGCTAGCCCAGCAGGAATGCAATCGATTGCATGTTTGTGTCCTCATCAGTGATGGCGCCTCCCTGTGACGGTTCACTTTATGGGTCACCTCGCTAGGCTATGACCGCTGTCACTTGCTAGGTTGTTGCTGGGAAGATGCTTTTTTGATATGGGAAACATTTGACTTGAGCAGAACAGATGGCCCTCTAGCTTGTGGGTGGGCTGTACCCGGTCAGTGAAAGACCTTCAGAGAAAAAGTGGAAGTCCCCTGAAGAGGGAGGGGTCCCTCAAGACTGTAACATAAACCAGGCGTGGTGGTGCACCCTTGGAGGCTGAAGTAGCACTGTAATTTTGACACCAGCTGGGGCCCCTTAGTGAGACCCTGTCTATAAATAAATAGGGCTGGGGCTGTAGCTTAGAGTATTTCCCTTATTTTTTTCTACTAGTTTTCCAATTTCCTATGTTGAAAATACTGCAGTAACTACACAAATGAGGTTTTTTTTAATGCTTTAAATTTTTTTAAAACTTTTTTTTTCCAAAAAAATAACATTAAGCCTGTAGTCTCAAACAGACAGAGTACAAATAACATTTGTACTTTCTGCTTCCTACACTCTGCAAAGAAACACAGTTCCCACCAGATGATGGAGGTGAGGCCTGGGGTTTGAATCCCTACTACCAGGGAAAACAAACAAACAGACAGACAGACAAAAACACAACAACATAGAGATTCTGCTGTTTCCAGACTTTGGAACAAGACTACAACACTAGCAATGCTAGAATTGGCAGCCTGCTTGCTGTGGGTTTGGGGTTTCTCAGCCCTCGCAATTACAAGAGCCTGTTCCTTAAAATACATCTAGGTCAATGGATAGATGGGTAGATAGGACCTACATGCAGACATGTTGGGGACCCCAACTAACCCACCCCTCGCCCCTCACACACGAGCACCCTGGTACCTGCCCCACTTCTGTGTCCGGGTGGCAGAATTTCTGGCTAAAGAGAGGCCCGGTGAGCAGCATGGGTGGGCTGGGTGGAGCAGAGAAGAAGCGGTGAGGCAGTGGGGCCAGAAGGGAAGGTAGGGGACAGATGAGGCCAAATGACCATGGCCTTGACACCCGGGGCTTGTTCCGGTGCTGGTTTATTTACGTGGCTGTCACTGAGCAACACCAGGAACTGCCATTCACATCTGTGATATCAACATCGCCCTGGAGTTATACAGCGCAGTGGTCCTACAGGTGCCTGAAGATGACCACATTCTCCAAATGGCTAAGGAACCACAATCTGAAAAGACAGGAGCAGGGGGGCAAGGGCACAGCTGCTGGCATCAGAAACCTGTGTCCCAGTGTTGGCTTTGCTTGTGTGACTAAGGAGAGTTACCAAACCGGAAGTCCAGTTACCCTTGTCTCTTATGGCCATTGCCAGGTGAGGGACACTGCATTGAAAAGGCCCTGGGAGACCCTCAGCCGATCTTTGGTGTCCAATGAATGGCACCTGTCATTCACGGAGCTGTGAAAGCCTCAGAAAAGTAACAAATCTGGGAGTGGGAGGACATGAAGAATTTTGTTTAGAAGTATCAAGCTTGAGATGTTCACGGGCCATCAGAGTTTAAATATTGTTTGAGCAGCTGGAAATAAAAGTGTTACTCAAGAAGGTTTTGGCTGGGAAGGAATTCAATGGTGATGAATACTGCAGGACTAGGTAGGTTCATGGGGGGAGAATGGGTAGAAAGAGCAGACCCTAAGGAACCAAGAGAACAGCTTAACAGCCCAGCCTGGTGGGCTGTAGGATGGTGCCAAAGGTCCAGCCATGGCTCAGAGGTGGAAGAAAGACGGTGGGTGTGCAGAGCTTCCCCTGGAGCCTGGCATTTGAGAACAACTCGGACGCAGTTCCAGCTGTGGTCTTTTGTTGGATACACCGCACCCATGCTCAGTCGGAACCACCAGAGCAAGGTCAGAGCGGGTGAACACATGAAAGGAGGAGGAACGAGAGCAGAAACGGTGTGGGGAGAGAGCAGGGCCTGCGGTGGACAGGGTGCTCAGCCAGCCCCAAGGAGCCAGCCTGGACCAGTGCTCTCGCTATCAGGCTATCAGCCTGCCCAGGACGGGAGACGGACACACCCTTCCTAGCCAAAGGGTTGCAAATGAGGAGCATCACTGGCACCTGGATGTGTGGGTGCTGGGCTGTGCTTCTCTCTCATTCATAGCCTCCTCTGATCTTCTGCTCCCAGACCAGTGGGGCAGAGGAAGAGCTGCTGAGTCAGTAAGACTCACTGCTCAGGGAGCACCCCAGCTTCATACGGGGAAAGAACAGGATGGACCCATGGGGCTGTCGGGAGGAAGAGGTGAGCTCCCTGGGTGAAGCCCATGTAAATGAGCAAGGCCCACGGGCCAGCACGACTCTTTCCATTCACAAGGCTTGGGGTTTCCCTGGGGAACCCTAAACTCCCTCAAAATGATGTTCTGAGGCTTCAATAGAATAATAAACAAAACTAAACAACATGCATAAAATAAATAAGCTCCATGCATGGCTAAGACTCAAAGTATGGCAGCTCCCTGTCTTTCCTACCCTCAGTGACAGTGTGAACAGTGAGGCCGTCCCGGATGTGAGCTCTGCCAGTGCCCCCACTGTGGCAGCGCCAGCTCCTAAAGAGCAGCGAGCCACTATACCCAGCAGCATAACCATCAGCCCCAGCCCCCTGGACGCCCATCTGACCCCTGGGCAGCCCACAGCCCACTCTGCCAGGCCTCTCCAGCACGCAGCAGCCACGGGGTGAGTGACCAGGGCAGTGCTGGGCAATCTGATTGGCTCCCAGCCTGGCTGTCCTGGACTAAATATTTAGACAGCTACCTCTGTTATCACTGCTGCCAGTGGTGACAAAACCCTGTATCCGATTCTATGCTGGGTGGAGAGGAGAAACTTTATCCACATGGCCGGCCACGGAGCTTGGACCAGCACCCAGATACCGCAGCCTGTGCTTGGTGCAAGGTGAAAGCCAAAAAAGGGACACAGCCAGCCTCAGTTTGCCACCAAAGGCGGGTACCTGTTAGAAATGGACTTTTCTCCCTTCCCCGGCTGGGCCAGCAGGACTAAAGTCACTGCCTGTGCTCTGTCTCTCTAACATGCGGGCACTGAGCAAAGTTGGGGGGCTCCAACAAGGTGCTGGTGGGTAGCCCTGAATGGAGAAACCCACAGCATACCTAAGCCCCAAATTCTCCAGCACACGAACACTGTTCGCATGTTCCAGGCTGTCTGGCGATGTTAGCATGGATTAAAAGTTAATTCTAAAACATAAACTAAATGATTGTGCAAAATAGGGAAGGTTTGATGGAGAGCTTCCAAAGGAGGAGAAAGGGAGGGGAAAGAGAGGGCCAGGAAGGGAGAGAGGAGGGAAGGAAGGAAAGGGGGGAGGAAAGGAAAAAGAGAGGGAGGAAAAGGAAGGGAAGAAGAGAGGAGAGGGGAAAAAAATCTGTGCGGGGCCAGGATGTAGCTCAGTGGTTCTGCTGCCTGCCCTGCAAGTGCAAGGACCTGAGTTCGATCCCTGGTACCAAAAAAGGCGGGGGAGGAGAGGAGGATCCAATTACAGGACACTGGAATAATAATTGCAGCTATCATTCCTCCTAATCAATTTCATTTTATATTAACATCTAGCAGACAGCACAATAAGTACTTTCTGTTCCTCTCCTCACTTAACCTTCCCCAGAAGCCTAAGAAGCTGGCTTTCAAATTCCTGTTCCAGCTGTACTGTAAGTCCCAGTCGTTGAAATCCTCCCAGAAGCAAACCGGGGCTGTAGAAACTCACCTGAGCCCTGGCACCTCCCTGGCCCAGTCCAGTCTAAGGAGCAAGCGGAATATGCCTTATAAATAAACGACCTCCCACTATAGTCAGATGTAAACCCGGGGGACGTGAAGCAGACTTGTGACGCTGGACAGGTGGCTCCTTTGGAAAGGGGAAACAAGGGCTGGTGGCCTCAAGGTCATGGGCTGTAGATCAGATGACACTGTGCCCTTGGACTTTCTACCCCACGGCAAGTGCCTGGCAAATATTTTGTTTTATGGTCATTGGGAAATCTCTATCATCACTTTACTTTCTGCTTGTTATTTATTCTGAAATGTTATGGCACCTGCTGCTATGTACCCAACACAGGTACTGAGAAGGCTGCAAAGGAAGGTGAGCTGTTCCTTCCACCCACAGATTCACGGTGTAGTGGAAAGAAGGAGCCGACAGAAGGGCAATACTGTTAGCCAACACCTCCTTATGCCAGGCATGTGCTGTGCATACTGGAAAATTTGACCACTTACTCAAAGCATTATGTCTGTGGGTGAGAACTGAGGTTTAAAGCAAGGCCCCTGCTGTCCCCTCTCTCTTCCCCACTCCTGTCCCTGTGGCCCTCATCAGGGGCAGCCCCTCATCAGGATGGGACAAGCCCGGGACTCAGGGGCCTCCACGTGGGCTGTGTTTCTCTGTGTCCCTTTCAGCAGTCCAACACCAAGCATCCTCAGTTTGGAGGACTCTCCCATCTGTGGGCCTGGGGGCCTTGCCCCTCTCCCCTTGAGGGTCCCCTCCATCAGTGACCCTTCAGTCCATCAGTTCATCTTCAGAATCAACAGTTTCTCCCTCTGTTGTTTCCTTCCAGGCTGTGGGGGGAAATGTCTTGGTATTACCCACTAAAAAAGAAAACTAAGATATTGGCAAAGAAAATTGGAGCTTCACATATTACTATCGTGAAAATGGAATGGCTTAGCCTCTGAGGAAAACAACTTGGCAATTCCTCAAGCAACATACATAGAAGGACTCTATGACCCATCTGTTCCACTCAGAGGTATGTATACCCAAAAGAGTTGAAAGCAGGTGTTCAAATAAAAGCTTGTATAGGGGTGTTCATAGCAGCATTATATACAAAGCTCAATGGTAGAAATAGCCCCAGTGTCCACCATGGGATAAGAAGATAAACAAAATATGGTCTGTGGATGCAGTGGAACATTACTTAGCGATAAAAAGTAATTTCATACTGGCATATTCTACAATATGGATGAGCCATGGGAACATTATGCAAAGTGCAAGAAGCCAGTCATAAAAAGTCCCCCTTGTATGATTTCGTTCATATGAAGTGCCCAAAACTAGCAAACCCAGAGGCAGGAGCAGATGAGTGGTCAGGGCGAGCAGAGCAAGAAATGGGTGCAACTGATTTAACGTGTAACTAGCTGCCCTTTCGGAGGAAAGAAAAGGTTTGGGAAGTAGATAGAAGCAGCTGTTGTACAATAACTGAATGTGCTAATTGTCTATGAAACCTTCACTTTACAATGGTTAATTTGCACCATGTGACTTCACCTCAGAAAAAAAACAACTTCACTTGACACAACAGCTTCCTTTTAGCGTCCCACTTTTTCCTGCTTCCAGTTACAACAAAACGATCCTAAAGAGACCACATTGTCCCCAGTGGTCAACTTCATGTCCCTGCAGCTCTGCCAGTGGTGTTTTGACCCAATGTGCTGCTAGAATTTGTCTTGCTGAGGACACCAATGATCTGCATCCCGCCACAGTGAGCTACACACCCAGCAGCTTTGACAAAGCCCATTCTGGGTCCCTGGCTTCCATCCACCAGAGTTTTCTCCTCCTAAGCCTTCTAATGGAGACAATCCCAGGCTGACAGCCAAGCCCCCTTCTCTTCTTGGTCCACACTCCCTCCATGGGTGAGCCCATCTAGACCCATGGCCTTAGAACCACCCTTGCTACAGCATCTACTTCTCTGTCCCCAGCTAGGTCCTCTCCTTAGGGATCGAGACTCTTGTCCATCCACCCTGTCAGTGCCCTTCCTTAACTAGGAAGCTTCCCGAACAGAACAGGTCCAAATTAAGATTGGTCTTCGTGTTAGTCAGCTTTCCTGTTGCACACACAGTACCTGACACCCACATCTTAGAGGAGGACGGGTTTGTTTGGCTTACAAGTTCAGGGGATTCAGTCCATGGTTGGCTGGCTCCAAGGGAGGAACATCATGGCGGAAGGGTGTGATGGAGAAAGCTGCTCAGTTCATGGTGGCCAAGAAGCAGAGCAGGGGAACAGCATCAGCCAGAGAGGCAGAGCCAGTGACCAGAAATATTCCCAAAGTCGCACCTCCATGACCCATCCAGACATGCCTAGAATTGAGCTCTATTAATCCTCTGCAGGCTCCTGTGCCAATGAAGTTGACAGCCCAGCCTGTCAGTCTTCCTGCCCTGAACCTTTCCACCTTGAGTCTCTCCCTCCCTGGAGCTGACATTGTTTTAGGCCCAAAGCTCAGACACTTTGGTGCCCTCACTTCCCTCCGGCTGTGTATCCAAACCATCGGAGGTCAACACTTCTGCTGTCCACTGTGGCTGGGACAGACAAACCTTCCCTCACCTGGACAGCAGCCACAGCTTCCTGCCCTGTGTCCATGTGGCCAAAGTCCATGTGCCCTGCCTAAAGCCCCAGCAGCTTTTCTGGGCCTCACCCACTTGGTGTTCCCAAGCTCATCAGCACGGGTGACACCATGAAAATGAGCTCCACCCCCAGACCTGAGTTCAAATTCTAGCTCTTCTGCCAACCAGTTGGGAGACATTAGGGGTCACCAGGACCTTGGTGATGAGGCCATGTCTGCCTCTTGTCCTTTCACTCTCCACTCCCTCCCTGCCTTCCACATCCCTGCCCCTACTGTCTTGCTCTCTCCTAGCACCCGCACTTCCCAGTGCCAAGGTCTTTGGATGTGCTCTTCCTCCTGTGCAGAAACCTTACCCAGCTCCCTGCAAGCCTGTCTTGTTCAGGTCCTAGGGGTCATGTCCCAGGTTATTTCCTTCCGGGAAATGTCCCTCACCTCCCTGCTGAGCCACACCACCCCATCGAGGGGACCTGCACCCTCTCTACCTCCTCCCTTTCCCGCACTTCCCAGTGCCAAGGTCTTTGGATGTGCTCTTCCTCCTGTGCAGAAACCTTACCCAGCTCCCTGCAAGCCTGTCTTGTTCAGGTCCTAGGGGTCATGTCCCAGGTTATTTCCTTCCGGGAAATGTCCCTCACCTCCCTGCTGAGCCACACCACCCCATCGAGGGGACCTGCACCCTCTCTACCTCCTCCCTTTCCCTCTTCATCCTCTCCACCCAGGCTGTCGTCCTCCTCTTCCTCTTCTTCCTTCTTCCTGTTCCGCTGACAGGAGCTGCCTGGTAGGAACCCGGCAGCAGGCTCAGGTGGCTGAGCTCATCTCCATAACCTTTTGTTCCCAGGGAGACTCAGCACATGGTCAAGATGTCGAAGCTTTGTGGTCCAGACCTGATCACCCTGGGTTTTCCTTGACCCAGTGCCCAGTGCAACCTTGGAGGGACCAACCATGGAAGAGCCTGGGCAGGGAGGGTGCTATTTCCATTTGGTATAGGGATAGGGAGCACCTGCTTGGAGCAGGCCCAGGTGGGATACAGAGAGAAGAGAGGGGCCCGAGGGACAGGTGTGGGGAGCCAGCAGTGTGTGCCTCCGGTGCGGGGAAGGCTGGATGAGCACCCGCAGGGTGGCTCGGCCCCTGCACACCTCTAGAGTCAGGGATGTCCCTCAGCCACCCACAGTCCACAGGAAGTCACTGTTGCCAGGGGAGCGGAGGTCAGCGAGGCAGCTGTGAGTGTCGGACCACATGGCACCAGCTGCTGCTCTGTGCAGCGAGGGAAGGAGGGCTTCCTGGAGGGGCAGAGCCCGCACGGAAGGAAAGCGCCTTCCTCCTAGGGTAGCTCTGCCAGGGCAGGTGGGTTCCCGGGAGACCTCACACCTCACTTCCTGCTCCCCTCACTTAACTTCTAGCAGGCCGATCCCAGGGCTCATCCTGGTCCGCCCTTGTTCCCCGCCACTGGCTTCCTGTCATGGCCCTGTCTTCCCCCTCTCCCTGGCCTTCCTCATTTTCCCCTGGGGACCCCACCTGCTCACCTGCTCCTCTCTGCACCCACTCATGGAACGTCCACCAGCCCGGGGCCCTGGCTCTGTTTGCCGATGACCCCACGTTTAGGTCCCCAGCCCAGACTTGTGACCCACCTTCCCAGCCAGCGCTCAGGACATCATTGCTCAGAGGAACCTCACACTTCAGGGACCAAATGAGGCTGAAGAAGCCACTGGGTCGGCTGCTGGCAGAGCTAGGACTTGAGGACAGGCATCTGTCTGAGCCAGGGTTCCTCCCCTGTGGTACTCAGCGCTCCTCTTGGGGGAAGTGCAAGCATTTCACACTCGGCATCCACGGCCAGCGCCCTGTCCCCTGCACCTTGTTCCTCCACCCTGTCCCTCTCACGGGAAATGACGTCACCACCCCACCTGCTTCCGCCCACAATGCTTCTCATCCTTTCTCTGCTCAGGAGCCCCCAGTAACCACCCTCTCCCAACCTACACCACGTTTGCACCCAGGTTTATAGCCCAGACTCTGTCCTCACACCCACCCCGGTCCTGCCACTCTTCCCTCTGCCCGGATGGACTTGGGATGGTGCCAGCGCCCAGAGAGATGCTAATCGCCAGTCGGTTTCTCATTTCCTCTGCTGGTACTCGTGGCCCAGATGGGTCACAGTTGGTGCTGGTCACTCTCCTGGCTTCCCGGCTCCAGTCTCTGCCCAGCCTCTGCCTGCCCTGGTCCTAGGGGCTGCCCCAGGGATTGCACCACGGTCACAACCCACTCTGCAGCTGCCTACAACCCTTCAAGAGGACAGGAGTGTGGAGGGGAGGACGGAGCTGTCTTCCCTGCCCCTGCTTACCGCAGCCCTGCAGCTCTGACAACAGCTTCGGCTCCCTAGTACAGCCCCCAGAGGACTCCGCCCTCCGCCCTCCTTGTGCCTTTTGCCACGATGGCTCCTCAGCGACCCAGGGGCTTGTCTGTCCCCCATCTGCCCCCCCCCACGTCTTCTGTAAGTCTTCCCTTCAGTCAGGTCCCACGGTTCCAGCCCTGAGAGTCTATCCTCACCCTCCTTCAGCACTTGGATTACAACCTGGACCACAGTAGGTGCTCAAAAATCCACTGTAAATCATTTAATTAGCAGGAGAAAGATAGAAGGGAATTGATATGCTATGTAAAGGAACGAATAGAGGAAAGACAGGGCAAGCGCTTCATGTATCTGAAGGAAAGAACCAGCTAAGTGATGGGCTCTCTCTCTCTCTCTCTCTCTCTCTCTCTCTCTCTCTCTCTCTCAGATGCTAGGTGGGGAAATGAAAGGGATCGCAGGTTACTCTGAACCCTGCTCTCAGCAGCTGAGAATTCCCAGATGTCCCCTCTACTGTGGTCCTCACCCCGAGGCTGAAGATCTCAGGCCTCCTCCCAGCCAGGTGGGTGACATTTCTGAGGTCCCCTCACCTACCCCCATGGCCTGGTCCATCTTTCCAGCCCAGCCGCACAAGCTCTGAGATTGTCAGGGTCACTCTCAGCCCCAAAGCAGCTGAGCCCTTTGCCCTTGTCAGGCAGAGATCCCAGGGCCCAGGCTCCTGCAAGATGGGAGCCGAGTGGGAGCCCGGCTGGGCAGGGCCACCATCTGTAGGCCTGGCTCTTCTGGGCTGCCTGTGCACATGACCTCCGGGAAGCCCACAGTCGTTTCTGTGACTCTGTGACAGCTCTTCCACAGGGGAGATTGGAGAGGCCACCTACATCAGGCAGCCTACCAAGGTGGGCAGTTGCTCTTCTGGCTTGGGCCAGGGCGTGGAGACGGGAAAAACACAGCAAGCAGCACGACTCTACTGAGTATTGGCTGTTGTTCACAGATTGTCCAACCCTTTTCGACATTCACAATGTTTGTAATAAAGAAAAAAAAAACAGAGAATAACAATTACAAGCCCTGAGAGTTGGCCAAGTTTGGGGTCCACCTCTTGCACATGGCACAACACTACACACATTTTCTTGAATGGAGCCTTGCTTTTCTCCCCTATAAAGCTGTACATAAAAGAAACGTAACTTCCACGCTCTGTATCCCTAGAGAGAAGACACACATGAAACTGACACATTGCACCAGTCCTGACAGAGTAAAGCAGCTCATCCTCTCAGGTAGCTGTTTCCAGGCGCTGCTCAGCTCTTACCCCCCACACACGTAATGCCATGTGGTGGCTTCGATCCTCTGCCTACACCCCATGACCCTGCATTTTCCTGTTCCTATTTGTTGTGTCCGTGTCTAGAGGTCCCCCAAAGCTTCATGTGGTCGTGGTAGGCTGGATCCAGAGTGTGTGGCACTCAAATCGATTCATGGCGTGATGTTAGGCTCAAGGGCACTGGGATTAAGGGTGTGAGTGCTGCCTGCCCTAAGTAGCCTGGAGAAGATAAAAGGGGCAGAAAGATGCTGTTGAAGTCCCCTGTTGCTTTGCTGTCTTCTGCCTGCCATTGATTGTTTCTTCTCTGCAATGCCACTCTGCCCCAGAGCCAGCTGATTATGGACCGAAACCTCTACAAACCATGAGCTGAATAAACCTCTCCTCTCCTAACTTTGGGCATCAGGTATTTTATCTCAGCTGAGAAAAGTGACTAAGACACTGTTCCAACACGTTTCCCTCAGCAGTAACAGGATCCCAACGTCAGGTTCCCATGTTTCATTTAGCCAGCTGGTCAGGTAGCTTGTTTCCTTTTCCCAGTATTACGAAGGGCTGTGCAGTAAGCACCTGTGGATATACACCTCCATCACCCCGATTCTCTCCTTAGGATAGATTTCCAAGAAGGAGACAACTGTCCAAAGGCCAGGCACGAAACGCTGAGATGCTCACTCCTAGGTCTCGTGATGCATGGTGATGGTTCCTGCTCCAAAACGCTTTTGCAGGTTTTCCCCTCAGGAGTTTGAGTGAGGCTGCAGCACCTGCTCTCTCCTGGCTTGACAAGGAGCCTCCACCTGAGCCTCCTGGCTTTTTGTTTCCCCTTCTGCATCCTGCAGCCTTCTTTTGTTTAGGGACAAAGCCTATTTTTAAGTTGTTCACTCCTCTTTTTTATTCACTCAGCGCTTAATTCTCAATCCTCGCTTTATGCAACCTTCCTTCTTTTTTCAGCAGCTACTTGTGAGATATGAATCCCATACCATCAAGTGTACCCATCAGAGTGTGAGATTCAGAGGGATCAACACAGTCCCAGAGTCATGCAGTCATGGCTCGCCACTAATTCGGGAGCAACTTCACGGTCGCCCGAAGGAACCTCACGCCCATTTGCAGCGCAAATGGCAACCAGGAACCTAGGTTTTGCCTCTTCAGCTCTAGATTTGCTTTTGGACATTTTGTAAAAGTGGGGTTGTGCGGCTTGGGACCCTTTGTGTCTGGCTTCTTTCCCTTGGTGTCACGTTTCTGATGCTCACCCTGTCGTATCAGCCTTTTACTTTGTGGCCTTTCTCACGTGGTCACCAAGACACCATGTTGTTTTGCCCTCCTTCTCTGCCTGCCCCCCGCCCCGCAGAGTTTAGCCTGGGGTGAGGCCGGCGAGATGCTTGCTTCAAAGTCAGTGGGGTGCTGAAAACACCATCCTCGAGATAGTTATATATGTTATATTTGATATGTTTGATATGTATCAGTTGTATTCGATGTATCAGTTACATCTGATAGTTATTTTGATTCAAGATTTTAAAAATCAAAATGAATTCCAAAAAAGCCCAAGATTTAAGAACTTCTCATTTTAGATGAAAATGGACCCAGTGGGGCTGGGATTAGGAGACAGGTAAAGTGCATCTTATAACGGGAGAGGTAGATCCTGAGACGAGGTTCCCACAACACACGAGGTGAACACAGCTGTGAGAGTCACCGCCCTTCTCGCTCTGCTCTGCTGCTCCTTTGTCAGACTCCCCCTCCTCAGTCTCTTACACGGTCTTGTACTTGTGGGGTGTGTGAGGGGTGCTGCTTCTTCAAAGAGGACGCCAGTGAGCGAGTAGAGCCAGACCGAAGAGTCACACCTTCCTCTCTCCTGTGGTTTCTTCTCTTAGATTAGAATTCAGTGTCACAGCTCAGGACAGGAAGACCAGATACGAGGCTCGTTTCTGAGTCTTTCGGTGTAGACGGTGTGATCAAACAATGTGGTGAATGTTTACATTTAAAAAGGATTTATTGCAGTGAAAGACACACTCCCATTAATCCCCTTTAAAATATTTCCCTTCATTGCAAACACACTCATTCCATTGCTCGTGACGCTTTCTGCCGCAGCTCTGGACGTCCTCTTTCATCAGCGCCCACGTGCTTTCGGGTCGGCCTCCATGGCCTAAAGCAACTCAAAACTTTGTGGCAATTTCTGTCAAATAAAAACACTACAGTGCGTCCTCGTCTGCCTTTACTCACTGAATCTGGTCCCACACAACTTCTAGCTCTTCCCCAAAGTCAAAAACACCACGAAAGGGAAATGTTTTGAATGGGTTCAGGACACCATGGCAGCCACTATTTGAGACACTCAGGAAAGAGGGCTTCTAGAACTGCTGCAGAGAGTGGCAAGATCAATGGATAAATGTGCTTGATATGAGAGGGGGATTTGAGGGGGATTAAGGGCTGTGCGTCTTTTCTTGTAATAAAATTTATTTTATTCATCCACCACACTGTCAGATCCCACCTTGCACACTGTGGCTCACACCAAGGACATGGAGGATGTCTGCTTCATGTCCAAAGAGAGCCAAGAATCCTGCATCACGCAGAGAAAACACAGGATGGACGAATATTTTCCAAAGGGGCCAGATGGGTAATATTTTCAGCTTTGCAGACCACACAATTTCTGTTGCTGTCACAGCTCTGCAAATATAGCAAGGAAAAGCCATAGACATCACATGAATGGATGAGTGACTGTGTTCCAATAAAACTTTATTTACAAAATCAGGAAGTGGGCCCATTGGCTTAGGGTGAAAGTTTGCTGCCTCCTGCCTTAGGAGGTCTGTGTCAGCTCACTGAATCTGTGACCCAACCCTTCTGCGGAAATGCCTGGAATGTCCCTCAGAGAAGTTCTTACAAGAACTGCCTTACTAAGAACTTTTCCAGATAGGGAGGGTGCTGCACATACTTAACAGCACCCAGCAGCACACCCTCACGTGCAGACACTCACAGCTTTTCTGACGATGAGCGGGGTGAGTGAATGGGTGATGGATGGATGGCTGTTCATTAGTGACAAAGAGCAGGTGGTACAGCAAGACATGAGGGAACCAGGAGTCAGGCAAGAGCCATTTCCTCCCAGACTCTCACTTTCCCACATTGGCCATACTTTCTTCTTCCTCTCATCCTCTTCCTCTCCCTCTGTCTCCATGAAAGCTACCCACACATACCCTCAACACTCCAGCAGGTGCTCGATGGCACTTAGCTAGCTTGTCCTCCTCATCATCACTTGCTTCCTGCTCCTCGATCCTCATTTCCAAGGTGTCTTAACTCAGAAGTTGTCTCGTTAGTCCTGGCTTTGGTTTGGATCTTGAATGTCCATCAATGCTCATGGGTTAAGGCTTGGCCCTCAAGATTGTGCCATTGGAAGTCTGCAGAAATTTTGGGATGTGGAGCCTACTAGGAGGTCTTTAGGCCAGTCATGGACATGCTCTTGAAGGGGACTGTGGGACCCCAGTCTCTTCATTGTTCTCCCCTTTTTGCATCCTGTCCACATGGACATATGCTGCAATCACTGTGTACTGTGCTACCACAGGCCCAAAAGCAATGGTGCCAACCAACCATGGACTGAAACCTCTAAAGCTGTAAGCCAAAATAACCCTTTCTATAAATTGTTTATCTCGGTGATGTGTTCAGTAACAGAAAGGCTACTTATAGCCCTCTGTAACCTTACTGGTCCAGGCCCTGTCCTCTCCTCACTGGATAGCAGTCTCCTGGTCTCCTAGGGACCAGTGTCCATCTGCCAGTCGATTTTCCATGCATCCCTGGTGCAGTTTTTCTCAGAGGCAGATAATGATAATGATACTTCACCTCTCTGCTCAAAAGCCTTACCTGCTATAGTGTTCAGATTTGGATGTCCCTTCAAAGCCTCATGTGCTCAGAGGTGGGGCTTTGCAAAGCTAAATATGCTATTAGGAGGTGGGGCCTGGTGAGACCTAGGCAGCCACTGGGGATATGACCTGGAAGGGTTCATCTCCCTTCCCAGCTCCTCTCTTCACTCACTACTTCCTGGCTACCATGAGGTGAGCGGCTTTCCTCCACCAAACCCCTCTGTCATGTTGTCTCCTGAAACTGGCCAACCATGCAAGCAATGAAAGTTCTAAAGCCTGAGCCACACTAAGCCGCTCCTCCTTTAAGTTGCTGGCATCAGGGATTGTTCCCCACTCCTGCCCCACAGCTGCTCCAGCCCTTAGTCTGAACTTTCCCGTGCAGCCTCTGGGGCAGCTCCGGGTGGAATTTGCAAGAGCTCTGTGGTCTAGATAACATCATTCCAGCCCCTGTGCTAGGCCTGGAGCCAATGTCAGCCAAGGGGAACCAAGTACATGAATGGCCACCAGCTTCTGTTTTCAGGAATTGATATCAATCAGCACTTACCTGGTATTGTTTTAGCAACACTTCAGAACCCATTAGTGAGTAATGCCGGGCCAAGTGGCCAGAAAGGAACCTGTGCCTGGTCGTGTTGTGAAGTAACCTGCTTTCTGGGGCCACTCCTCACCTCCCATGGAGAAAGCCCACCTCTGCCGCCTGCCTGGGCAAGTGCTGTCTGCCTGAGCTCAGTTACTCCTGAGATACTGAACAAAGAGCATTCAGAGAGGTCTGATAACTTGCCTGAGGCCACACGGTCAGGAATCAGGTTGGAAGTGTGGCTGCCTTGTGGCCCTATGCCCTCCATCCTTTCACATTCCCAGCTGCCCCAAGACACAGAAGAAACTGAAATGCACCTGCTGAGCTCTCCACTGCCAGCTGCACCCACAGAGCTAGAAGTTCTTCTCAATTTCAGGGAATTCTATTGTTATGAGCTAAGGGGTGGGGGACACTGGGGCTCTTCTAGACCAGCCAAGCTCCTGTGAGAATCTGGGGAGGAGTAACATGAAACCTCGGGCCAGCATCCCCAGAGTCCACTGATCGGGTCCAGAAACTTCCGAAGCTTTCTACACAGCAAGCATCTTGCAGAACTGATGGTGTCCACTGTTTACCATCACCTTTCTGGCAGTGAGAAGAAAGTCAAGTTGTCTCACCTTTTTGACATGAGTGGAAGGGAGCCAAGACCCCTTCCTAGCAGCACTTACTGAGAGCACTGTGCTTGGTGGTATCAGGGACTCTGACTTTCTAGCCAGGCATCATGTGCTGGAGAATTGAAGGACTGGCTGTCTTCTCTCCCTCAGGTCTCAGCCCCTTGGTCTACATTCCTAGTCTCATTCACCAAGGTAACACTCAGCAAACCCAGAGTCCCTGCTCTGGTTTTTGGTGAAACATCTGCTGGGATTTTTCTAGAATTGAAAACCAGCCTCATTGTTCCAACCACAGAAACTGGAAACAGGAGAAAGAGGGAAAGGACTGAGACCTGGGTAGACAAGAAGAATGGGGACACAGAGTCTCCCAGAAGACTGGGAGAATTCACAGATGGCTGAATAATTGGAGTAATGACCACTAGTGACATGCTATTTTCCTCTGCTAAGAACAAAGTCCTCCATTTGTAAACAGCCTCAGAGCAAGGGCTGAACAGCATCATGGCTTATAATCATGGTGTCCATTTTACTGATGGGGCAGCCATTTTGCTAATGGAGCAGCCATTTCCTAGTGGGGCAGCCATTGTTCATTGATGAATAAACCAATGATTTGGATCCACCCATTAATGTTGGAAAGGAAATACGAAGAATCATTCACAATATTTTCCAGGAAGGTGTTTGGTTTTGCTTTCTTCTAAATTGGGGGGGGGATTGTTCCCTATTTTTTTCTAATCATGGAAACATTATTTTATAGTGAAAATTAAACTTTATTTTAAAATAAAGTGCTTACAATGATTTGTGGTTTTTGAGTTACCTTTCAATTCTACACTCAGTAGCTCACACTCTATTTTGCTGTACTTTTTTTTTTTTTTGAAGATAGGCTGATGATTTTACTTGGCATGACGTGTTCAGATATGCCCTGCTAATGAATAATTTTGAATACTAAAAAATACCCCAAAATTGAATAAACCAGACTTTACATAGGAAATTCATGGAAACATATAATCTATCCAGCGTGAGTCATAAAGAAATGGAAAATATGAGCACACTTGCAATTAACCAGTGAGGAGACTGAAACTAATTCAATAACTCCCAAAAGTGGTAAGTCCAGGACTAAACAAATTCCCGAGATAACTCTAGCAAACATCTAAAGAAGAATTAACACCAGTTCTTCTCAAACTCTTCCAAAGAATCAAAGGAAAGGACACACTTCTACCTACTGTATGAGTCCAGAATTACCCCAACAAAGACACACAGTACCAGACAAAGATGCAACAGTAAAAACAACTAAAGATCACTATCCCTGGTGAATAATAGCACAAAAATTCTAAATAAAATACTAGCAAACCAAATGCAACAACACATTAAAAGGACCACACTTCATGACCATGTGGGATTTGTATGGAGAATGCAAAGATAGTTGAACTTGTGAAAATCAACCACTATAACAGAACAAAGGACAAACACCATGAGACCATCTCAAGAGATACAAAAAATTCATTCAACAACATTTAAACATCTTTTATTAAAAAAAAACAAACTGGAAACAAAGAAATTCCCACAACATGATGAAAGTGATATATAGAAAGCCCACAACTACCATCATACTGTAGCAGAAGGACATAGAGAAAACATAGGGCAAAACCGAATGACTAATGACTAACATTATAAAATCATCACATGCTTATCTGTGTGTGTGCTTGAGAAAAAGTATCCTACTATATCCTTTACGAAAGTGTTACTTGCTTTACTGCATGCTAACCTTGTCCCATTCCCAGAAACAAAGGCTAAGGCCCCGATTGGCTCAGCCTGCACCAACCCACAAAAGTTTTCCCCTATCAGTGCGCCTCATGCTCACCAGGTGTCCAGAGCAGGAGGCCCCTTATCTTGCAGCCCACTCTGCTGCCAAGACAGCATCTCTTCCGCTTGCTCTGCCTTTGCCACACTCTAAATGAACTTCCTCTCTGCATTATACCATTCCTGACTCTCCCATTTTCCACTGGGTCCCATTCCTTCATCCATCAGTGGAGTGAGGGTGAGGACCTGGAGAGAGAAGGAAAGTCATTATGGGGGGGCCCCTGGTCCCTGAGACCCCCACCTGACACCACAATGCTCAATAGAGAAACACTGGCATATTTTCTTCTAAAATTAGGAACAAACCAAGGGTACCTACTCTCCCCATAGCTATTTAACACAGTAACAGAGATCTCCGCCAAAGTGATCAGACAAGAAAAACAAGTAAGGGCATAGTAATCCAAAATCTGGGAGGCTGAGGCAGGAAGGTTGGAGATTTGTCCAGCCTGGGCACTTTAGCAACTTAGTGAGAATTTGTCTCAAAACAAATTAAAAAGAAAAAAGAAATGATAAAGGAGCAGGAAAAGAACATTGTTTACAGATGATATGATCTTATATGTGGAATACCCAAAGGATTCCATCTAAAAAACTGTTAGAGTAAAAGAATTCACCAAAGGTTCAGGATACAAAATCTACACTCAAAGCTCAATTGTATTCCCTTGTTGGTGATGACCAGTCTAAAAAAGGAAATTAAGAAAACAATCCCAATTATGATAGCATTGCAAAGGATAAAATACTTAGGAATAAATTTAACCAAGGAGGTGAGAGACCTGAATACCAAAAACTATCAAAGATCACTAAAATGTACTGAGGAAGACAGAAAGAAATGGAAAGTATCTCAGGCTCCTTGGTTACCTCGCTAAAGTGTTCATACTGTCCAAAGCAATCTATAGATTTGCCACTATCCTTGTCAAAATTCCAAATGGACTTTCAGAAGAAATAGGAAAATACCTATTAAACATTCTATGAAATTACAAAGAACCCTGAAGAGCCAAAATGATCTTGAAAAAGAACAAAGTTGGGCATCTCACACTCCCTGATTTTAAAGCAGATTGTAAAACAACAGTAACAAAGTGGCAATGACAGGTAGATAGACAGACAGACAGACAGATGCCTGGCAGGCAGGGAGACTGTGAAACAGATAACAAGACAGAGCAAACCCTTTCTCACATGGCCAAAGTATTAAGGAGAAGGGAGGGAAGGGAAAGTCTTTCAACACATGGTGTTGGGAAAACTGGGTTTCTACAAGTAAAAAAAATAAAAATAAAAATAAAAAATGAAGTTGGGCTCTTCCCTTATAGCACATACAAGAATTATCTCAAAATAGATTAACAATCCAAATATATGACCTTGCACACCTAGTGCAAAAAGAAGCCCATAGACTGAAAGTGAAAGGACGGAAAACTTCTTCATGCAACAGGAGTCCACAAAAAAGCAGGGGTAGCAATCTTATTCACAAAGTAAATTTCAAACCTGAACTGATTAAAAGAGACAAAGAAGGCCACTACATCCTTGTGAAGGGAACAATTCAAGAGGAAGAGATAAATAATTCATTTTCAATCTATTGAGTATGTTAGAAAGCACATACGCTCCTTTTCTCTTTTCTTTTTTTTTTTTTTCTTTTTCTTTCCCTGGTGCTGGGGATTAAACTCAGCACATTGCTCTGGCTAGGCAGGTGCACCACTACTGAGCTAAATCTCAGGCTTCACATTTCATATTTTTAAAATTTAATCAACACATTAATCTTTGTCTTTATATGTTGGTCTACCAAATTGATGAGTTATTTTGGTTCTTATTTTCTTTGCTTTTTTATTTGAGAATTTATGAAATCTGTATATATGAGTAGTATGAAAAGCATTAAGGTCCATCCATTATTCTCTCTCATTTCTGCCTTCTGCAAACTTCCTTTTCTGTCACTATGGCTTGTTTGGTTGGAAATTTGTTAAGACAAATTTTGTTATGTTATCAATATCTTTGTATCTATTTTCTACTGATAATGAATGTTAATTTTTAAGTAAATTTTATCATAACTATACTTAAATAAATGGATAATAAATCATTAATATCATTCAGTATCTGGTACATATTACAAATTCTCCAACTGCCTCAAAAATGATATTTGATTTTCTCAAATCACAAAAATCACAAACATTCCACACATTACTGCACTGTTTTATTATACCAAAGTATATATTGTATTGCAGAAAATATGCATTGTGTATATGTATGTGGGGTATGCTTTTACACATATGTGTGCACTATTAAATGAGAAACATGGTCATGAATGTGGGAGGATTTTGTACATTTGGTATATCGATAATTTCTCTGGCAACTTTATGATTTATCTAAATTAGATACTTGATTTAATTCATAGTATTCATAGTCATTTGTTTGAGAAGAATATTACACATGTATTGGTGTTAAATTCTATCATTATGCTTATAAAAATATAATAAAATAAGTATGGGATATAATAAAAAAGAAACAAATCTGATCTTAAAAATGTGAATTCAGTTGTTTTTGGATTTCAAATATAAGTATATTTCTTTTTTGTGGGAAGTTTTGTTAGAAAATGTAAGTGATACAATCAACAAGTATATGATATTTATCAAATTAATAAAACCAAGGAGTTTATAAATCATAAAATTGTGAGGACAGTTTCTCAACTATAATATGTAACTTTGTTTTATTTGTAAATACAATATTTCAAAAATATTATATGAAAAGAAAAGGAATAAGAACATATAATATTTGAAGATCATATCAAACTAATAATGTATTTGGATTATCAGTCTGTGTTGCATAAATTTTTGTTTATTTCATATCCTTTTTTGCCATCACATATATGTATATTTGAAATTTTATTTAGTGTCTTCATTTCTTGTTGTCATGTATGTTTGCAATCTTGAATAAAAAAGTCAAAAAATAAATAAATACAAAAAAAAACCCAAAAAACAAATATATGACCTTGACCCATAAAACTTCTAAAAAGTGGGGAGAAAGCTTCAGAACATTGAAATTGGCAATGATTTCTTGCATATCACACCAACAACACAGGAAACAAGACACAAAATGACAGACAAGAGAGATTACATGAAACCCAAAAGGGACTGTGCATCAGAAGTCACATATTGTAAGGTAACGTATGGGATAACAGAAAATAATCACAGGATGTATCTGATGGGTCAATATTAAAAACACATAGGAAATTTCTACACCTCAATGATAGCAAAACTATAATATTAAAACAGGCATGGGCCGGGGATTTAGCTCAGCGGTTCCACCACCTGCCTTGCAAGCGCAAGGACCGGAGTTTGATCCCTGGTACCAAAAAATAAATAAATAAATAAAACAGGCAAAAGACTTCAATAGACACTTTTTCATAGAAGATACACAGGTTGCCAGTAAGCACACAAAATAGTGCTCCAAGCTGAGTGTGGTAGTGAGCACCTGTAATCTCAGCACTGTGAAAGGCTGAGGCAGGAGGACTGCAAGTTCCAAGCCAGCCTAGGGAACTTAGGGACTTAATGAGATCCTGTTTCAAATAAAGAAGAAGAAAGGGCTGGGGATGTAGCTCAGAAAATTCTGGATTTAATCCCTAGTACCGTAAGTCCTCGACTTACCAATATTCGAGTTGCAAACTTTCACCTATACAAACAGACCTGGCATTGTGAACAGGTGTAGATGCGAACAGATAGCAGAAGTAGCTCATGTGTCTGCCAGACATTTCACCGCTGTGCTGCTGTGCACTTACTGTACAGTGCATGAGTGTACAGCAGTACAGTCCAGCTGGGACTTAGTGTATTTGTGTGTGTGACTGATTTTTTAGTGTTTACATTGTGCATTTCTGTCACAGGTGTATAAGACTCACTTTCTGATGAGTGAATCCAACTTAGAATGCTCTCCTGGAATGGAACTTGCTCATAAGTCGGGGGCTTACTGTACCAATCAGTCAATAATTAAAAGATTCTCAGTGTCTCCATTAATTAGGGAAATGCAAATTAAAACCACAGTGTGATATCTCACTCCATCATAATGGCCACTGCAGGAAGAACAGAAAATGGTGAGTGTTGGTGATGATACAGAGAAACTGGAACCCTTGGCACTATTGGTGGGGATGCAAAACACTGGGTCTGTTATTGAGACAGCATGTAAATTCCTCAAAGCATTAAAGCTTGGCCATATAATATAGCAGTCCCACTTAGTTAATTTAAAGCAGGATATCAAGGAAGTATTTGTACACCCATGTTCATCACAGGATTATTCACAATAGTTAAGAAGTGAAAGTAACCTGCATGTACATCAACAAATTAATGGATAAAGAAAACATTGTACAGAATGGAATATTATGCAGCCATTAAAAAGAAGGGATATAGCTCAGTGGCACAGCAACTGCCTGGCAAGTGCAAGGCCCTAAGTTTTATTCCCAGTAGAAAAAAAAAAAGAGTAAGAAGGAAATTCTGTCACATACTACAACATGAATAATCACCAAGGAATTTAGGCTAAGAAAAAGACCTAATTACAAAAAGATAAAAATACAGTAAGATTTCACTCATATAAATTATCTAAATCATAAAAAGTAAAAAAGTGATCCTCAAAGGACAAAGGAAGAGGAAAGAGGGAATTGGGCTCTAGAACAGCGGTGGCAAATCTATGGGATTCATGTTAATGTGTTTTTCTCTTAAAAGAAAAGATATTAATGTAGGATTTGCTTTTCTAAAGTAAAACCTCAGTATTTGGGTTTCATTGCAGTGCTGGCACTTGGGTTTTGGGTTGCAGTTTGGGCACTAGGTCTCTAAAACGTTCGCCACCCCTGATCTAGAGGATGCACAGTTTCAGTATAGCAAGATCAGAAAGTCTTTGAAATCTGTAACGGAGCAATGTGGACACACTCAGCACTAGTGAACTTCACACATGGAAGTGGTTAAGAAGATAAGTTCAATGCCATACATTTATATCGTAATAAAGAAGAGTGGGAGAAATGAGGGTACCTCTTTAAGAGCTAGTTATACACGAAGGCAAGCTCCGTTCTGTCTTCGGGCAGGGGTATGGCAAAGTCCAAGCGAGCTCTTTGGAATGTACAAGCTTTGGCACCTTCCCGCCTCTCAGTAATAATTAACGCACCCCGTGTTGCTCCTCCAAGAATGGCATTTAATTTATGACTCAGAAGCCTCCCGAGCTTGTGGCATCCATAGCCGTCCAGTTTGGAATCGTTCCAGATAGAAGAATGCAGATGTCTCAGAATCTCCCAGTTCAGGATGGCTCTACCCTGACGTCCGTTTGAGGTTCTTGCTGCTCCAAGACCAGCAAGAGAGGGATCGGGACCCACCCACTACAGGAAGCACTGTTTGCCATGCTTTTCCCTTCTAGCAGTTGCCTTTCATACATGATGCTTTAATCATTGTTTCATTTTCACTGCAACATGGAAAGTTGCGAAGCTGAGGGTGCATGCTTATGACAGATTCGACTATGTCTCCTCAAAGCAGTGACGCCTACATTTAGTCCCCGTGGATGGATTCAGCGCCTTCCTTGTAAATGCGGTCCTTACAGCGGCAATCAAGTTAAGAGAAAGCCCTTAGGGTGGCCCTGACCCAGTCCGCTGGAGGTTCCGTGGACAGCAGAGGAGGAGGAGGCTGCAGTAGACAGCGGTGAGCCCGAGGAGGCCAGGTATGTCAGGCAGCTTTCCATCGCTGCAACAAACACCCGAGGAGAACCAGCTTACGAAGAGAAAATGTTTCTCTTGGCTCACCATCTCGGAGCTGTAGTCTATGAGCGACGGGCCCTGATGCTTTTGTGTCTGTGTAAAGACAGCGTAGCACAGTGGAGCATGTGGGGCCAAACTGTTCCTCTCACGGCCAGGTGTGAGAGATAAAAAGAGGGGCCGAGTGAGTGCAATATCCTCTTCCTGGCCTTCACGGTGATGGGATGCCTTCCCCCAGGTCCCGCCTCTTAAAGTTCCATCCCCTCCCAGGACCAAGCTCGCAGCATGCAGGCCTCTGGAAAGACATAACCAGACCACAGGACCAAGCAACCACAGGCACCACCACTCACTCAGAGCTGGTACAGGCGAGGAGGGTTCTACCCAGGGTCTCCACCCCAAGGGTGCGTGGACTGCTGGCATCCTGGTTTTGGACTTCTGGCCTCCAGAACTGTGAGGGAAATTCATACTTCAGCTGTTTTAAGCCTCTTGGCTAGTGTTCTTTTGCTGTGAAAGCCCCAGAAAATTATGGATGTTCACTTTCTGCCTGTTCCATCTGTGACTGTCAGGAGGTACTGGTTCCCTGAACTTCTCCCAAGTCGTCCAGCCCTCACTGTTCTCTCCCTCTAAGACAGCCCACAGATTTTAAATCAGTGTCCATGACCATGTCCTAAACTCTTTCTTCACAGTTTTCTGCGGCAGCCTCAAACCTGGGTGGCCCCAACTCTCCACTTTCTCTTCTGCCTTGAGGTTGCTTCTGGATGCTATCTGCTACTATTTGGTTGAAAGAGGAATGAATCTAAAAATCTTTCCCAAATAAGGAATTCCTGTGGCTAGACTGCTCGTGAGCTAGAAAGTTGGTTCATTCCTTGCCTTTGGATTGGAACTGAAATATAAACTCTTCCTGGGTCTTGAGCTGCTGGTCGTCAGGTGGGACCCCGTATTCTCAGGCCTTTGGACTCAGACTAGAAGCACACCCTTTGCTCTCCTGGACCTTCAACTTGGCCGACTGTAGGTCTTGGACCTGTCACTCTCCGTGATCATGTGAACAAGCTTTTTGTAATAAATCTATGTATACACCAGGTGTGATTAAAACATACATGAATGTTTACATTTTTCCAAGACACATTGCCATTAATCCTCCTCAAAACATCCCCCCCTTGCTTCAAATGGACTTATTGCTTCATTCTTGCCATTTTCTGAAGCCATCTAGAATTCTTTTTTTTGTGAGTGTCTTTAGTTGCACTATTGTGGCTGCCTCCATGTCCAAAATTTATCCAAAGTGTTTACCTTTCATGGTCATTTTGACTTTGGGGAAGAGTCAGAAGTTGTATGGTGCCAGATCCAGTGAGTAAGGTGGTTGAGGATGACCATCGTGTTTTTTATTTGGCAGACTTTGGCATGATGTGTTTCGCTGTAAACATTATGAATCCATTCAGGACATTGAGACAGCCATGAAAAGACCCTCACGAAAGAGGACTTGCAGAATGGCTTCAGAAAGTGGCAAGAAGGATGGGAGAAGTGTATTCCACGCAAAGGGGAGGATTTTGCAGGAGATCAGTGCAATGTCTTCCTGTAGTAATTTCTAATATAAACTTATTTTGTGATCACATCTCATATACACATCTTCCCCTTTGGTTCCATTTCTCTGCAGAAACCTGGCTGACAGCCATTCCTCGCATGCCTGAAGCGTCTCTCTGCACAACATCTCTTGAGCGTCCTTTCTTTTCCTCCTCCCAGCCTCCCTGCATACCCCGGCTCTCGAGTCACAGCTCGGTGGATGCCACTGAGACCCCTCCACATCCCTTTCTCATCCCACACACCTGTGCCCTGCCCATTCCCCAGCTGCCATGAGTGTCACTGATGACAGTGTTACAGCTGTCTCTTCGCCCACAGAAATTCCCCTCCATTAGGAGCCCCTTGCTGGAGAGGCCCTCAACCCCTAGGTCAGCCGATGATGGCCAGACTCAGGGGAACAAATGATAGGTCCCCTTGCCTTCAGATGGAAGAGCAGATGGATGCAGTGGTGCCTGTCTCATTGGACCTGAGGGCTGTTGACTCCAGTGACCACACAATGGGGGGGAGTGGTCAGCCGCTTCAAGGGCTGCTGAACACCAGGTCCAGATGGATGTGGACGCCGGTATCTGGGGCTCAGAGCATCATCATGATTCCATGCTGTTGTCATAAGAGAGGCAGCGGGTAAACAGTTTGGGCCCAAGGTGAGAGTTCTGAGGACATAAAGCTACCCTACAGTCATCTGCCTGGGCCCTAAATATATATAGGAAGGACGCACTTGGCCCTTAGGAGAGCCCTCCTGTTGGCCCCTTGACCTGCAGAGTAAGAGCGGTGAGAGTGGGAAAGACCAGCTGAGCCTAGGACTTCAACCTCCTGCACGGACAGCGAGAGACAGACAGTGACAGGTCCCAGGAGGGGCTGAGGCCACTGTCAGCTGCATCAACCTGGCTCCTCCAGGATGAAGGCCCCTGTCACACCCCATGTGGTTCACCAGTCTGGCCCTACACACATGGAATGTACATCCACCTGCGTGACCCTCACATCTCTGCGGAAGACGCTGGCGCGTTAGGAACCTGGCCCAGAAGCAGCTCAGCTGCAGCTGCCTGATGGGACAGCTCTCCTTGGTGCACGCAGATTAACTTGGCCTCGGCTACTGATTGGACAGTGGATGTCTCCCCAAACCAATCAGGAGCATTTTCCATTTCTATGGGATAAAATATGGACCAAAACTGTCTGGTACAGACAGCTCCTCCGAGCTCCAGACCCGACTGCCAACGGTGGACCTGACAGCATGACTTGGGTCACCCTAGACTCTTGAGTTTACCCCAAACTTTTCCCCATCCTGCCCCAGGACTGACCAGTTCTCAGTAAACAGCCCCAGCAGCTTCCTGCTCAGCCAGCATCCTCAGCACTGCCCTTTTAGCTTTGTGCATCTTTCAGCAACTCATTGATTCTGCGTCCAGGCTGCATCTCAACTCAGTCTGCTCTCTCGCGGCCACCCCACCCCAGGCCCAGGCCCATGGCCCTCCTGCCTGCTGGTTCACTGGGCGGCTGGAGGACGTCTGCATCCCCACCGCACTGCCCTTCACGCTCCAGCCCTCGCTGGCACCCTCACTCCTCACAATTGCCACCTGCTGACGAGGCGTCAGACCACCTTCTCTGGGACTCTGCTGCCCCCAGACCTCTGGTCATCTCACTCACTGTTGCAACTTAGCAGCCAGCAACATCCGGCTCATGCAAAGTGCTCATGATGAGGACAGAAAGCACAACCAAGGGTGGCTGAACCATTCCCAGAGCCCGGTCCTGTGCAACCCTGGCATCCGGGCAGCACCGGTCAATGACACGGAAACAAACACTTTTACCGTTTCCAAAACAGTGACTTGTGTAGTTTACACAGTGCAGTGCCAGAGGGCAGGGTGATGCCCATTTACCCAGCCTCTGCTCTTGAAATCAGTGCCACTTTCACCAGGAACCCGAGCAGTGCTGAGCACAGAGCTGGGGTCACCGGCTGGGAAAGGTTGTCCTGAGTCCTTGCTGGCCAGTTGCCAAATGGAGGCCCCAGAAGACATGCAGGAGAACTTATCCATTCCCTTCCCTTTCTGGTGGCCTTTTATTAAGGATACATCTTGCTGTCCCCAAATAAGTTCCCCCATGAGGCGTCCCGACCACTTCTCTCCCTTTTCAAAATTTAGGAGCTTGTGCATGAAAGAGAAGACCAGCTGCCACCACAGTTTCAACTTACCTGGTTAGCTCACGGTCCTGCCTGTCCTGCAGTGGTTCATTGATATTCCCTGGAGGTGAGTGTCGCCCCTTCTCTTGGGGTCAGAGGAGCTGCCTCAAAGGAGCAGGGACCCAGAGAAAGCAAGCATTAGAATCTTAATCTCTTTTATCTGGTGTTTTTTTCTTCTGATCATAATTCTTAAAACTTTATTGGTGAGCCTGTTTTTGTCTCCTAACAGTCAGGTTAAAAAAAAAAAAGAATTGCGCAAAACAATATAATAAAAATAGAAAAGAATTGCACAGGTCGACGTTTGTGCAGGAGATTGTGTGAACCAGATATCCTCCTTTTCTTTCCTGTTTTTGTAGAGAAAGAAGGAAACAGGGACAGGGGAATTGGGTTTCTGTGAGGGGAGGCATGGCCCAGGGTCGCACCCCTGCACCCTACATCTGTGTCTTTAGGACAAAGGAGGTCTCAGCCTTGTGCACCTTCTGGGTTGGTTTAGCCTCTGCTCTCCTGGCAGGTGCTATCCTGAGCCCCAGGAGTGAGCGGGGACAGTGTGGATAATGGGCCAATGTCATAAGGCAAGGACCCAGGCGAGATGGGATTCGAACTCAAATATGCCTGTTTCCAAGCCTGGATCTCTCTCCTGCGTCTTCACTTCCCACTGTCACCTGCATCCCTGTTGTGGCTGCTCAGGCCCTGGGCAAATTTCCACGTCAGTCTGCTGAGCTTGACTTCTCTCCATTGTCGGGCCAGGGTCCCAGTGCGGCCTCCTCCTCCCCTTTCCTCTTAAAGTATGAGTGTCCTCACCTCATGCATCTTGGGGTCCCCCTAGCCATCCCAAAGGGCGTCCACAGCCAACACAACAGCCCAGCCTCACCTGCTCCCACCAGGCACGGGGAAGGAACCTTAAGGACAAGAACTTACTGCAGGTTGGAGCCCCTTGAAGCCACGCTGGTGGGGGCCAGTATTTTTATCCACATTTGCCAACTGGAAAACAGAGGCTGAGCTTTGGTTGAGGTTCCCTGCAAAGAGCCCTTTGGGAACAGAGCAAGACACAGGCAGGGCCAGCCCATTCTGCCTCATGTCCAGACCTCCTGGACCAAGTTTGGATGCCTGGGACTGTGGCTCCGAGAGCTGGTGCTTTGGGGCATGCCACGTAACCTCCTGGTATCCATTCCTTCTCTGTGAGAGCACCCGACAAACAATCCTACCTGCTTCCCAGGGTGGGGTGACACAAGATATGCAAAGCATGTTCCAGCCTCTTCCAGACTTGTCTTGCTGCTTCTGTAACCAGTATCTCTAAACAGAACTTGAAATGATTAGTTTTTCTTTTAGAGATATGCGACATCTCCACGCTTACTCCTGATGGCACATACCCAGCACTCGCCCCCCTCCTCAGCTCCAAAATAGTGACAGAACACGCAGTCGTGGCCCGAGAGGCCATTTCCTTTCCACAGGAAGGAGGATGATGAACTGAAGGTACCAGAAGTGACAAAGCAAGCGTGGTAACCTGCCCCGTCTCTCTGTGGCCCCCTGCCCTGCGTTCCTTGCTCTAATAGACCCTTGCCCACATGCACACAGTGAGATGGTGATTTGAGCTCCTTAGAGCTGGCTTTGAGAAAATCATTTTTCCTTTCTCCCAAAATAAGTGGCCTCCGTCCTTTGATGTTGGTCAGCTGACAGCAAAAGAACCTGAGCATCGGAACCTGAGCCTCCTCCCCCTCCTCAACTTCCGTACTACGAAAACCCTCCAGAATGTTCAACTCGTCCCTCTGATCACACATGACATCCCAGGCCCCGAGGACCTCGCATACCAGTCGCAGTCCTCGTGAGGCCTGACGTGTGGCTGTGCCCACCTCTCAGGTCTACCCACACCTTCCGCCTGTGGCCACGTCCGCCCTATTCCTTCTCATGCAGCTCGCCCAGCTTGGTTCCCCACTGCCCACTCTTACTTCTGCACAGCGCTTCTCATTCTGACACGTTCTCCTCAACTTGCTGTTTCCATCCTTCAGCTCTAGGTTCAAATGTCACCTCCCCATGCACTCCAGTTTCTCTGCAGTAGCCAGCCAGACCGGGAGCCCTGTTGCTTTAAGTCTTTCTGTGGAACTTGCGATCCATGAGAGTTCTGTCGTTTGTGAATTTGTCACTGTCAGCGTCACTGTCACTGTCTCCTGTCCTAGTGAGGTAGGACAGAAGAAATAAAGGAAGGTAAAAAGCAGACAAAGAAATCTTAACTAAAAATGTACTTTTAAGAAGACTTTCAGGACACAGCTGAGGTTACCCAAGATGATGCACAGCAGCATTCCTTTGGTTCAATTTAGGCTCTTTCCCTGCCAGATCCATCAAACTCAAAATTCCTCAGAATACTGAAAGTCCATACATTGGCTTAATCGATAAGGCAAAGAACAGGAGCCTAATCCTAAAATAATGAAACAAGTTGGGAGAATCCAAAGAATGTTTAAATTACCCTTAAAAAACCCAAAACCAAAACAAACACTGAGTCTGTACCAGTAGAATGGGCTGGTACCCTTCTGGGGGGCCCCTTTTCTCTGGGTTTTCCACACCTTTGAGAGTAACATAAATGTTTCCTGTCCCAGAAATTATGAGTCTCATTTCTGTCAGTACCCCTACTCCACTCTTGTGTTTATTAGGAATCTTGCCTAATGAATCCTTCCTGTGACTCTCACTGGTGCATCCTGAAGATTCTTTTTCAGAAAGGTAGTCAATGAGCCTGCAAGTTTATTCTACAAAAGCCTGGGTTGGGTTCTGTATTTCAGCCTCAAGGAGCACCTTAGACCCAGCCTGGTGGTGCTGGGATGGCAGCCTGTCTCCTTCACCTCTACATCCTCCGCATCACGAAAGACTTGGAAGGCACTAGACATTTGATATGGCAGTGACTCTGCAGGCCGTAGAGATGGCACCCACTTGTAATTCTGAACGGAACAGCACCGGGCCATCACATAGCACTTAGCAGTGATGCAAACCTTGCTTAGCTGGCATCTGTGATCAGTGGAGACAAAGACCAGGCAGGGTCCCTTCTGCATCTGATGGTGACCCTGCTTCTTGCTGAGCTCTTGTCTTGCAAAGATTTGTGATGAATGACAACAGACTGTGATACTTGACCTTGAGCCATTAGCTCAGCTTCTGTTTCCCTTTGCTCTAAAATGGCAAAAATGCAGCACCCACATCACCAGACTGCTGTGAGGCTGGAACATGAAAGAGGGCTGGAAATGTTTGCTATCATTTTGGATAAATGTGTTCCGACCACAATGCCCATAACTGCAGAGTCAGGACAACTTCCTCCAGCCCATAGCTTCCATCACTTCCACAGTCATGGCCTGGGGAGAGGAGGTCTATTTGTCTTCATCCATCCTTTCTTGGGTGTTGTTTTGGCCTCTGAGGCCACAGACAGCCAGGACGCCATCTGTCCCCATGACAGCATTCAGCATCCAAGGACAGGGTAGATGGGCTCTGCCTGAAAGGTGGCCCCGTGAACCTGGGGAACTCACTGGGTTTAGCTCAATGGCTCCCACACCCCATCAGCCTCATGCACTGGTGCTGGGGGGTCTGCAGCAGCTGAGGCTGAGTCCAATCCCATTCTGTTTCTCTCAGCAGCCTGTGCATGGCCCTGTGCACTACTGCTGAACCTGCCCAGAGCCACCCTGGGCCCAGCCATCCGGCCTCAGGTGCCATCTGTCTGTATCCGTGCACATCTCCCAACAGTTCCTGCTGCCCCTCTCCTTCTCCCTGTACCTGATCACCCTCAGCAGCAGGTGATCATCTTACAGGTCACTTGCAGCATGTTGCTGCCCCTCTGAAAACCTGACAGTGGGCTCTCCTTGTCCTCCAAGCCAAAGCCTAAGTCATTCAGACCAGTGTCCCAGTGATCTGATCCCTACCTTCTTCTTCATCTCCCTAGACCCTCGCCATTTTCACATTCCCCAGCCACAGGCCTGCCAAGATGTCCCTTTCCCTGGCACAGACAAATTAAGGCAGCAGAGAGATTAATGTTGACTAGACAACCATGTAATAGAAGGATTGCCCTGTCTTACTTGTATGGGCTCCGTGTCTTCAAAAGGGTGCTTAGCAGAAGGAAAAGGAGATAAAGACAGAGCTGTGACATGAGAAGGAGCCAACCTGCCACTGCTGGTTTTGAAGATGAGGGAAGGGGCCATAAGCCAAGGCCTGCAGACAGACACATCTAACAGCCCTGATAAACAAGGGACCAGCTCCTGCCCGGAGCATAGCCCTGCTGAGACTCAATCTTAGCCCAGAGTTACATAGTCTGAATTTCTGACCTCCAGAACGGTATGATAATAAATCTGTGGCATCCAACTCACCACAGTGGTAGTAATTAGTTATAGCAGCCACAGGAAACTAATACAGAGCTAGTAAACTAGTAACTATTACGGAAGGAAGGATTAGTGACTGGATGGGAAAATGGAGCCCTCAGGACCCTCCCCAGGCACCCATGGAACACTTGCTTCTGTCTTAGCCTGTGGCGCCCAGAGTGGACCAAGCCCCTTCAGGGCTTGTGGGTGGAGCAGTTTTATCCTCTCCCAGTCTGCTCCTCTGTTACTCATTCAGTTCAAGACAACCAGATCGTACCTGCCTGCTATGGAATTGGTTATAAATTGTAGTGCTTAGCCGGAAGTGTGTCTGCCCACCAAACTCCATGCTGGCCAACTGGCTCCTCTCTGCCTTTGGTTGAGTGTGTGTTTGTTTCCCTCAGGTTAAGCTATATTCACCTCAATGTATTTCTACTCTTTCATTTTTTGTTTGTTTCATTTTTTCAATCCTGGAAATTGGAACCAGGGCCTTACCTACATCCCAAGGCATTTCCTGTTTTTCGTTTTGAGACAGAATCTCACTGAGTTGCTAAGTTGCCCAGGCTGAGCTCAAACTTAGCTTCTCCTGCCTCAGCCTCCCAGAGTGATGAGAGTATAGGTGTGCACCACCACACCCAGCTTTCTTTGTTTTTAGCATCAACCTAGAGGCCTCTCCTGGGAGTGAGAAGCAAGAGGGAAGAACGCCACAAGTTGTCAAAGGACCCACTTTTTCTTCTTTTCATGTTAATGTGTCATTCTACTGGGTTTGCATGACAATCTTGGTTGTGTTGAGATCCTTATTTGAAGATGAAGAGATCAAACTGTCATTTATTTTTTTACCTAATTCACTTACTCATGAACCCTTTTAATAAACCATCACCAAGGGCTAATTCCCAGTACCAGGGGTTGTGTTCTGAAAAATCTCACATTGCTGAGGTTCTGGTGTGAAATCCTGCATATCTTACAGTTGGCAAGATGGTAAGATGGTAAGGTGGCTCTTAGCAGAGAGAGAGCTGGGTGGATCTTGAGCCTCTATGTGAGGCCCTCTGGCCAACTTGTGAGATGCCTCTCAATATCTAAAACCTCAGCAGCTTAAGCAACATGACACAGACGGCCACGCACCCACCACCGGCTCACTCTGATGGTGTTAAGACTTCCCATGGCAGAGTCTGACTTCGCAGTCACTAGGGGACATAGCTCAAGTCGTACCTCTGTGTCTGTGAGGTTGCCATGAACTAGCCCACCCGGTCCTACTCCCAAGCTGATCTCTGAAGGATGTCTCTGCTGTCCCTTGACCTTTTCCGCTGTACTTTACTGCTGTCTGTTCTTCCGGTCCATCAGTAGGGGTCCAATGCCACTTGAGGGCCCCTTCCTGATTTGGGTACAGTCTTCTTCCTTCTATGGAGAGAGACATGAATTTCTGTAATGACTAAGTGTTTTTTTTCTAACCAGTTTTCCTGTGTTGGCAATGAGATAGTCTATTTGATTTATTTATTGAGCAGTACTGGGGATTGAACCCAGGCCTTCACACTGAGCTACATTCCCAGCTCACCCTTCCCTGATTTTTGAGACAGGGTCTTACTAAAGTCTGTAAGTTGCCCAACCTATACTCTAACTGTCCGTCTTCCTGCCTCAGCCTCCCAGAGGGCTGGGATTAAAGGCATGTACCGTCATGCTGAGCTAGGCATTTTTGGACTGGAAGTTCCACCATAGGGCTGTCTGGGCATTGTGAGGCATCAAACAGCATCCCTTACCTGTGCCCAACAGGTGGCAGCAGGGGGCAAAGTCACTGCAGGGCTATTTCTATCCCTGAGGCTCTACTTCAGCTAGACCAGGTGATCTCGACCTTCCCACTCGGGACAAAAGTCCTCGGGCTCGCAGGATGTGGCATCTGCCCGAATGCCCCAGTCAGCATGATTCGGGTGGATGAATCCCTTGCTGCCTGTCCCCCTAGGCTGCCTCCTTTTATCGCCAGTGTGCATAAACCACATTTGTCCCTCAGTTTTCCGGCAGAGGGAGAGCTGGTTAATTTAGGTCGGGGAGCTTTTGAACAGAGCTACTCAAATATCCTTAACCATATCTTTGGTGCCCAGGAACCCCGTGTGGGTGTGGCGGGCACAGGATGGGCTCACGCATCACTGTGGCTGCAGAAGTCCCCATTGCTGGGGCTGGGGATTCAGCTCAGCGGTTCAGCCTCCTGCCTCCAAAGCACAAGATCCCAAGTTCGATTCCTGGTACCAACAAAACAAACAAAGAAGCTTCATTGTTGCAGCTGCTGCCAAACAGTGTGAATCCGTACTTGGGAAGGAGTTTCGGATGCAGGTGAGACCAGGCTTTGAGAAATGCCTTGGCCAAACGCCCCAGGAGACGGACAGGCACATCCCTCTTGGTCCTCCCCTCTTGGGGCTGAGGTTCCAGCCAGGTGTAGGAAAGAGAAGGACAAACGCACACAATCTCACCCCGACGAATCCTTGTAATTTGCCACTTTTGCCTGAGATAAAAAAGCTGAGGACGGGAAGCACGGATAAGTCTGGGGAGGGGAGAAGCCAGGCCCCACCCTGAACTCCAACCAAGAGCTAGAAGGATGCTCATTATTAGGAGAAAGGGAGCAGCCGCAGGGAACTAGGTTATCTCTGCGGGAGCCCCCTATCTCCTCAACCATCTCAAACAAGATAATTGCAAAGCACTTTCCCGCCAACCCAGGCTCCTAACAAAGGCAATGAGATCAAAGGGCTGGCTCTCCTCCCGCTGGGCCCAGCAGGTCCGTCCCTTTCAGCCAACTTTTGAGCCTTTTAAAACAGACTCAGCCAGTTTCCCTAGGCTGGGAATCTGGAGGCGAGGCGCCAAGGGAGGGACTGCAGGGCCTGCGGACTCAGGCTGGGCTTCCTCTGTGGCCCTTACCCAGCAGGCTGGCTCACGAGGCCCGCCCTGGACTGAGGCTGCCCTCTGCTGTTTTCAGTGAGCTCTGCAAGCAGGGATCTCGGAGGCCGGGGCTGTGAAGGCCTCTAGAAGGGGAGGAGGGTTCCGATGGCAGCGCCAGGAAGTGTGGTCTCTGCCGGCTCCGCAGCCCAGAAGCGCGTGGGAACCTGGACTGTGGATTGGTGGCCCCACCCACGACCCCATCTGCAGGCTGGATCTCAGTCCCTCCTTCGGGCTCCTGGGCTCCTGGACGTCCTAGGCTGCAGCAGGCGGAGCAGCGCTGCTCTCCTAGACTCTTCCGCCCCAGAAATGGAGCAGAACGGCCAGTGCGCCTGTACCACTCTCAGAGCTGCATCCCGGAAGCCAGGGGAGGGCCTGCTACACGGAGGGTCAGCAGCAAGTACTGGCTGTAAAGGAGCTACATGGGGGCCCACCGGGAGCGCTGACTGAAGTTAAAGGTCTCTGAAACACAGCGGGTACAAGATTACTCTGAAACTTCGTGACTTTTCTATTACTGTTCTCTCTTCCTTATTTCCTTCCTTCCATCCCTTTCTTTCTCCCTCCCCCCGTGTCCCTTCCTTCCTCCCCCCCTTCCTCCTCCCCTCCTTTTATCCTTACCCTTCCCTTCTACTCCCTCCTTTCATTCCCTCCCTTCCTAACCCCCCTCTCCTCTCTCTCTCTCTCTCTCTCTCTCTCTCTCTCTGTTCCTCCCTCCCTTCTTGCTTTCCTTCCTTTCTTTCCAGTAGTGGGGATTGAATCCAAGGTCTTTGCCCTGAGCTGCATCCCCAGCCCATTTTCTGTCTTGTATTTTGGGACACGGTCTTGCTAAATTGGCCAGGCTGGGTTGAGATCCTCCTTCCTCAGCCTCCAAGAGTGCTGGGAGTACAGGCTGCACCACATACCCAGCTCGCGACATTTCTTAAAAGCAGAAGATGAAATTCCCATGTGAAGCAAGTGACGTCCACTCCTCAAAGAGGATGGCGCTAAGAGGGAGGTGGAAGTAAAGTGTGCCGCCCCTGCTGCTGAGTGTGTGAGGGAATGCATGGTGGAGCTAACTCTGAATGAATAAACAAAGAAGTCGGATATTCAGTTCACATTTTTTAAAAAAATTAATTAATCTATTAAGAGCACAAAGTTGTGAGGCTCTTGTGCCTAACAGCAACAACAGTCTAACTCTGTAGAAATGAAAAGCAATCCTTCTCTGAGTTAGCAATGTCTGGAGATGTTTTTGGCTGTCACACCGAGGGCAGAGGGAACTACTGGCGTGTAGTGAAGAGACTGAGGCTGCGGCTAAATGTCCTGTGATGTCGGAGACAGCCCCACTGCCAGAGGCGCTGAGACCTTGGGAGCTACTCCCAGGGAGCGGGCTGCATGGGGCTGCTGTCGGGATGGCAGCTGCTGGCTGCAGAAGATGCCACTGAGACATTTTCTTTAATTCAAACCAAAGATTTCAGACTTAAAGCAGACAGTGCTATGGTTTGGATTTGAAATGCTTCTTAAAACCCATGTGTTAAAGGTGGGGTGATGGTCTTTTGAGGAAAAGCGATTGGACCCTGAGGGCTCTCCCTTCGTCCGGTGGATTAATCCATTGACAAGATCACAATGTGATGGCTTTATTGGGAGGTGATGGAAACAGAAGGTGAGGCCTCGTTGAAGGGAATAGTTCATGGGGTGTGACCTTGGGAACGGTGTCTGCTTCCCAGCTCCTTCTCTGGCTCTTTCCCGTTTCCTTTCCTTCCTGGCTGCCATGCTGTGAGCATCTCCCCTCCACCACGCCACTCCACCATGATGTTTCTGCCGCACCTCAGGCCTGAAACAATGGAGCAGCTGACCATGAACTGAACCTCTAAAGCCATGAGTCTAAACGAATCTTTTGTCTTTCAAGTTGTTTTTCTCAAGTGTTTGGTCACAGTGATGAAAAGCTGATGAATACAAGGCCCATGTAGTTTTATAAATTACATTAACAGAAGCCTAAGAATTGGTACATTTGTGTTCCAGGAAGTGAGGGAGTGGGTGGGGTTCCTACAGAATGCATCAACTCATCTCATCCCCAAGATGTGTTTTTACCTTGTGGCTGAGACAGCAGTGATGCTCCAGCCGCAATGCTCAGAAGCCAAATGTGGCTGTTTGCGGACTTTTAGGGGGCCGAACCAGAGTATTGACTTTGTGTTTGATGATGAGTACTTTGCAACCTTCAGATCACCAATGTAGTTTCTAAATCCAATAAACTAGATGCTAAAATGGAGAAGAAAAGAGGGGGAAAAAAGGAAAGAGAAAGGACAGCTGGAAGGGACTAACAGAGAGAGGAAGAGAGCAGAGAGGGAAGGAAGGCATTAAAGAGCCATAGCTGTCAAAATCCAACTCATTTGAGGCACATAAATGGGACTTCATGTGCCAGATACAAATCAGGGTAATCTAGAATTCAGACGACAAGGTGTGTTGTCCCTGAGAGCCATTTCGTGTCACGCCTCCAATGTCCCCCTCATGTTCCCAATACTTTAGTCGAGTCAAGGGGACATTGTAAGTGGACAGGGACCAAAATGTTCACATAAGTGTCATCTGAGGGACCCTGGAAACTAGGCAGATTAGTATATGTAGAAGTTCCCTTCCGGCCTGTAGGTTTAGTCAGTTGTGTTTTTGTTTTGTTTTGTTTTGTTTTGTTTGGGATTCTGGTCATACAACAAGCAAAGAAAGCTAATGCTGTCACTGTTGTATAGATCATTCTGGATAATGCCCTCCTGGTGATAACTGAGTGTGGGACATCATACTGTGGACTGCTGCAGGACAGCGGGCCACTCCTGGATCCTTCCACTACTCTGGTGATTTCCCAGTGCGGTCCACCCCCCGAGACTTCCCAGTGAGTAATGAAGCCAGCCCACTGTCCCTGGACATTCCCAGTATATTCTGGGCACTTTCCCATCTAGCCTGCCCCAGTGAACACTGTCCATTACTGCTAGTAACTTTCTACTAGCCCTACCTGGGCTGTTTCTCTCCGGAGCACTCTCAGGCATTTGACCTTTCCCAACCCTAAAGTGCTTTTGAAAATGATGTCTCTTTCGGGTGCTATTTAGACTAATTTGTGATCTGGTCACAAGAAAGCAAGCTGGTGGTTTGAACCCAATGGCCAATGAGATGTTTTCTGTCTTCATCTGTAAAGCGTTTATCCTGCTTTCCACAAACCATATTGATGGCTCCAGCCAGCCCATGTTCTTTACGACCTTTTTTTTTCAGACACATGACATGACCTTCTGTGAAGGTTGTATTAGGTGGAATTTATTTATTTATTATGTAAGAGTACAGATCCCAAGTTACACTCTCAATAATTCCATGCATTTGAGCCTCCATCTCCTGTGTAGTAAATTGTCCCCAAATCCAGCTTCCCTGCACTCACCACCCCTTGTAGAGCAGAGGGGCCGGCAGTGAGACCATTTTTCCATCAAGGCTCAGGGTGTGTGATTAGCTCGTCCAAGATGACCCCAGCTGAAAAGTAGATGCAGGCTGACAGCCACCTCTGTGCTCATGGGAGACCTGCTTTTTTCACCAGGTAGCAGCCACCTCTGGGGCAGCATGCTTGGGACCCAGGTGTCCAGTGTTGAAGGGGGATCCTGGAAATACAGTGCTTTTCCACCAGCAACTCTGTCAGGATCTGCTATTCGATTTTTTGTTTTGTTTTGTTTTGTTTTGTTTTGTTTGAGACAGAGTCTCACTATGTAGTTGAGACTGACCTGGAACTCACTATGTAGCTCAGGCTGGTCTCGAACTCACAGCGATCCTCCTGCCTCAGCCTCCCAAGTGCTGGGATCACAGGCGTGCACTACCACACCTGGCGTGTATCTGATATTCTAAGCCTAATTTGCCTGGGCCTTCCCCCGCCAAGGCAAGTCCTGCAGTAGCTTTCCTTGGGCGCTGGAGATCGGTTGAAGTGCACTGTGTCCCAGCAGTGGCGAGACCCACCCAGCAGGGCCTCCCGACTGAGAACGGAGGCTTCCCAGGGCACCCCTAGCACTCTGGGTAGTGCCATTCTCTAAGCCTCGCTCCTCTGCCATCTCACGTCCCATGCTGTGGAGGGCAAGGGTGGCACTGGGCTGACCAAGCCCACCGGCGCCTGCCTGTGAGGACCACTGGTTCTGTCCTAGGACTGCTGGATCAGCTTTCCCTCTGCAAATCCTCCCCTTTAAAAGATATGCCACGGAGTGGCCACTGTACCAGGCCAGAGGGCGCTCACGAAGCGCTGCAGCAGAACCTCAATGAAAGGACCAGTCCAAGGTCACTGGAGCCAGCCTGCCCCGTGGGTTAAGAAATGTACTTTCTGGTCCTGGAGTTCGTCGAGTCTTAGGATTTCTTGGCTAATTTTGTCCTAAATACTTCTTCCCCTTTCAAAATTAGTTCATTATTAAGAATTAAAGGAACTATATGAATTCATATTAATATTCACTAATGATGAACAAAATACTAATATTTATTTAAATTACTTGTGTAATAGTAATCAATAATTGAATTGAGGGGGCCAGGGATTTGGCTCAGTGGTTCTGCCGCCTGCCTCACAAGCACAAGGACCTGGGTTCAATCCCCGGTACCAAAAATAAACCAAAAGAATAAAAAAATAAAATAATTAAATTGATAGTAAATTGATCTGCAGGACTCTCTTATTAAGAAACTTTTGTGATGACGCAGTAAAGAGTAGGGTGACGGGTGATGCAAAATTTAAACCTCAAAAGCGAAAAGCACACACATTGTCACCAACGCTTCTAACCCCATCCAGTGGCGTCCCTTGAAATCTTCCCTCTTCTCAGTCCGTCTCCTACTCACTGCTGATTAGGGTGCTCATAGTCCCCGATTGCAGACAGGCTTATGTGAGCCAAAGGTAACCGGAAGTCAGAAGACTCAAAAATCTAGGGCTAGATCCAAGAATGAAAAAAAAAAAAAACCTAGAAATTCTTAAGAATCATTTATTTCTGGGACCAGGGATCTAGCTCAGTGTGTCTGCCACCTGCCTTGCAAGTGCAAGGTCCTGAGTTTGATCCCTGGTACACACACAAAGAAAAAGAAAGAAAGAAAAGAAAAGGAAAACAGAATCATTTGTTTCCATAGAAAGGTGAATGGACGTGTGGGATCCAACCTGCAAGTTTATCCCTGGCAGAGAGTCGAACGAGGACTGAAGCCAAAAGACACAGATCATTGGGAAGAGGAAGACCTGGGGCTTTGCCTGAACTGGCAGTGTTCACTTTTCATTAGACTCGCACAAAGAAGAAGTACAGGAGCGTGCAGTCCAGGCTCCAAAGTTCATCAGGGTCTCATAATTTATAGGCTGCACCTGGATGTGTGTATTCTTTCATCAGACTTTAATCAGGCGACTGTAGTTGTTTCTCTCCTTGAGACTGGTTGATTCATGCTAGTGAACAGCCAGAGGCAGGGACGGCTTGCTAGCCCCTCCCCTGTGTCTTAGGAGAGTGCAACACAGGCCTCGTGTCACACCTGCTTTCCCACACTAATGCCTCCAAGCAGGAACACTGGATGATACAAAAAGCCAAAGGGAATGTCTGAGAGGGGAGCCACCTCACTCCTGTGGGAATACCGACCCCAGAGCCCACATACACTGAAGGTGGTCACAGAGCAACAGGAGGACCCTGTCGTGGTTTTGGTGTCACTGAACTGTATAGATCTGGAAACACCTGGAGAGCAGTTTGCATGCGGGGGCTGATAATCCCACACGCACAGGAAAACAGCAGAACCTCCATTCAGCCAAATCCCCATGGCCCACCTGCACGGCCACCTCGGAGGCCAGCTCCTGCCACCCCTGGTCTGCACCAAGCTACAGAGCAGGAGCTTTTCGGTCAATAGTCTCTAAAGGCAGCCATGGCCAGACCCCCAAGAAACCCAGAATGACAGCCAAGCCTGGTGAAACCCAAAGGAGTCCCTCTGGAAAGGGCAAGCAAGAGAGAAACTGGTGGTGTAGGGGAGACACCGTGCAAAGAGAACATGTATAAAATGCACAGTAACAACTCTCGTGTCACTGTGACAGAATAAGTGGGCAGTTGCTTACCAGAAAAACCCCTGCCTTGGCTGTTTTCCAGGAACTTCCCATCCAGAGATGCGTGGATTGTGAATGCATCGTTCCCAGCCTCCAGGGCCCCTCTGCTCTGGGAAGCCCACTCCGATTCCCAGCCAGAGACTTTCCTGTGAAACCGCTCGGACTCCACAGGCCCCTCGGGGACGCAGTCGCCAGTCCTCACACCCTATCAGTAGTCAGACACCTCCTCCGTGCCCTGCATCCACAGCTCTCACTACCGTGTGCATTTACTCAACGTTTGCCAGCAGCCTTTCACACCTGTTATAGCAACAATAAAGCCACCACGTGGTGCGTTGACACTGGGACAAGCCCTGCGCTGGGGCTTCCTGTGACCCCTCCTCAGCAGTGGGAGATGGGCGTTCCTCTCACACCTCATGTCTGCTCTGCAGATGTAGAGGTGGGCACTGCTGTTGCAGACTGCTGAACGTCCCCAAAGCGTGTTCTATTCTTTTTTGCTTCCTGTGTACATCAGCATAGGACAGGCTTTGTGCAGGTAACAAATAAACAACAAAACCTCAGTGGATTTATAACATAGGGTTGATTTCTTGCTCACTCCACAGTTGGCTTTGAGTCTGGTGGCCCTTGACCATGACAAGGCCAACTCTTTCTAGAATGTTTGCCCTCATTGCCCAGGGCTGGAGAAGTGAGCTCAGAGGACATACCTTGCTGTTAACTGCCTTATCTGGAGGTGACCCCCACTCCCTTTCATGGCCTCAGGGCCCCAGCAACACCAGGAGCCCGGGACACACGGAACTGTGTTAGCTTCCCATCACCGTGAGAAAATACTGCGAAAATCGTCTTAAAGGAGGAAAGGTTCATTTGGGCTGATGGTTTCAGCCTATGATTGGCTGGGGCCATTGCTTTTAGGCCTCTGGGGAGGCACAGCATCATGGCAGCAGAGGAGAGGAGGCAGAGGAGGTTGCTCACCTCATGGTGGCCAGGAAGGAAATGGGGAGGGAGGGAGGAAGGAAGGGAGACTCCAGTAAATCCTTCAAGGGCATCTCCTTGCCCACCTCTTAATGGTTCCACCAACCTCCCAGGAGCCCCACAGGCTGGAGACCAAGCCTACAGCACAGGAGCCTTTGGGTCAGTCCATATCCAAACCATAACAGGGACCAATCCACACTGGGTGTGATATCCTGGCTCTGCCAGCTCTGTTCCGAGAGCTAGTGTGCCCTGCTAAGACACCACATCTTGGGTCTCCCAAACACCCAGCACTGGCCCATTTCTGGTTCATGGGGGAAGTCAGCAGTGAACCAGGAGGGAGTTTTCCTTCCCTACACTTACACCACCGCTTTATCCTCCATCCTCCCTTCTCAGCTTCCTTCCCAGAACACAGATACAACACTGGAGAGAGGGAGAGAGAGAGAGAGAGAGAGAGAGAGAGAGAGAGAGAGAGAGACAGAGAGAGACAGAGACAGAGAGAGCTGCTAGGCTTGAGTGAAGAGCAGCAACCTGAGAATGAGAGATACAATTTGAAGATGGCGGAGCCCAGGAACCAGAGCTGGGACAAGGAAGTTGGGAGCAGTGCTCAGTGCTGCCCCAGAGCAGAGACAATGATTGCTCTCTCCTCCTGCTGGGCACGTGAGAGCAGCTGCCAAGGGAGCTGGGACCCTGGGACCCAGGCCTCTGCTTCTGTTGGGTTGGCCAACAAGAGGCTCCCCCGTACCCACTCCCTATTTTTGACTACTGGTTTCAGCTCCTTCCCTTTTCTGTCAGGCTTGGGGTGGGCATCAGCTTTCTCTACTTTGTGCATCCCCACCCCTTCCTCATGTCCTGATCCTACCCAGACCATTGCTGATGGTTTCTCCATTCAGCCAGCCTAGCCTTTGAGCTGCCGTGTAGTTGATGGCAAAACTGAGATTTGTCTCTCTGTCTTGTACCCTTCGCTCTACATTCTGCACTCTGAAAGAACAAAGACCTTCCACTGAGGATTCTGTGACCAGCAGACTAATTCCCAGTCTACATTCTATTGTGCCGAGGAGTTCAATCACGTGCCTACAGTTACCCAGCTGCTATTTCACAGTTCTGGCATCCGTTATGTGGGGATAATCCCCGAATTTCATGGGACTTTTTGTGACTGAACAAGCTCAGCTGGGTTGTCAGAGTTAGCAAAACAAAACCAGGTAAATTTGAACTTCAGATCAGTGAATAACGTTTGCTGTTACCATCTGCGCAATATTCATACTAAAAAAAAAATCCCTTGATGTTTATCTGAGATACAAATGGGGCTGGGTGTCCTGTATCTTCCCAGGAGCCAGTGTAACCATGAGGCACACGCAGCGCCGCCCCCCATATTCTTTCCTTGGCCTCTAGGGCGTGGTAGCAAATACCCTTCTCAGTCCCGCTTTCCTGTCTTAATGAAGTACTGGACATACTCAGGAACAGCAAAATCACCGAAAAACACAGTGAATGAACTGAGAGCCGGGCGGGAGGGGATCTGTCAGAGGCAGGGGCTGCTCCGCTGGAAAGTGGCGAAGTATCTGGAACTTGTAGCCAACATTCATTCCTGCACATCACATCAAATATTTTTATTTTGTTTATTTTTTTGCAGTGCTGGAGAGCAAGCCCAGGGCCTTGTAGGTGAGTGTTCTACCATTAAGCTACGTTCTGATTTGTAAATAAAGGAATACTTAAAACTACAGTAGTCACAACTGAACTGCTCTTCGGTGCGATGGGTTTTGTTTTTTCTTGGGAATTTTTCCCCCTTTGACTAAAAAAAAAGATCTTTAGCGGTTAAAAATTAGTATGTTTCTGGGACTAAGTACTCATGGGCAAATTTGAATTTTTTTCAGTTCTTTTTTTTTTAACAATTTAAAATTAGCACTCGCAATTGTGGTTTTTTTTTTCACTTACTTTTTATCAGTTATACCGATCCATGGGTTTGACTTTGGCAGATTTGTACATGCACATTTACAAAATTCTATGATAAGAAGCCATGGCTTTTAAAAGATGGTCAAATACAACAGTTGCCAAACTTTTTCCATAAAGCTATTTTCATATATGAATCCTTACCCGGAATCCCGATTTTAAAATGTGAAGCAAGGTATTTTATTTAAAAGTAGGATGCTGTAAGTTGAAGCATGTAATCCGTGTAAATGGTGTACAACTTGAAAGACCCAAGTTTAAATTGAACCCTCCCTACTTACACAAGTGTTTGCGATTTAATAGCATGCTTGTATCTTCGTAATTTGCGGTTTTCTGTCAGAGCAATTTCATGTCAGTTCCAGCAGTCACACATTTCTGCGTTTTGCTTTAGCTGCCACGGACTGAGAAAAGCATGGCTCACGCCGATGAACTCTTGCAAATGATGAGACTTTTAAAAACTTCACCTTGCAAGCTAAGGGTTCTGTTAACAGAGGCATCAACTAAACTCAGACTCCCAGATTCGCCCCAAAGCAGCTCAGGCTTGGTCAAGTGAAGGACTGTTGTGGGTTCGTTAGAACTTGGCCTGTGTGGAGGTCACTTTCTGTCTTTAGAATATCAGAGCCTTGGATGGGTGTTTCCACTGCTCCTGCAGCTGCCCAGGTAAGTGTGTTCAGGCGGTGAAGGGATCCCCAGGAAAAGGGTGTGTGCCCACCCCCCAAAGGGCACCTGCCCCTGGGCCTCCTCCACACTTTCTTCTTCCCTCCGGAGGGAGGAACCAAGAGGCCGAAGGGAGTGCAGAAAGGCAGCCTGGCAGGACAGACAGACTCAAAAGACCGGGAATCTTCCTTTGTAACTGTGCTGGCTTCCCCACAGTTAAGGACATCGCTTGTGCAATGTGATCTGAAGAAATGTGACTTTGAAATCTGCCTGACTTAGGGAACCATTATGTTAGAAATAATCAGAGAGGGCTGGGGATTTAGCTAAGTGGTGCCTGCCCTGCAAGCTCTAGGTCCTGAGTTTGATTCCCGGTACCTAAATAAATAACCAGAGAATGTTACAAACTTGTGCATGGATAATAGATGTATCCAAAGAAGATTTTAGCCTAACCTGAGTACCCCAAGTCCCTTCACAGGTCTCAGATTCCACACTGCAATTTACCTGTTATAAGTTTCCACTAGTTGAGTTCTGGTATATTGTTAAAGATGGATTCCACAATTCTGAAATGATTTCAAATACTCGTCCTATTTCCAACTGCATAAGTGTGTAAACCAAGATTTTCTTCATTTACCTCAAACAAAACAATGTATCGGAGACAGGAGAAGCCAGTCATCTGAGATTATTTTCCAAAATGTAAAATGATGCCCCTTTTCTATTTTATGTTTGTTTGTTTTGGAAAATAGTTTTCATCAAAGTGTGCTATGATAACAAATGTTATTTTTTATTTAAAACAATTATACACTAGTATAGTATTTAAAGTTTTGTCATTTAAATCCTCTCTTTACTCAGTAAAGTTACAGGCCTTTAACTTACATGCCCTTTAGTCCATGTTGAAACAAAAAATACATTAGTATTTAAAAAATTTTTTTGGCTTGGTTTTCCACTTCTGGTACAGTGCACCTGTTCATAATCATAAACTCTCAGGGTCTTCATCATTTTCAGGGGAATCAAGAGCAGCAGTGCGTCGTGGCCGTCTACAGCACGAAGGGCTCCCAGCTCTCAGGAGCACAGGATGCACTGGACTGTCGACAGGCACATTTCCCGAGGCTAAACCCGAGACCCCATCTGTTTGAAGCCCCAGAGGCTCACAGCGGTTGGTAGTCCTGACGGGATTCTGTCTTCCCAAGCGGTCTGTGTCAGGGCTGGGAAGAGAAGCCAAGACCCCGAGTCGCCCCAGCTGTCTGCCCACTACGCCGCTTCCCCCAAGGTGGGACCCAGGTCTCCAGGGGACCTCCTTCCCTTTTCTCCAGTGACTCACCCCTCACACACACTGGGTGGCCAGCGGTTGCCTGGGACCCCACCCTGCTCTGCAAGAGGACCGGGCTGAGGGCAGGGTCACCTCTGCCTTCAGTGGCGCTGAACAGCGGGTCCCCTTCCACTGCCCTCCCCAGTGCCCGCCGTGGCACGTGGCACGGAGGCACGAGATTCCAGGTAATGAGCAAACAGCTGCCCACAGCCCTCTCCCCAAAGATGAAGAGGTGGCTTCTCGCTCTCTAGTTTTCTTCTGAAGTTTAGCTCTGTGCACAAATACCTCCCTCCCGGAAATGGCTGGACCTTGGGTGTAAAGCCCTTGTTAGTGCACGGCAGTGTTTACGCTGTGGACTTGGTACATGTATATATCCTACTTCCGTTTTCATCCTCTCTCCTCTCCCTCCCTCAGTTCCTTTCCCATTTGAGAAACATCTACCTCATCTTTCATTTCGCTCTTTATAATTTCTCAGCGGAGAAACCATGTGATATGTAAGCTGGTGTCTGATTTCACGTAGGTGCTTCTTTCAAAGCCCCATTTGGTTGAGTGAAGAAAGGAGACTGCTCCCTCCCTGCGGACCTTCTCCACCTCCCTCAAAGCTGTTTTAAAATCATCAGCTGGTGGTTATTTCCCGTAAATGGGGTCACTCTATACACATTATGCTTAGGTTTTAATCATATATTTTGAAAACTATGATAGTTTCCACAAGAATTCGGTGTTTAAAAAACTAGGACATGTGAGTACATCCTTTGGTCTGGTAGGCTCTCTGTGCTATTTGTTGTATTTTCTGACTTTGTGAATGTTTTTCCTCCTTCAATGCAGATTGAAAATATTTATGCACTCAAATGTCTAGTTCTTTATCATTCTTAAAAACACCACTGTTGCCATGATTATCCTGTTTCTTCTTGCATGGTTCCATTTGGTAACAATCAAAAGCTAGCCTGGTATAAGGACAGCACAAAACGCTGCTGTTTTACCCACACCACTTTTGAGCCTGCGGTTTGCCCACTGATGCGAAAAGCGGCTGTCCAAGCCCAAGTACTTCGGCACTTTGCTCTGTGGCAGCCCCAGCTTCAGCTCTTTATTTTCTTCCCCTCATTCTGTAGCCCTTTGGCACAGAACTGTAAAAGCCAGTGTGATTAGGCCCTTAGAAGGGGAAAGATGACCCTACTGGGAGTGCAACCTTGCCCTGTTCTTCCCACCCAGAAGCAGCGCCTTTCACTTTGCAGTTGGGAGTTTGCTTTTCAGCACATAAATGTTACTCCTTCCTTGAAGGCAGTAACAGGAAGGTCAGTCTTTTAAGAACTGAGAATCAGATAGGAGCTAGTCATCTGGTCCCGTATTTATGGTGGAGAAGCTGAGGCCCCACGGAAGGGGTGGTCTGGCAGCAGGGACGAGTAGGGTCTGGAGGCTGGACTTTCTCTGGGGCTCTGTCCATACAACGTGCCCTCCTGGGCTCCAGGATGGAGACCTAAAGCCGGGACGGTGCCCCCACACCCCCCACGTGCCCCACCACACAAAGCCAGCGATCCACAATGAAGAGAAAAGATATTTAATTATTTCTCAATCTAATCTCTTAAAGCGCTCAAAGTGTTTTCACAAGTGCAAGGGGGCGGGATTGTTCTCAGCCAACATTTACCAGTGATTCCGACCACGCAAAAAAACTCCAAATCACGGTGCTTTATACTTTTAATTTCTGCACTGAAAAAGAAAACGCAGGTAAAAACAATGACAGATTAGATTACAGTGACTGCATCTTTGCTCTTAGGGGCAGACAGAAAAACGTCAAAGCACGATGATGGTGACCAGGACACCTTGATCTGGTGGCAGGGCTCTGGACACCCGGACATACTGCCAGCTCGGGAACATAGACACGCAACAGTTAAAGGTACATTAAAAAGAAAAGAAAAAAAAAATCCTACGACTCCGTTCTTAAAACCAAGCACAAAATCTGACAATGGAACGTCCAGGGTTGACCGTTCCCTGCAAGAGCTGGGGCGGCCCTGGAGCAGCCCCTGGACAGGGCTCACTGACACCGGCTCTGCACACCACTCGGGCCCAGCTGCTGCGCTGCCCCCTTCTGGAGCAGGGACTTCCTGTCTAGCAAAGGGGTACCTGTGGCTCCCTCCCTTCCCAGGCTCCCGAGAGCAGCCGTCTGGGGTGGGGTGGGGGGCCGGGGCTCTGTGCTTTGGAGGCTGAGGCCTCTGGAATGTTCCTTGTTCTCAAGGTCTGGCTGGGCTGTGGGTTTTAGTTACGCTCCACACATTGTTTAAGTGCTCGCTTTATTTTTCATGTGCAAACTGTTACTGTCTAAAGCTTTCAGAAGGACGCGTACAGGCATGAGCACCCTGCAGAGAGGTGAGGGTGCCCCGGGCCCTCCTCCCTCTGGGGTGGGGAGGGGCGCATTACAGAGACGATTAGAGATTTATGTTCCGCGGCAGTTCCGTCTAGTCCCTGAATCCGTCCCTGGGGCGTCCTCAGTAGGTGATTGTCCACTCCTTGACAGAGGCGTCGTGGGAGGTCGTGACCAACGTATGTCTGTCCAGCCAGGCCAGGCTGCTGACATGGTGCAGCCGGTGTGCGTCTGGGAAGAAAGCAGAGTAAGGAAATTACAGCACCTGTTCCGAGGAAGCATTATCAAAAAATACAGCGAATGTCCAAATTTTCAAATTATAGTAAGACACACTGGCATTAACCCCTGAAAATACCCTCCCATTTCAAACACACTCATTCCATCCCTCTTGTGACTTTCTGAAGTAGTCCTCTTGTGTGACGGCCCTGAACTGATTAAAAATGTGTGCCTTTCATGGTCACTTTGACACTGGGGAAGAGGCTGGGTCCCATGGTGCCAGACCTGGTGAGTAAGGTAGATGGGGACACACTGCCATTTTCACAAGCCCGGAATGACTTCAGAAAACGGCAGGAACAATGGGACGAGGGTGTCGGAAATGAGGGAGATTTTGAGGCGGACTCATGGAAGTGTCTCTTTACTTAAACATGCAGTAGTTTGATCACACTTGTACGTACATATGGGACTCAAAGGGGCCTACATCAAACAGGTCCCTAGAAACTGGCCATGGGTGGCTGTCAATCGGATCCCCTCTCCTCTTGGGAAGGGGAAGTGTGCTCCTCTTCATGCCCCGCTGTGCTCTTAGGAGGATGTGGCAGCATTCTGGGACTCCTGGCCCCTGTGGAATGACCTGGCAGCTCCTCTCCAAGCCACACCACCACCACCACCCACCCCGTCCAAGGGGGTGAAAAATTTCCTCTTATGTACGAAGCAACAATATTTAGACAAGAACAGATACCCAATTAGCCCCAAGTGCCTGCAGGCTCCCCATCTGTGGACTTAACCAGCTAAGGGCTGACTTACCATTCCCTAAGCAACAGCGGCCTTTATCTGTGTGGCTGTTGTCTAGCTGATGCACATGGAGGATGTGTGCAGAGGATACGCAAAATCTATGTTGCTTTATACAAAGGGACCAGGGAGCCTTGGATTCTCATGTGAGGAGTCCCGAAGCCCACCTCCCAAGACCCTGCAGTGTCTCAGGGTATTAAAATGAAGGTGGGGATGCAACACAGCGGGTGAAAGGCTGAGAACACAGGTTTGAGTCTTACTCTCCCCTAACAAACCACATTCTGCTGCCTGGATTCCAGATTCCTTATCAACTCTGTTCTGTCCATTCTCAGCTGTGACAATGGGCCTGGACCTCTGCAGTCTCCTCTTTGCCAGCCCCTCCTATGAAGCCGAGGAACAGGGGGCCCCTGGTCCAGGAAGGGCAGCCTCAGCCAGCAGGGGGCATGTGGGCGCCAGAGGCTGGGACTCCTAAACCACTAAGCTCACGGATGCAAAGGTCAGGCCTCAGAGTTGCACCTCATCACCATGCTGACTTCTGGGTGTGGGGCTCATCCATGGGCATGAAAGCCAGCCCAGGGCTAGTGTGTGTCCAGCAGATTCTGCCCTCAGCACAGTTGCAGGCCCCAGGCCCCACTCTCCGTACCACTCGCTACTACTTGTTACTTCCTGGATCTGTTCCACCCAGAACTCAATTCTCTGCAGGACTGGATCTCTGTACAGACCCGTGTGGCCCCTGGGAACCTGCTCAGGCCACCCTACCTCCACTGGCCAGCAGCACACCTGACTGCACTCTGGAGTGGCCGCTCAATCTCTTCCACACAGGAAAAGATCTGGTCACATTAGCAGGAAAGGCTGCCTCCTGTGTGCAGAGCATGCGACGAGACTGCAAGGGGGACCTGGCAGGAGAAGCAGGGAGGTGTGGGCACAGGTGACAGGTGCCACCCCACACACACGACTGCAGAGCCCTGGAAATGAGCCCCCAGCATGGGTACTGACGAGATGCTGGGTGAAGTCAAATGTACCATTCAAAAGCAATGAACCGGATTTTTAAAATGTGCTACTGTCACATGGCTCCTGCTGGCCATCTGGTGGACACCGCTGTCACAGGGAGTGAAGAACCTGGTCAAGGCTGAGCCGGGGCAGCAGGGCGCTGTCCAGCAAGAAGAATGAGGGCCCCATTTCTATGGGTCACCTCCCCAGCAACACTGGCTGGGGGACTGCGGTCCGGATATGGCCTCGGGGGCATCTGTGCAGCCTGGCTCGGGGTCCCTTGCCACTGAGGCATGGGCTGGGAGTCACCTTGGATCTTGACTCGGGTCTCCGGGTCGCTCAGCGTCCAGACGTATACCATCATGTCCATGCCGCCAGAGGCGAAGTGTTCATTGTCTGGGGACCAGGCCAGGCACACGATCTTTGCATGGTGTCCGTAAAAGACATTGTTCTCCTAGTTAGGGTTGGAAATGGGCAGGAGATGGGACTCAGACGTAGGTTACCTGTCAGCTCACCACCCCTCTTCGTAAGGATGTGGGACACCGGATATCTCGGTGCTTCATCCATGCCCGGTGACCCTGAGCTCAATGGCTCGTCACCCCCCACAGGGAGCCTGCTACCGGTGCAGACAAGGAAACTGAGGCACTCACTGCGTAGTCATCAGCAACGCTAAACACCGTGACCACCTTGCTGGCGTCACACACGGCAAGGAAGGCGCCGTCATGGGAGTAGGCCACGTCCGTCACAGGGCCCTTGGCCTCCAGCAGCTTGCCCTCGTCCTTGAGTGTGGTACCCAGGATGGAGTAGATGCGGACATTGCCATCCTGCAGGTGAGGACGGGGGAAGGAGTTAACCCGAAACATGGACAGCCCTCTCGTTTGGAGGCAAAGGTCAGGGCATCAATGGACGTGAAGTTCACCAGCACTCCTGGCCTCCCCACTGACTGTGTGGGCTGGGAGCAGTGGAGTCAGCACTGTAAGCAGGTGGTCAGCACCCAGCCCAACCTGGGGGCCACACCTATGGGCCCCTGCACTCCCAGCTCCACGGCGAGTGCGCCCTGCCTGTCCCCTGCCAGGCTTCATCTTGTTGCACCGAGCACCCCCACCCACTCCAGGGCTATTCCAGATCCCAGGGCCGTACTCATTCGCCTCAACGCTGGCCTGGGTGTTTGCTGGGCCCCACTCCAGGACCCCAGCACTCCCTACCCTGTTTGGTCTCCCCACCCAATATGGCCTCGGAGCCCTTCCTGACCCTTCTGTAATAGAAGCCAGCATCTGTGGGGAGGAGACACTGCCCACAGGGAAAGCCTCAAATGAAGAGCCAGTATGACCCCAACCCCCAGGTCCCTCTAGAGCACGCAGGGAACCACCACTGAGTACGTGCATTTGACAAATGAGCTACAGGACATCTGCCTGCGGGAGCATCAATCTCACCAGGCAAATGCACCTGTGTGTACAGCACGATGGGAAACGGTTCCAGTGCAGCTAGACTCAGTGAGACACAGGTAAGGACTGCAGAAGCTGCTGCACAAACAGGCCAGCCACACCTAGGGACAGTGGCTTCCCAGCCCTCAGGCTGGCCCTGGGTCCTGGGCCCACACCCTCACTCAGGATGAACAAGCAGCTGCAGGGACTGCATGGCAGGTAGTGGGCAGAGCTCTCTGCAAAGAGCAGCCCTTGGACCCCAGGGCCTCCGCAGGTGGGCGTGGGGGCTCAGGGTCTGCATTCTAGCTCTGGACTCTCCCGTCGAGGCCATGAAAGCCAGGGCCTGGCAATCCTGTCCACCCGCCAGGCCAGCGGGGTGGCTCTTGCACCAGATGGTGGGGGTGCCAGGCTCCAGAACAGGCTACCACACCCTGGGGCTGCTGCTTCCTCCCATGACGCACACAGCTTACAGGGTCCCCGAAAGCCAGTGGGCGCAGAGGAAGGAAAATGCCTTACCGTGCCCCCGACAGCCACCGTGTCCCCACCGGGGTGCACCGCCACCACTTCGGGCTCGTAGCCAGGGTTGTCGATGCTGAAGCACTTCTTCTGGTCCTTCAGCAGGACGACCTGCAGGATGCAGGCAAGGTCAGAGCCTGCAGGCCCTCGGGACACGTGTCTCAGCCACTTCCTCGCTTGTCAGGTGGGGGAGAGCTGCGGACAGCACGGGTCTCAAGGTGGGCTGAGACTGGTCACCACTGCTACACTCACCAACCACAGGCACCAACTCTGGAGGCCTGGGGTCTGATCTCGAGCCAGTGCACACAGCAAGTGAACTGTGCTGTACACTGTCCCCGAAGGTCAGGCCAGCAGCACAGGGGTGAGACACGGCCCTTGGTCACAGGAAAGCACCAGTGTCCTGTGCAGCCTAGCTGAGTCCCAGGGTGCCACAGCAGGGGCCCTGCAGGCCCAAGCTGCTCCCCACCACCCAAACTGCACCAGACTCTGTCTGCAGAGGGCCCTGTGTGCTGGCGTGGGGTCCACGCCGAGCTGCTGTTCCCACAAGCGTGTTAACCCTCGGGGCTTCGGTGGTGGGCGGTGGCCTGACCCTACTTCAGCTACCTGCTGGCTATGGGGGGAGCTTGAAAGGGGTCTCCCCGTTTCCCAAGGATGAGAATCCAAGAGGGCCCTGGCCTCCTGAAGATGGAGTTTGACAGCCTGGGTGAACACAGTTATCAGCAACAGGAAGCAAAATAAACAGCTTGTGGCCTCCAGGAGTTCGTGCCGGTTTGCCGGGAGCACCGCAGCCCTGGGTAGCAGCGGTCAGCTCTCACGTCACAGGGAGACAATGGGTGTGGAGGGCTTAGTTCACACGCCAGAGCCCCAGGGCGCTACAGGAGAGCCAGCTGCCCAGCCCAGATCCCTGCCCCTGCCCACAGTGCACTTGGCAGAGGGTCTCCTCACACAGGGACTCCTCTCTCGGCTGGCGGGTCTAGCTGGCTGGTTCCCAGACAGGGTGCCCTGGATCTATGCCAGCTTTGGCTCTGTCCACAGCCGCTCCTGCCCAAGCCATCAGCTGCCTCTCAGTGCAGCCCTCCCTGGGATTCTGTGTCAGTGTGTTGTGGGGTACAGGGTAAGGGAGGCACCCCATTGTCAGGGCATAAACATCGAAGGTGGCTGAGGTGTGACATGAACCTGTCTGTACCCTGACTTAAGCCTCAGGCCCCCTGCAGAGCTCCTGTTCCATGACCTGTACAGACTGCACGGGCCTCTGTGGAACTGAGCAAGTCAGGCAGATCGGGGAAAGGCTCGTGCCGGCTGGGACACCAAGCGCACCCCTCGCAGAGTCCTCTACCGCCAGCCTCCCCGGGCCAGGCGTCCTGCCACCCAGGCGGGAAGGCCCTGCAGTGCGGACGAGCTGTCCCCAGCTGGCTGCTCTGCACTGGCCGTCCTCGTCCTGCCGTCTGCTGCAAGGGCTCGGCAGGAAGCTCAGTATCCAGGACACAGAAATCTGCTCTCCCTCAAGCAGTGGTGAACAACTGAGGGAGCGGCGGGCTGCTTTCTTCCTCGAGTTCGTCACTTGTGCCTCCCCTTCCTGTCTACACAGGGGATACCCGCACCCGAGAGATGACGTGTGCTTCGGAGCACAGTTCTGTCCAAAGCGGGTCAGGCGTGGATTCCGGGAAAGGGCATTTTGTTCCAGAAACTCCAAAAGGAAAAGTGTGCAGGTGACACTAGCGTGGGAGCAAGAACCCACTCGGGCCTGGTGTCTCGCGACAGTTCTATACCTCAGCCTCCTCACTCCCAAGATGTGCAAGGAGCCTGACAAGAGTGCCATCCCCACGCCTGTGAGCCTGTTAGGGAGAATTCTGGGGTTCACAGACGGTGGGTAGGATGTGAGGTCACACAGCTCCAATGTGCCCAGTGCGGTCTGGCGATAGTGACAGATCCTAGCTGTCCGACCACGGGCAGCAACCGAACCTCCTGTGCTTTCTCACCTGTCAACAGGGCTAGGCCCTGCCTGGCTTGCGGAGCTGTGGGAGGATGGCCACCAGGATGGGATGCCTTCCACAGCCCCCACAGTGCTCAGCACCAGCGCCGGCCACTGCTTCGGTCAGGAAGGGCACAGGTGCACCCGCAACACCAGGCTCACACTGCCCAGAGTACGGACCCTTCCCACCTCCCCTTCCAGCCCTTCCTACCTGCCCGATGCACACGACCACGGCATAGCCCCCGGGGCCGACGGCCACGCACTTTGGTTGAACATCCAGCTTCACAATACCTTGTCCGCTGTTAGAGAAAGCACATAATTTCCACACTGCAGGGGCTCCATGTGGGTGTCTAAAACACTTACTACAAAACTACTGCTACTTAGTGGGCAGAAGGAATCGCAGCCTTCTACGCGGCAGAGGTGTCTGCCACATAGAAGAGTGGTACCAGCTGGCCTGCTCCTCTGGGGCAGAGGTCGTTAATCACGGTGGGGGACTGCAGGAGAGGAGGTGGCAGAGGGGGCAAAGGCGACACTGCTATGGGCCCCTGGGAGGTGCCTGCCATGCCGTCACTCCCCAGAGCACAGCTCCTGTCCTCACATCCTGGGTCATAACCCGTCTCCCCAGTGGGCAACTGTCAGGAATCCATTCCTTCTAATGTGGGAAAATCACGTCTTTTAACCTTGGCTAATTCTATCAAAACTCACCCTAGAGTCCAGGCACACAACTGCACGTGCACACATACACACTAACTTCTTAAATACTGTAAATTCAGAAAACTTGCACGCAGTTGGGCCAGACACGGGCTCTCTAGTGCTCCCTGTATGGCCCCTGCCTGCCGACAAGACTTGTCGGGTGTCGTAAGGCAGGATCATTAGCTGGGCGTGGCAGTGCACAACTGTAATGCCGTCACTCTGGGAGGCTCATAGAGGAGGGTTACAAGTTTGAGTCCAGCCCGAGCAACTTGGATCCTGTGTCAAAGTCAACTGTGAGGAAGAGACTGGGGATGTAGCTCTCAGTGTGAAAAGCCCTGGGCTTCTCAGTACCACCAAGAAAAAGAGAGCCACTACAGGCAGTAGAGACGCAGAGACATCCGGGGTCCTCCTGGGAGGCTGGACTGGAGCAGGGGCTGTGTCAGCCCGGCATGGGAGGTGCGTGCAGCGAGCACCACGTGTGTATTGGCTGTGAGTTGGGTGCCACACAGGGGCACCCACATTCCCCCAACCAAGACAGGTCCCAGGTGGCACGGCAGGGTCTACACAGGAGTGCAGCCAGGGGCTGGGCAGGCTTGGCCCTGCCTGATGCAGAATTCCCGGCCACGCACGGTCAGCCGCTCTCCCAGCTCCAGCTCCCATGGCTGTCACTCAGATACCAGAGCCAAACCTACTAAGCAGTGTCTTGAAACCAGGTACCTGGGGTCTGCCTCTCCCAAGCAGCAGGGTGCTCCCTGTACAGGGTGCTGCCCACACCAGGGCCTTGCCTGACCTCCCCTTACTGGCTCCTCACCTTCAGTGACAAGGACGGAGGGACAAAGGGAGACCTGCTGGGCTCCTGCAGACTGGGGTGGATTCCGCTGCCTGCTCTTGGGCAGAGCCACACCCAGTCCCTGGCTTGCGGCTCGTTCTCCGCTCAGGGCCCCGTGACAGCGAGAACACAGGAGCTGCACACGGGCGGCTCACCTGTAGTCCCGCAGCGTGAGGCTGGTGTACCGCACGGTGTCGTCCATGCTGCAGCTGACCAGCTGGGCCGACTCATCCACCGTCATCCTGGACACCTGATTCGTGTGGCCTTTCCCAGAGAAGGAGTCATTCTCACCTGTCTCCGAATCCCAGTAATGTAGGCGCGGTTAAGGAGAAGTGTGCCCTCTGCCTCGGTGGGGCCACAGGTGGCCCAGAACCACAGCACAGGATGGAGAGGTGAGAGGCTCCTTGTGGATGTCCATGCCCAGATCTCAAGAGCAGACGAAGCAAGACGGCCTGCCTGTCGGCCTCCCTGTGACACAGCCATGTAAGGCATCGGGGCCCAGGATCCCCTGACCCACGGCATTTAATGCAGATGAGCACCGTCAGAAATGCTCCAAAATCACTCCTGGGCACAGGTGCAAGGTGTGTATGGGACACAGGTGTGTTCTGTGCTTAAGACTTGGGTCTCCTCCCAGGATAGGCATTTTTATGAACACAAAAATATTTCAAAATCTAGAAAACAAAACAAAAAAAATCCAACCCCAAGAACTTGTGACCCCAAGCATTTGGGACGAGGGATGCTCAACCTATAGGGTAACCCACTATTTTATTTCCAGCCCTCAGAAGAGGGCTCCTACAGCGACCAGGACAGCATGACACCCCAGGCAGTGGACTGGAAGCTGCTGGCGCTGGGACCTTTCCTGAGACTAATGTTTCATTTTGCCTTCTGTGTGACAGTCAAGCCTACAGCCACCTGACCACCTGTCAGAGGCTGGTTGTGCCCTGCTGCTCAGCTGATGGCTACCTGGGGGACCCACTTTCCAGGGGCCACAGTGCAGACTAAGCCAAAGGTACCTTGTACAGGGTGTGGCCTCTGTAATAGGTTTTTTCATATTAACATGTGAGAATCCTCTGTCAAATGAAGACCACTGTCTCCCTGGGAAGCTAGATGTGCACTTCACAGCCAAGGATTTCTTGGGGTGGAAAACTCAGCACTGGACACGGCAGGACTCAACTCCCGGGACGGGTGCACCAGCTCTGGATCGGGGCTAAGGTGGTGCGAGGAAGGAAGCAGCTGCCCACTGGTGTGGCAGGAGACGGTCCCTGGGCCACCTCTGCACCTGCTGTGCCGCCTCCCCTTACGCCTCACAGCGAGGAGGGTGGCTTGTCCGCTGGCTCTCTGGACTGGGGACACCAATCTCCCCTGGGTCTTGTGGGCAGACAGAACAAAACACACAGCAGCTGCCTACTTGGGGGGTGCACAGGCTGCTGGCCCGGGGAAAGCACCACAGAGGCCTGTCACACAAGTCCCGGGTGCAGGTGTGTGAGGGCCACGGGGACCTCCCTGGAGATCAGGCCCAACCTTGGGCTGACGGGCGCTGTATGGGGCAGATACCTGAGTTTCAGTTTCCCAGGACTCTGCCCATGTGTGTTCAAGCCCTTCTGTCTCCACCGTTCCACGGCTTATGACAGGGACAAGCACTGTCATTTACAGGGAGGACAGAAGCTCAGGTTGAGAGAGGATGAGCCACACAGGGAAAGTGCCTAACAGGGTCAAGGCTGCGGCTTCTCGGGCCCATGTGTGATGGACGCCTTTGGAGCCTAGTGCCACCCAGAGCACAGAGCTGAGGATTGTGCCACCTGGCAGGCCTGGACCCTGGCACTGTGGCACCATAAAAGTTCCCCTCTCCTGCCAACACCCTGACTCAAAGGATATTAATGTGGCCATCATGGCTCCCAGAGTAGATGTAGGACTTGCCACCGTTTCTGTGCACAGCCAGACACTGGATCGATTTACTGTGACCCTGTGAGGAAACAAGGGGCAAGGTGAGCTGCGGTCAGCCTTTCCCGACAGCCACATGTGCCCTCCCTCCCCGGCGTCTGGTCTCGGTGCGGACAGGACCTGAGCCACAGCCCCACCCAAGCCCCTAACGCCCAGGCACAGGGCCTCTTCCCACCCAAGCTGTCTCCGGGCTCTGGCCCCTGCTCTGACCTCCCTGACCGTGGAGAGCGGGGATCGTGTGTGCCCAGTAAGCCTACAATCAGACATGGGTCCAGAGGGACCTTCAACCTCTGCTGACTGCTGGATGGAAAGCCCTGCCGAGTGGTCTGGTTATACACTTTCCCTGGCCCCCAGCTGGTGCCCCCATTCTTTATCAGCAACCCAGCTGCCAGCTGGCCAATTCACGTGCTCCCAGGAACTCCCCAGCATTCTTTAGCATTCCACGTGTAGCCATGAACACGCACTTCCCCTCGGGGGAATGGACAGTCCTCAGTGGGAGTGGACACAGAGCCAAGGCACCCTCCCCTCAGTAAGGGGCATTCCCGAGACCCCCTAGCCCTGCCACTACTGGACGTGCTTCCTGGACTAGAGAACAGAGGACTTGTGTGCCTGTGACACCGTGAGACTCAGGCCGTGAACAAGTCACAGGTGTCCCTGGTGGGGCTGGGGCATTATGCAGGTGCTCCTGGGAGACCGGCATGCTCCTTGAGTTCATCTCTGGAGCCCCTTGACTGACCCCTCCTGATCAGCGGGAAGCCCTTTCTGGAAGCACCCAGGTGAGGCTCAGGTGTAGCCAGGGCTGGGAACCACTTTCTCCTGGGCTCATGCTGGTGGCTCAGCAGCCTCTGTAGCCTGAGGTCAGCCCCAGCCACCTTGCATAACCCACACAGGTGTGACTCATACTGACTGCTGTAGCTCTTTCTCCTAACAAACACAGGAGCTCAAAATTCCCTGCGCTGACCTAGGCAGGCCAACACTAGCCTACAGCTGCCAGCAGACACGTGAGCAAGAGCAGACATGCACAGCCAGTCTGAGATACACACGACGATCGACCTGGGGCCACACACAGCCCCACTGTCAGCAGCCAGGACCGAATCTCTGGTGCACAATTTCTAAGCATCCCACACAGGGGCCCAGTGGAGCCCTGTCTGTCTCGAGAAGCCCCCAACTCCCCAGGCAGGCCCTTCTTGCTGCCAGGCTGCACACGGCTTCCCTCTCATCACCCTCACCCTGCGGGCCAGGGAGGCACCTCTTGTAGGTACCCTCTTCCCCCAGGCTACCCCTCCCAGGTGGGCCAGGTCACCTTGATGACCCGCAGGGGCTTGCTGGGGTTGTTCTTGTCCAGGTAGTTAATGTAGCCCGACAGGGAGATGCTCAGGAGGTGGTCCTTCTGCCACAGGCAGCCCAGCTGCTGGTCCAGAACAGTGGAGCCCATGGGAAATGTGCTGACCACTGAGTTTGCACTGACGTCCCAAATCTTCGAGGATTTGTCTCCAGAAGCAGACAGTAAATGGGTGCTATCAGGACTCCAACTAATCTGTGCAAACCAGACAGGTGTTGTGTCAGAGGGTTTCAGAGGAATAGACCAGAAAGCAGTCTGTCTGAAGCAGAGAAAAATGAAGCCCAAGGACGCCAGGGATGTGCCCAGCCCCCTTGGGGACCCTGCAGCTCTGTACAGTGCCCCACTCAATCCTCATTTTAAGTTCTGGTCCAATGTTAATATCGACAGCTACATGCACACACACAGATTACAACCAGCACATCACCAAACACAGAAATTCATACTCACAGCATAAATCCCTCCGTCGTGGGCCTTGCTTCCTCCCAGAGAACACACTTTCTCTCCTGTCTTCCCATCGTAGATAAAGATCTTCCAGGAAATAAAACCGCATGGGCATCACGTGTCTGGGAGTGTGGATGCCCCCGGTTGGCACACCACACACGCAACCACAGTTCTAAAGACCAAGCTCCCGTGCTCTTTAAAAGGAAAGCCCATGTCTGCTGGGCCTGTGAGTGACACGCCTGGGAGGCGGTGAGGAACAAGGGCTCCTGAAAGCCAGCCCGCCCGCCCACCCACCAGTCCTGCCCCCATCACCCTACCTGGCCATCAGCACTGGCTGTGGCAAATCTGTTCCCATCGGGGGAGAACCGCACACAGTTGACAAAGCGGCCATGGTCCTGTGGGAAAGGGCACAGTCACCCACTTGATGGAGTTCAGGGTGCACCCTGACACCCTGGCCACCACCACCAGCTACAGCAGTGAGCAGTCAGGAGAGCTTCGGAGGTCGGAGTCCTGTGCAATCCCTGGGGCTCGGTTTCTGCCCGCTCTGCTGTCCTCCAGGAAAGTGTCTTCCCTAGTCAGGGGCCTCC
>NW_022900947.1:5280121-5300286 GCF_012274545.1 Fukomys damarensis
CACGCCTGGGGCGGTGAGGAACAAGGGCTCCTGAAAGCCAGCCCGCCCGCCCACCCACCAGTCCTGCCCCCATCACCCTACCTGGCCATCAGCACTGGCTGTGGCAAATCTGTTCCCATCGGGGGAGAACCGCACACAGTTGACAAAGCGGCCATGGTCCTGTGGGAAAGGGCACAGTCACCCACTTGATGGAGTTCAGGGTGCACCCTGACACCCTGGCCACCACCACCAGCTACAGCAGTGAGCAGTCAGGAGAGCTTCGGAGGTCGGAGTCCTGTGCAATCCCTGGGGCTCGGTTTCTGCCCGCTCTGCTGTCCTCCAGGAAAGTGTCTTCCCTAGTCAGGGGCCTCCATCTGCCCTCTTCCCTCTGAGCCTGCAGAGAGCTCCAGACTGGAGCCTTAGGCTCTGCGCTAGGTCCACAGGTATGGCCACGGACCCCTTCCCAGAGCCCTGAGCCCCCAGCCTGAGAGGCGTGGGAGGCTGGGCCTGCAGAACCAGTAAGTGCTTTCCCCAGTAGGTGTGACCTGTCAAACTACCCCAAAGTCAAAACCGACTTTCCACATCACATCTCTTCCTCTGCAGCTGTCCTGCTTCTGCTTCTGCCTCTGCCAACGCACCGACCTGTCCCTTCACCTGGAGTGGCCATGCGAGCCTCCAGGCCAACTCACTACAGCACAGCAGGTCAGAGGCCGGATAACCTGAGAGAAGAAGCCGGTTCCAGTTTCCTGTTCCATGCTCCGCTTCCTCAGCTGTACTGGCGCTCGGGCCCAGCCCAGGTCATATCCTGAAAGCCACAGGCCACCTGCTACCCATTCTGGGCTGCACAGGAGCTCACTGCATGAGGCCTCCTGTCCTGGGCACCAGGGACGCCCACCCCCACTGTTCCCCTGAAGGCCTTGGAAGCCAGCTGGGTGCCAAGCTGGAAGGGGGGCCAGAGACCAAGCCCTGCAGACCAACGATGGAGTAGGGGCAGCACACACATCTTCCGGTGAGGTGGCAAAGTCCAGTGACGTGACGTGATGTAGCTATAACTAGACCAAGAGCGCCCCACTTCCTTGGCAAGCAAGGCACAGCTCTCACCTCGACCTGACACTTACATGCCTGTCACGGTCACATCTGGAACCCACTTGCTCGACGGCGAAGGGGACAAAGGGGACACGCTGGGGTTGGCTCACCCTGGGTCCCTCTGCCCAGGCAGGGGTCACAGTTCTCAAGAACCGGGAGGCCAAAAGCACTCATCCTGAACAGGGCAGGGCAGAGTGGCAGAGTGGGCTGCTGACTCTGATGTACCAAGTATGCCAGGAATCAGACAACACTCAGCTACTGTTTGGCTCTGACCAGAGACGATACCTAATTGTACTGGTCCCAGAGGACAGGCAGAGACACTCCTACTCCAACCCCGGGTCCAGAAGCAGGATCCCCCTGGGAAGAAACTGGATGCCCAGGACCTGTGACCCTAAGCAGGTGTCTGGCTCCACCTGTGGGGCTCTCCCACGGGGCCTGGCAGGGGTGAGGTCGTGTACCCCAGGGAACATGCAGGAGGGCAAGGGAAGGCCAGACCAAGCAGACGCCCTATAGCACCTGGGCTACAGGAGCCTGGGCTTCTGCCCCAGAGCCTGCTCCTGTCATCGTTTCCTTCAGCCCAGCTAAGTACCAGGAGTCCAGAAGGGCAGGAGTCTCATGTCTGCTCCCAAAATAAGCCCTACACTGGCAGCAAGACGCCAGCAGCCCATTAACCAAGGAGACAAAGGCTAAAAATAGTGCTTCCTGCAGGGACGCTGCTATGCACATGGGGCCTGTGGGGAAAGGTCGTGGCCAGTCCAGAGGATTCCAGCCTTGCATTGCTGCCTCCTGACCAAACCGGTCACCCCGAGCTCCCCCAGCTGGCCAGAGGGCTGTGGTGCAGGGCTGTAGTTCCCACCTCAGGCCATCCTGTGTGGGTGTCCGACCATGGGGCCTGACCGCTCCTGTGCCCCCAGGAACTCTCTCATTCCATTGTCCACAACGCCCTCTGGCAGCTCCACTGCTCTCAGCAAACAGAGGCATGAAGCAATGCGGTTTTCAGGATCCACCCACAGCCGCATCACCAATGCAAAGAGAGTGGCCTGGCTACAGGTGTCCTGACTCCAAGTGCATCTGATTACCTGGCCAGCTCAGGTGTCCACAATCACCAGCCTGGGGTGGGGGGCTACTGTACATAAACCACATCCTCACCATGCCCACCAGCTCCACCTCTCCTACCCAGCATGTGCCCCATGGCCATGGGTGCTCCTAAAACAGCTCATCCTGCAGTGGAAACACTGGCTCCCCATTCACTGCCAAGCAGCTCAAGGGGCTGAGAAGCGCAAAGGAGCCCTGCCACCCTACCCTGGTTGGCCACCACCACCCTTCCCTGGAACAGGCCAGAGCCCTGCTGTCTGCCTCAGGTGCAGGGACTGACAGGAGGCAGCAGGTGGGCACTTGCTGAAGCCAAGCAAAGGACACAGAGCCCCTGGCAGGAAGATGGGGCCTCCCCAGTGCACATCTGCTCCACTTGGGACACTGCACTCCATGGGACCTGCAGCCGGGTCCAGGGCGTGACCACACCTGGGCCAGCTGTCCATGAGGGAACGGGCTGTGCATTCAGTGTTCTTGGCAATGACTTTGTTGGACACAAACTGTCCTGTCCACCACCAATGCCTGGCAGCTGGGATGCACACAGGGCTCTGAAACCCTCGGGCAACTCACTGCTTCCCCACAGAGGACACGGGAGGCACAGAAGCTGGTCCTTGCCATGCCAGACAAAACACTGGTGGGACCGCGTCACATCCAGATGCATCTGTCAGAGGGATGGCTTGGCGTGGCCTCTCCACTCTCTCCCCTCTTAGGCCAATCAGGGTCTTGATAGGGACCTACACCTGTCACAGAGTGAGAGGGCCAGCGACGGACTGTCTAGCCTGATCCTCACTGGTCTCAGACCCAGGTTCTCCCATGATGCTGAAGTCACTCGCCGGGTCACCCATGACATCTACAACGTGAGCACACAGGGACAGGGTGTTGCCTGAGCCACTTCAGGTGGAAAGCTTCCCCTTCCCCCGTCTTCACGGTGCACAAGGCCGGTGTGGCCCAAGCCCCACAGGGCACAAACACACACTCCAGCTCAGAACGGGGGCTATATGAGTTCTGCGCATTGGGCAAAGCCTTGTGGCCAGAATGACCTCTAAGGGCCCCCCAACTTACCACTCTCACAACACCACGAGGGCACAGCCTCGGCAGGATCTTGCTTCAGCACACACTGGGCTGAAATCCCCAACTGTGTCCTCTTTATCAAGGCAGCAGCCTAAACACGACCCATGTTGTCCCCTGCTGCCCAGATCCCTCAGTGCCACTGCCCACCCCCATGCCCCACACCGGGCAGAGCCCTGGGCCTGGGCTGCACAGAGATGTAGGAACGGACAGAGGGACACAGGACAGAGCTGCTGGTGCACTGCTCACTCCCGGGTGAGGTTCGCCCAGAGAGGAGCAGGAGGCAAAGGCAGCCCTGGCTTCCAGTCATGGGGTTGGGAAGGGAAGATCTGGGGACAGAAGACTGCTTCTACTTGGATTCATAGTGAAAAGAACTTAATTTTCTCTCAAAACAATCAAACACAAAACCCACCCACATGTATTTTAATTTTTGCAAGAAGAATGTTCATGTCCCCAGCTTTGACAGCAGGAGGACCCGTACACCCTACAGGGGAAGCAGCCCGCAGTGCGTCCAGCACACACCCCACCCAGGCCGTCCGCCCTCTGTGCGTGTGCCCTTTCCCAGACCTTCTGTCCCACGGGTGACCGGGAGCAGGAGCGAGACAGGAGGACAGGCAGCCCTACCCCGCTGAGGGATGCGGCCCGGGTCCCAGTGGCCACACCTACCAGGCACGGGGGCTGCGGGTCCCCAGGGACCTCTCTGTCCCCTGTGCCAGGCCAGCTGCGCCAGTAAGACTCTTGACATTCAGCAGTCTTGGTCCTCCCCACAGCTGCAGGGTGGGCAGGGGAGGGTCAGCATCACCATGCATTCTGGGCACCCAGGGGTACATACCCACCTAGTGCGAGGGCGGCAGAGCTGGCCAGCCTGGTGCCAGGAGGCACCTGGAGTCTCTGGTCCCAAACCTACAGCCCTTCCCACCTTTCTAGGTCCTCAGACAGGATTCAGGGTGTGGGCTCCTGGCAGGATTTCAGGGCGGTGGTGCCCACCCTGGCAAACATTTCTATCTGACACTCCAGGTGGGTGCTGCAGGGAGGACTGGGTATGGAGGGCAGAGAAAGGAGAGAGGATGTCCTGCCACGTCCCTGAGTGAGCACACGGCAGGTAGGGCGTGCGGAACACAGGCTGAGGCTGTCTGGGCTTGGATCCTGCTCCCCCGTGCCTGCTAGAGCTGCTCTTTGCAGTGTTCAGCCCATGCCTGCAGTGAAATGATCCTTCCCAGGGCAGGGAAAGGGAGCCCCCACTCTCACACCCCCAGTACCGGACCAGGGGACCAAACAGGATTTGCGGGGAGTCTGGGCAGTAGGGACAGCATCCCTGGAGCAGCTGGGACAACAGCCGACTGCTCACAACCTCTTGCTCTTCCTTTCTCCCTTGGGTTCAGATCAGATTCAGATCCAGTGTCTGCTGGCTCAGCGGTGCTCCTCCTGTGGTCCACAGGACTTCTGCTCCCTTAAACACCGACCTTGGGCTGCACCTTAAATAAAGCTCCTGAAATAGCCAGGTCTTCACTCCCTACCAACTAGACAGCAGCTGTGGGAGACAGATCTGAAACTACAGGGTATCTACAAGAGGTCACCTGGAACTTGCTCAGCCTGAGGCCCCAGTGATGGAATGGAACTATTTGTTTCACCACCAAAGGGGAATCCCTGGAGATCGTCTGCTCCGGAAACCAAGCTCCACCCCAGTCCTGCCCACTGCACAATCAGTCCTTGCCCTTCCCAGCAGCATTACACCTGCTATCCATGATGGGCTGTCTTAAAGTCACTGAGGTGAGCCGCTCTAAGGACACTGCCTCGCCCGGTCCCCTGAGGCACAGTCACTGAGAACCACTGGTGCCCCAGAGGATGAGTCTCTGACCTCAGCCCGATCCCCAAACTCAACCACCTATGAGGGACACACAGAGCCCACCAAACTTGCCCCCTTCCAGGTAAACATGGCCACTGAACCTGTTCCTCTTCATCATGGGCACTAATGCCACCTGCCGTTTCCAGGACATGTGCCCAAGGTAACTGGGAAAGCCAGAGCAGGTACAGCACTGCGGTCAGTGCCCCTGCACACCAGCCCAGCCACCGGAGCACACTCGGGGCCAGGAGAAAGGGGCACTGCCTTTGCCCTTTAGGGGGCTGTTCAGTTCCAATCCCTACCCAGAACCCTCAGGTGCCAAAGGCGCCCACCCCTCCCCACTGTGCATGAAGAGCCCATGGGGAGGGAGCAGGTGAGAGCGGGGACCCTGAGATGAGAGCTCATGGTGCAGCCTACTCCTCCAGGGCAGGTAGGCACCTCTGGCCCCTCCTCTGCAGGCGAGGTGTCCCTGATCTCTGACTGTACACCAGCCCCTCTCTAGCCGGTGATCTGGGAGTCCTGAAAGCCATCTTCTCTGCCCCTTGGGTAGCTCATCAGGTCTGAGTCCATGCAGCAGAAGAGCAGGCTGCCAGAGCCCGGGATGAGCCTCTGGTTAAGCAGCACCACAGACTTTGCTGCCCTCCCCTCCCTGCTGCAGCCCCCGGGCCCCGTCTAGCACCTGGCACAGGTGGGGTGGGGACAGGTGTGCTCCCATCTCTGAGACATTTCCCCCACGCAAGCCACTTCTGCCTGCATGTCACAGTGCTCTGACCCTCCTGCACCCATATCTGGTGTCCCGTATAAACCTGAGTTCACCCAAAATCGCCCGAAGACAGCAGCCCACTTACACCAATAGTAAACTTGAACTTGAACGGAGGCCCCTCGAAGAACGCAGCGCAGTTATCGTCACTTCCCGTCACCAGGCGGTAGGGCCTGGACTGCTTGATGTCCACGCTGTTGATGACTTTGTTGTGTCCTGTGATCTCACCCACGGAAGAGCCGCTGTCCCACAGGAAGACAGCTCCAAACCTTTACCCAACAAGAGGGGTGGAGGAGAAAAAGTCAATCGGGAAGGGAGAGGAGAAATGTGACAGCTGAAGATGGCTGGACGCTGACCCAAGCGAACCTGCCAAGACGTGCATTCACTTATAAGCCCAAACGTTGAGAAGTTTGATTATTAAGCAGTAAAGAAAAAAAGATGACAAAGATTACTAAGTGCAAAATATAATACAGTAACTTAAGAATGCTTTGTCCCTGTATAAAGTGTTAGCGATCTCCCCACAGCACACACGTGCATTTGGAGTTGATTTTCCAGTACAGATGGTGAAATTATTGTAGCTCACAGTCTCGCAACTTATAGCTGAAAACGTGTTAAATAGCTGCTATGGCGGACTCAGCAGGGACCCCTTACATTAAGAACACTTCAGCTTTAGACCCATGCCTTAACCAAGTCTCCAAACCAAAAGAGTTACTTAGGGAACTGCTTACAAGACACAATATTATCTCCATAAACAGTTTGGGTAACGGCACTGTCGTAACTCTAGGATTTAGGCAACGTTGACAAAGGAATATAAGGAAATGACCAGTGAAATGTGACTGATGAATATTGTTTCTAAAGTATTAAAATATCAAAACAGCTACTGCAGCTGCACTTAAGTTGCTGGGGAATTTCTCATTTATGTAATTAATCTATGTATGAGGCCTATAGGGACATCACATGTGAACAGATAACTGATCATGAGCTAAAGCCAAAAAGCATTAAAGTGAAATGATTTAGGTCTTGGTTTTTTATTTTGTTTTTATGACTGGCTAATCTTAGGCTATGCTTCATTTTTCTGTATGTTGAATGGGAAGTAAAAACTCAGGTGACCAATAAAAAGAAAAAAAAGAAAAGATAGAAAGAAGAAAGAAGAAAGAAGAAAGAAGAAAGAAGAAAGAAGAAGAAGAAATAGAATTGTTGGAGCAGCAGGGATTAACTAAAAATCTAAACAGCCGCCAAAACATGTACTATGAGACTTCGGGAAAAAGGCACGTGGCTGTCAGGGTCAAGGGCCTGCCGGTGGCTGTGATGGGTTCTAACCCTGGAGGAAGGACAAACCCCAGGTCCAGCTCTAAGCCTGCTGGTGACCAACCAAGCACACAGTCTCCAGTGTGTGGCCTGCCCAGGACACACCCATCCCTTAGGGGATGTCCCTGCCGGGAGAAACCCCAGCCAGTCCCTCTAGCGGCCCCATGGTCACTGCTGGAAGGGTCACCTGTTCACCTGTCCCTTCCCTTCCCTGCTGCCTGGGATAGAGGCATGGCAGAGGGAGTCCCACAATGTGAAGGTCCAGGAGTGTCGGGGGGACAGAGAAGGAGCCTTAGGCCGCAAAAACAGCCTAAACAGGGATGCGGCTCCCTTTGTACGGCTGCCAACCCCTGCAGGGCCTAGAGCCTCTGACTACTCTCCCATCTGGGAAGGCAGCTGCAGGGCTGGGAACTCCACTGGCCCAGACCTTCCTGCCGCTGCCTCCCACCTCCCACCAGGGCCCGGCCAAAGGACAGTGGGCAGGGAGGGGCTGGGGAGAGCAACTCACTTCTCCCTGCCTTCCCCGACCACGGCGATCCTCTTACTGTCTTCGGTCCACGCAATGTCCTTGATCTTCCCGGCAAAAGGCTGATACTCGTACTTGAGGAGGTGTTCCTTTTGCGTGGTATCCCAGATCCTCAGCTTCCCGGAGACATCTGCAGGACACAAGTGCAGAGAACAACCACACGTCACCACCAAGCCAGGGCTTCGGGCACAGCCTCGTCCTTGCACACGAAACTCAGCCACTTTCCACTGTGCCACCTCGGCAGGCCACTACCTAGACCCCGCCTCTCACCTGGGCACCAGACCCTGCCCAGGTATGGAAAGGGACACAGGCTGCCTGAGCACCAACGCACAGCTAAGCAGCTTCACTTCGTGGCTCCTCGGGGGTCTGAATGGGGCGCAGACCTCAGGCCTCCGCTTTGCACTCAGATAGGACGCACCGCAGCCCTGGGCTTGCAGGCACCTCAGGGGCTGTGGGCAGGCCCCACACCCATCACCAGCACAGAAGGGCTGAGCAAGCCACTTCTGTGAGGCAGGAAGGCTGCATGCAGCACAGGGAGCCAGCAGCGAGTTGTAAAGAAAGGAACGTGGGGCCAGCCCCCGCAGGATCCCGTCACCAAGCAGCAGCTGACACACCCCTTTCCCAAAGCGGCACTGCTGGCTGTGGGAAGGGAAGGGAGCATTTGTGCCAGCTCTGCAGCTCAGGACTCTGCCTCAGCACGGGGGTAGGCTGTGGCCTTTGCTGGGGACCCAGCCCATGTCACCACGCACTGGATAAGGCACGCGGGCGGCTCCAGGGAAAACAGCTGTCGTGTTTGGATTGAGCAGAGCTGAGGAGGGGCCTGCATCTGGCATCTGTGGCCTCTTTGGGGCCTTACCTATGAGAACAGTGCCACTTCCTTGGGCGGCTGCGGGGACAAGATGAGGCCACACACGTGGTCTCAGACTGACCCTCAGTGCCCAGTGAAAACATGCTGTGAGTTAGCCCTGAGCTAACTACGGCTCTGCAGCAGGCACTAGGGACCCTTGCTGGGTGCAGACAGCCAGTCTACACTTGCAGGCTGAGACTCGGGGGGCACGTGAGGATCATGCCCTGTGCTACGCCCAACTGCAGGGACATATAAGCAAGACAGGACACCCAACCACACAGACAGGCCAGCTCAGCAGGGCGTGGGAGTCCCTGAAGGTCTCTGGTCATCTCTGGGTAAACTCTGACAGCGTGGCACATTGCTGAGCTGCAGACTCCGGCTTAGCTGAGTCCTTTCACTCAACAGGCCAGCAGGGAACAGGAAGCCAGCCAGGGCCAGCAGGGCCAGGGAGGGCAGGTGCATCTGCAGAAGCAGCTTCACACGGGCACACCTGACCACCTCTCGTACAGGACAGAGTCCCACTCTTCCCTGTCCCCGGGCTCATCTGTTCGGCAGCCAAGCAGCGTTTCTCCATCCCCGCCCCCGCAGATCAACAACCTCCTTTGCCAGGCCCTGGTTGTACATTTGATTCTTTCCAGAAGCAGCTGGAGCAGGAAGACATGGAGGGCCCCTGGCCTCACTGGTGCAGCCTGCAGCAGTTGTGGCTGGCAGAGGGCTGGCCGGGTGCCTGGCCCTGCGATGAGCACTGGGGCGGAACAGCAATGTGAACAGACCAGGTGCTGCCCTGCAGAGGGCCCAGGCGCAGGCTCCTCCAGGCCAAGGCTGGTCATACCGCTCATGCTGGGGGCTCCCTGGGGCAGTCCTCTGCAGAACGTTCCAGAAGATCCCATCCTGCAGGCACTGACAGCATCTGCAGATGCTACCAGGGGCTGGGGTCCTAGTGGGCTTCCTGAGGTTCTGGGCGGTACCCAACTGGGCGCCAGCACAGCCTTCTGACCAAGCCTCCCTCTAAACCCTGCTGGCCACACTGTTTTTAGCCCAGGGCCTGCATCTCCGCAGCAATGTTCACTGTAACTCCTAACAATCACGTTGCTGTATTCAAAGGAACGGATCAGAAATACAAAAATGCCATCTCCACTCAAGAGCTCTGCTGGTCCCCTACTAAGTCAAGGCTCTCTGAAGAGCATGTCACGCTGATGGACATTCGTACGGGACTGTCCCTGGGTCAGCCTCCATTACAGTGGAGGCCACTGGACTCTGTTCTGCTGGCTGAGCAGTCCCTGGGGATGGGGTGGCCAGGTCTGGGCTGGCAGGGCAGGAGCTGTGCCAACCTGGGCAGATGCCCTCACCAGGCACTTCTCTCATAAGAAAATTTCTCAGAGCACCAGGCTGTGTGTTAAACATAATTCAAGCAAGTACCTGGGCCAATTCTTAGGGCTTAATGAAGACACATTTCGTTGGCAAGAGGGGAGAACTAAAACAAGTCATGGGATTACAGTAACCTTAAAATGGCACCAGCAGTCTAAACACAGAATCCATTCAGCGCCTGCTGCGTATGGTACTCCCTGCCCAGTCCTTGACTAACCACAGGGGCTGACAGCAGACACCAGCAGTGTGCCTGTCCCCGTCCCTGGCTCTCTTAAGAGTGCTCCAGGTTCAGCGTGGATGCTGTGGTCACATTGGTGCTAAGTGCCCATCTGTGTAGGACCATGCTAGGCACCATCCACACATTGCCCCAGATCGTTCCCCAACCTGAGAGCCCCAGTTTACAGAAGAGAGTATTAAGGCCCAGGAAAGCCAGTCACACAACCTTAGCTTCGCAGATCCTGGGTCCCTCCCAACCCTGCAGCCCACTGTCTGCCACACATAGCAACCAGGAGAACTAGCAATTCTCCCAGCACTCGGTGCAGAGCTCAGCTGGCCGGCCATTAATACCTGCAGGGTGCATGAGTGAACGAACGAACGAGCAAATGAACGAATGAGTGAGATGCAGGGCCTGCCACTCCACCTCTTGCCTCCATCCCGTCTACAAACGGCCAGCCTCAAAGCACTAAGCCAATAAAGCTTATGCACATGGAAAAGCCTCAGCCCCTCCTCTGCCAGAACTCCTACTGAGCCAAACAGAAGAAGGCCCAGGCTGGAGGGCAGAGGCCAGTCCTCAAACAACGCTGGCACCTGCTGCGAGGCCGGCTGGGAAAGGAGCAGTGGGTAAGGGCGACACAAACGCAATTCTGGCTCACCACACACACACACACACGCTATGTGCATGCCTGATGCAGCTACCCGTGGCAGCCTCTGTCTAACCCAGAGCAGTGGTTCTGCTGACTCTTGAGCTGGAGCCTCGGGGACACTGCACTGTGACACACGCTTTCTACAACCAACACCAGGTCTGCAAAGGGATGGATTTTGGTGGCTTGTGTGGGAAGCCAGCCATGGCCCACTGGCTTTTTGAAAGACAACATTTGTTCCTTTTTAAGGACTGCACGTGTTAAACTTGTTTTGACCCTGCACGGGAGAAACTCGGACAGCCCCGAGGGCCGGGCGAGGGGCGTGGGAGGCGGGCGGGGCGCGCTGGGACCACTGTGCAGAGTGCGAGCTTCCCGGGCCGCGTGGACCAGGTGTTGAGGCCCGTGTGAACCCTCGTTCCCGTGGAGCGGGTGTTGAGGTTACTATGGTGATCCTAGCCCATAATAGTTCGGCCTTTCCCTTTAAAAGGCCGGTGCTTGCCGGCAATAAACGTCGCCTTGATCAGACTCTTGTCTTGGCGTCCTTCCTTTCTCTCTGCCCCATCTCCACCCCGCTGCTCTTTCAGGTTTGAGGCACTGCGGGACAGTGCTCTGCGTTGCCGGTTCGCGACAGGCTTGCATTTCCTTTGCCAGCTGCAAGCGAAATGAATCACAGCAGTGCCCTTATGTCTCCCCGATGCCCTCCTTCCCAAGCCAGGAGCCAGGCCTGGCTTCCATTCCAGGTGCCACCTGGGGCACACCCCATGCCCAGGAGTCTGCTCACACGTTACCTCCAGAGGCGACGTAGAAGCCGCTGGGCGCATACTTGGCCACCACCACCTGGTGCGCGTGCTCTGTGTAGATGTCGGCGACTGCGGGGTTCTGCAGGGAGAAGAGCGAAGGGTGAGTGGGAAGAGCGAGGGGCAGCCAGCCTGGGACAAAGGCCACATGCCAAGTCCTGAGCTGAGCTGTCAGACAGGGCACTCCCAACCCGCCACTGCCACCTCCGACCTTCGGCGATAAAGCTTCAGGGACATTGCCCTGGTTTCTTTCTTGTATTTTCCACGACATGGGACACATGTATTTGTGGAACATACCCAAGATGAGAGAAAGGAAGGGCGTGAGCCTGTGACCCTCCTCCCTGTGGGCACTGCCTGTGTACCTCCCACTCACCAGCACTCACCAGCACCCACCCCTCCCAAGGCCGCCTCCCCCAGCGGCCAGCCCCTGACTGAGGATGGGGAGCAGAGCAGGCTGGGGAGGGGGGACCTGGGAAGAAGTGTGCTGTGACACAGATCAAAGGCTGGCTGGACCTCGAGGCAGGACCAGACCGGCGCCTCCGCAATGAGGTCTGAACATGTAGTTACTAAAAGTGGATCCCTGTCCTCCCTGCACACACGCTCCCCCTACGCCAAGCCCCTCCTTGCAGGATGGGATGAAGACTCCACTGCTGCGGTCAGTGCGGGGTAACCCATGCAGATGGGACAGCTTCCCAGGCTCGAGGCTGAGATGCGAGGCGGTGCGGAGGAAGCCCACACCCCATGGGACCCCAACTGCTGCCCTGCAGCCTCCCACAGCCCCTCTCTGAACTCAGCTCCCCAAGCAGGCCATGTGCGAGTCTCCCTGCTGCCACCCGCTGCATCCAGTGGCCCAAATGAAGTGGTGTTTCCTCCATAAAGCCTCCTGGCGGCCCCACCCTGGCTCCCAAACACCAGACCACTAACCAGGTGAAATGCGTCAACGGTCCTAAAAAAATCTCACGGGACACGTGCTGCCGCGGGCAGAGCCCTCTGCAACAATGTCATCAGTTGTAGGAGTTATTTGTTTCCTAAAGCCTCAGTATTCACGTTTAACTGCAATGCAGGTGCTTGGTGATAAATGAGATTTAGGGTTGCAGCTCAGGCACTCGGTTCTAAGAGGTTCATCATCACTGGGAGCAAGATGAACTAGAGGACATGTGCAGAACACAGACCCTAAATTGACTGCAGGGCTCCCGGGCATACACACAGAACAATCAGAAACGATATTCTCAAGCCTTCGTTTGAATCTGTCACAGAACCAATCAGCCATGCTATTTTCAATCCCTCATTTGCACGGGGGCACAACCAACTAAAGACGCTTCTGAGCCTTCATTTACACATGGCAGGAAACACACTGGGTTTGCCTATAGAATGATTTATACCTGGTGTGACACCAAGTGAGTCTTTGATAGGACAAGCACCCCAATGCCTTAGAGAGGTGGAGGAGGACCTGGGAAGGCTCCTGTAAAGTGCTGGTAGAAATGAAAAAGAAAACAAAAAAAAGACAGCAGAAAATGGGAAGGCTCCTGTAAAGTGCTGGTAGAAATGAAAAAGAAAACAAAAAAAAGACAGCAGAAAATAGTCGAGCAGTTACTTCAAAGTTAAAACACACATCAACTAAACAACACAGTGCCACTCCTGTGTGTCTCCCCAGCGGAAATGAAAGCACGTGTACAAAAAGCCTGGAACCATGCCGAGGGGCTTCTTCCAACACAAGAGGGCCCAGTAGTACAAAGAGCACGCTATAAATAAACCCACTGGCTGTGGAAAGGTGGCCAGAGACAACATACTGTGTGACCCCTTCTAAGGAAGAAATTCTGGAGCAGGTGGCCCCGTGACAAAGTAGCTCTGCTTTTGCTGATGGGGTGAACAGAATGAACGCTGCAGGCGAAGAGGGGCATCTGGCTGGTATCAGGGGGATGTTCTGTGTCAGGATCACGGCTGTGGTTATGTAACCAGACATTCTCCGAAATTGAATCTGCACACACTTGTACCTACACCTCGCCACCCGGAAGCTTCAATGCCTGGTCTACTGCATATCTGCTGGCCCAATCAAACCCTCCCTGCTCTGAGGAGCACCTCCACATGCACAGGTCTCCTAGAGGACCCTGGACACACATCCACTGTAGGTGAGAGCCATGCGCCAGTGAAACTCTCTCTAAAGCAGCCTGACCTCCTGCCAGGCGGCCTTCCTGGGACAAGGGCATCCCAGGGAAGGGAGCTGGGTGGGCAGCCCCCCCACCCATTCCTTCCCCTAGATGGCCAGGACATCTGCAGACAGGGCACCGATCTGGTGGGATGACTCACTCTCGTTTGTATTCCAGATACAACTGGGTCAGCATGGGGTGAGACTCCAAATTACAGCCGATGACTTACATCTGAGTCAGCAGGCCTCTTGCCCTCCCCTCCGCTCACACAGGCTGCTGCCTGGAGGATGCCACCCTTCCCCCAGTCCCCAGGTGTACCCCTTCCTGTGCCTAAGCCAGGGGAGGGAGAAGGCTGGGGCGAGGAGCTTCTTTGGGGGAGCACACTAGAAGGGGAGCATCCCCATTCCAGAAGCAGCAGTGCAGGAGGCTGTGGGGGTGCCCTGCCCAGAGGTGCCCTCCCCCCAGACTTCCATGCCTCTCACTGGCTCTGGAGCCCCCATCCTGCCGCACTTCCAGTCCCGTTCTTCCGGCCCTCCCTTTAGCCCATCTTTCTTCCACTGCTTCTCACCCCCACCATCACTTTCTTCCCCGGGAGTCTCGTCCAACAGGAAACCCAAGCGAACTTCCCCTTCCTCTCACAGCCTGAGTCGTGCTGCTTGGAGGGGACTGAGCAAGACAAGACCCCAGAGGAGCTCTGAGGCTTCCTAAACCACAGGGTGCCCGGCAGCCTTCCAGCCTCTACCGACGCTGAGAGGCCTCTGGAAGAATCCCTGGGGGAGGTCCAGGTTCTCCAGTGTCTACCTGGGCAAGGCAAGTACCCTTCCAGGCAGGACACCGGGGTTCTGAACACACCTAGGCCTGAAGCCAGAAATAGCTCCTGCTTGTGTGGGGCCTGGGTGCTGAACACAGTGTGCAGGGCCCTCAGTGATAGGGCAGGACCCAGAAGGCTGCAGAAACCCAGGCCCTGAGCAGCCACACAAACCTCTACTTCCAGGGCAGAGCCACCCAGAACCACACCCAGAAGCTGGCTCTGGTCTTGTCACTTCCCGACTGCCCTCCTCCTTCCCAGTAGAAGCTCTATGATGGCTGCCTGAGTTCCCATCTGGACTCCTTCCCAAAGCCAGTGGCCCTTTCCTAGTTCCCACGCGAAAGCCACCTCTCCAGGAAGCCCTCCCCGATGCCTTCCATCACTTCTGTACCTCACCCACCGCTGCACTAGGCAGATTTGCCACCCTGCAGCCCCTGAAGACCGGACACGGCTCCCCCATGGTCCCCTCTACTCACTGAAGGATCCCAGTGGACCCTGACACTTCAGTCACAACAGCCCTGCAAGTAACCTCACAAGCCCATTTTACAGAAGAATCCAAAGCTTGGAGAGAGGCAGGAGTGAAAGTGTCCTGGTTCACCCAGCAGACAAACTGGGGCTTGGGTTAGGGATCAGCCTCTGTTCTCCCAGTCCCCTCACACTCTGATAGGACATTAGCCTGATTCCTTAGCTCAGGCAACCAGAACTGCAGAGCCTGATCATTCAGCTGGGGGTGGGGGCAAGGATGGTCACGCAGACCTGCTGAGGACCACCCCAGTGTGACCGGAAGCACATTTCATTCCTGTGTGCTTCCTTCCTGCTGCCGGGTTCAAACCCCAGCACCTCCCTGAGGCTCAGGGTCCCCACCTGGAAAGAGACAACAGCATCCGCCCAGGTTGCCCATGGTGCCAGTTGCCCCACTGAGTTACCTGGGTTACATCTCATGCTGACCCCACCAACATGCCCTGCCCTCCCAGGTGTGGGGCAAATGTAACGGAGGATGGCCCGGTACCAGGCCACTGCCAGCACCTGACACACCCAGCCCAAGGGCATATGGCTGGGCAGCAGGGAAGGCCAAGAGCCTCCAGGAGGGGGTGCTAAGCCAGCCACCAAAGTCTGAGTCTCCACAGCTGAGTGGAATAGCAGCTGCTCTCCAGATGTTCTCTGCTGTCTGGCAAGGGTGGAGTCTGTGTAGCACCCAGGTTCCACATCCAGCTAGCAGGGCCACAGGAGCCCACACTGGGGCCTTGAACCCCAGGGCCCATGCTGCCTCCTGTCTGGACTCCTCACATCTGCTGTGTACTCCAATCCTCATTCTGGAAAACTCTTATTCATCCTCCAAGGCCCCACTCCAATGTGCTGCTGCTCTAGCCGCTGCCGTCACTACTCTGGGCACATGAGTCTTCCCTTGTGTCCCCACCCCAGACATTCTCCTAAATACTTAATCCCGTGTGAGAATGCATTCACTTCAGGATCCTCAGGCCCAGGACCACAGGCAGCTGGGGCTTGGTTAACTGTGTTGTGGGATGGCACAGTTGCGTTTCCAGAAGTCAGGCTATCTGCCGCCTCAGGGCCTGAGACTTCTCCAGCCCTGCAGCCACCGATCCTCCTAACCCATCACCACTCTGCTTCCCAGACTGCATGACATGGGGCTCCTGGCTCTGGCCTTGAGCATCCTGCCGTGTGCTCAATTCTGTCCAGATGGTCACCAAACATGCCACTTCCTCCTGCTGAGAGCTCCTGCCACTCCTTTGCATGACCGAGCTCCGCAGCAGGAAGGGCCTCAGCAGGGATGTCACTATGGGTCAGTCCTCAGACCCCCTACCGAACAACTGCGGGGACAAAGATGGGTCCTTCTGCGAGTGACCAGTAGCAGATGGCACCTGTGAAGGCGTTCTGTGTGGGTTCCGATCTGCACCCTGCTCAAGGAGACAGGTCCAGCGATACTGCACCTGGATAGATCAGCCTGCTCTTCAGGTCCGATTCAGTACCGCAGACACGCTGTAGCTTTCCCAGCGCACTGTCTTAGCTTGGAACCTAGGAGCTGGGTACCTTAGAAAGCTAGCCTCCCACACGCCCACACGGTGAGGCCTGTTGAAAAGCTCATTTGTGTGAGCTGGTGTGTAGGGGACGTGGTCACAGGCAGTTTGGAATCACGAACAGGTTCCTTCTCAGCCCCAGAGAGCTCCCTCCCCAGCATCTGCAGAGGTCACAGAAGGCTGGTGACTCAGGTGATGCTGACCCACAGGACAAGGCAAGCCCGAGGAAGCACTGCAGGTACCGGGGTCTACAGGCCGCCCTCCGTCAGCCCCTGCAGCACGAACTACCCTTATTTGGCTGGAGCCCCCTCTACAGTGTGAGCAAGGTGCACACACTGCTGGCCTCGACCTGTTTCAGAGCACTCTCCTGGATTCTTAGTTCCTAAATGGCCACCTTCACAGGCTTTAACCCTGCAAGAATCCTCTCCCAGTGGAGCAATGGGATGGATTCAGATAAGAAACTCGGACCAGGCACAGTGGCGCATGCCTGTAATCCGAGATGCTCTGCAGTCTGAGCAGGAGGATCGCAAGCTGAGGTTCACCTCTGGACAACTGTCTCAAAACATGAAAAGGGTGGGGATGTTGCACCAGAGTTCAATCCCCAGGACAGAAGAGGAAAAGACCCTTCTCTGAAAGCTTAAAAGTGATAGTAGAGTCAACATAATACAGGTTAAGGAAATCAGGGACAGGAAGTAGCTCCCATGGAAGGTGCTAAGAACATTCTTCAGAAAGGTTTCCCAGCTTATGTCCAACCATCTAAACTAGACCAGCTTTGCCTCTCCTGCAGCAGTCACCACCCGCCAGGTCTGTGTGCTCATGTGAGGACGTGCCCCAGATGGCGGAGGGCAAGTGGGGCTTTCTGGAGCTGACAGCAGCCAGGAGCCTACGTGCAAGAGCCCTGCCTGCTAGCTTGCTTCACACTGATTATTAGAGCCAAGCAACAGAGAAGGCCAGGGGTGGGGCTGGTACTTAAGAGGAAGCCCCAATAAGTCCCCTGCAGAAAGCAAATGCAGGCGAAGGCACCAGCAGGTCCTGAGAAGGACACATGGCGTGTTCGAGGGTGATACATATGGGCCCGGGGAGGCCTCCTCAGCCACGGAGAGGACTCTGGCTTTCACAGAGACAGGAGGCTGTGGAGGGTGGGAGCCAAGGGCCCCCGGGTCTCACAGGTCCACACAGAACCGCTCCAGCTCTATTCTGAACAGAACAGACCACCGGGCAGAAGCAGGAAGAGTCTGGCTGTTTCCTTGGCTGGAGAGGATGGTAGCCTGGGTGGGGGCGGGAGCAAAGCAGTGCAAATCTGTCACAATCCTGCAGATGATTTGAATCAAATGCAGTGGGACTTGCTGAATCAACCTAAGGTGCTGCAGCAGGGAAGGGGGGACGGGGCCCAGTCCCAGGTCTTGGGCCTCGACAGCCAGAGGGAGGCGTTGCCTTTTGGGGGGAAGGGAACAGAACCCCAAATCTAGCTTGGGCATGCCATGTAGACTTTCCATGATTGGCTGCCAGACTCTCTCCCTCTTTCTTCTGTATTCCAATCAGACCGTGTTGGTTTCTATATCCTGAATGTTCAAGGGAATTCACACCCAACTTTTCCCAGAAATACTTCACTTTAATTAAAATCATACCCACTCTTGAGGACCTACACCCCACCCATCAATCTAACTCGTGCCTGATGTCGTTGGCACAGGGAGGGATGTGTCCGTGGCACCTTGTGCTGACATCACAGGAACTTAAAACTGGTTGGGAAGGAAAGAAGACGCACCCGCAGGGGAGAATGATGATGCCCGGGAGGGATAAGCATGCAGACCTCAGCGCGGCTGGCAGAATGGACGCTAAGTCAGGATCACTTCCTGCAAAGTGCTCATCCCTGGCTGTGAATCCTCACCTAGCAGAGCAGAGCTCCTCTGGGAAGAGACCGAGGTGGGGATGAGACAAGCTGGCAGAGCACCAGGACTCTGAACAGCTCTCCTAGCCTGAAGTGAATGCAGACTGAATGACACAGGGAGGCCTTGCTGCACGCCAGGCCAGGTATTCTACTGCTCTTTACGTGTTACAGTGTTTTAGGGCACCACCGACATGAAACTACTAAGCGAAGACTTACTCAGGGCAACCTGCATTTTTACCTTCTCATAAAACTCAGGGCCTCTCTCCAGAGACTTCTAGATCATTACTATCCAAGCCTTCAGTGATGTTCCCCAGCTCTAAAGGAAGTTGGGTCAGCTTTCTAGGAATCCGCGACTAGCAGGTCCTTAGCAACTTCAAGGCAGGTTCACACCCACCCACTCCCTCCTTTGAGGAGCCCAACAATCCCCGGTAGGACAGAAAGCACCAGGCAGAGCTTCATCTTCCAGCAGAGGAAACGCAGGCCCTGGCTGGCAGACTCAGAGGGACACAGCCAGCACCACTTCAGATGGGGAAATGGCTTCTCCTGTCAGACATGGAAACCGAGCCCCTGCATTCCCTCAGTCAGCTGTGAGGCTCATGGAGCCACAACCCCAGACCACAAGGGTCCTGATGGCAGATGTGTTGAAGCTGACACCCACTGTGAGCAAGCGCATGTGCACCGGTCCCACGGCCAGCACAAAAGAAAGCCCCCTGAAGTGGCCACGCTGGCAGCTCCCAGCTCCACCCCCACACCATCTCTCAGGCAAGGAGAAGGAAGCAGGACTCAAGCGGGCAATTCTTGAAGTGGAGGACAGTGACAAGCAGACTGGGTCATTCAGACAACTGCAGAGGAGTAACGTGAACCGGACATGATTTCCCAAGGAGCTGGCTCTAGAAACATTTTCAGTCTGGGTACAGAGTGCCTGCAGAGAATGATTAACGGGAGTAAGCTGGTTCCTGTTTCGCCCTGAGGCTCAGATCCACAGTGGCAGATGAGGCTGCAGCCCGGAGGACTGGATGTGTTCCTCCAGGCTGTGCACACTGGGAAACTGAGGGTACTGACATGAGTAAGCAGAAGGCCATTTTCCAGCGGCTCGGTGTGCACCAGGCACACATTCAGTAGGCCAGGGCGGCTGAAGGAAGTGGGGTATCACCATCTCATCATCTCTATTTTGCAGAGAAACCCAGGCTCGGAGAGCACAGGTCACCACCCAGCAGCAGCTCCCCATTTGTGTTCGGTCCCTCAAATCTAAAGCCCATGCTCTCGGAACTGAACTAATCTGAGTCTCAGTATCCCCACCTCAAAAAACATAAAAGGTCCTGGAGAAACCTGATCAGATTTCTAGGTTCCTGAGGCGGGGCCCCAGAGCTGAGGGGGCGTGGCGCCCTGGCCCTCCCCAAGCCCTGGGCAGGGACCTCAGGGGGCGGAAGGGGAAGGAGAAATACCTACTTTACTCCTGCGAGCTGGCAGGGACGGAAGCACGCTAGGTGGGGCAGGGGGTACTCACGTCGATGTTCCTCAGGATAACGCACTTGCCATTCGTGTACACGAAATTGTTGCCCTTGGGGTCACCGCCGATGATTTTGGAGACGCCCCTCTCCACCTGGGGGAGGCTGGCGAACACCTTCTCTGCGGAGACACAAACGCACAGGGCTCGTGAGGGGAGGCAGGAAGAGCAGGGAAGGAGGGGACGGAGGATGCAGGGGACGGGAGAGGAGAGAGGGGCACGGGCCAGGCCCAGCCGGTCACCTG
>NW_022900947.1:5300822-5347901 GCF_012274545.1 Fukomys damarensis
TCCCCCGCCCCTCCCCGGAAATGACGTTAGGCCGGGGCCCTTGAAAAGGAGGTGCGGGCCACTTGCAGCCTCGGGAAGCTCGGGGGAGCGGTGGGCTTTGCTATATAGCTGGGTCGTTTTTAAGGCTTATTGGAGGCATGGGGGGTGGGTATGGGTGGGACCGGAGAGGGTTTGTACGCCCCGGCGTTGCTAAAGGAGCGTCGTAGGCTGGCAGAAAACTTCTAACCTCAGGGTGGGTTTTTCAAACTCAGGGGGTACTTTTTCTCCCTGAAGCATAACTGGGAGTCATTTTTATGAAGCAGGAACTTCGGGCATGGTCCATGCTGGGCATGAGGTTGCTTGCTTTTTCTTTCAAAATTTCCTTTTTGAAAAAAACTAAAAAAACAAGAAGAGGAAAGGGAGAGGGTGCTTTAAAAAACGATTTTTCATAAACCGAAAAGGGGCGCTCGTGCTTTCAAAGTCGGGGACAATGGCTCGTGGAGGGGAAAGCGGGGGCCGAAAGGGTTGGTGCTTTGAACCTTGCCTTTAGTAGTAGCACGGGGGTGGGGTAAGGGTGAAAGTGAATGTAGAAGTAACACCTGTGGGAAGTTACAAAGTTCTGAAACCCAAGTGAAGAGTTCTGGAGAGGGCGTCTTGCTTTCAAAATCAAGTCTGCTAGGAAGTCTTGTTCTGCATTTCTATGTTCAAGGGCAGCACGTGCAACCTGGGGCCTTCTGAGGACCCACCTGGATAGTTGCACATTTCTGCTACTGGCCTTGGGGCCTACACCCCTTCCTCCTTCTCACCTTGGTTCTGGGAGCAGCTGGTTGAGGCTATGGATAAGGCCTCCTGGGCTGCAAGTTCTTGAAGTTTGAAATGCCGCGTTTGGCCCGAGGTGTGATACCTCGCTGGTTTTGGGAAGCTCTGTTGCAGGCAGATTCCCTGGACCTGAAGGAAGGCCCGGGGGACATGAGGGCAGGAACCTTCTCCCCAGGGGATATGAGGGCAGGAACCCTCTTCCCTAGGGCCCCTGACCTTTTCCCATGGAATTTATCTTCGCAGAAATCTGCCCAGGTAACTCAACCTTCATTGCCTGGGCATTGGTTTTTCAATGAGTGTCACCTGTTCTGGCCACTTTAAACGGCAGCCAGGTGTGCAAGCGTTCTGGCTGTGCTCCTTTCCTTCTGCTAAGACTGTAGAGTAGATCCTGAGCCTCACGAACAACTCCAATCCTTGACCAAGAGATGTGAGCGTGGTTTGGTGAACTGGAGGGATGTAGAGACGTTTGGTCTTAGAAAATGCTGAGATTCCTGAAGCCAAACAAGACACCTCTAAAGCGGCTTGTGCAGCTAGCTACCTTCTCTGAAAAAACTTTTGTCCCCTGAGTTGAGATTGCTAGAGCAAGGGTCACAGCACCGAACAGTACATTTGTGTAACTATGTAAAACTGAAAACTGTAAGGTACTCTAAACTCTTGCATGCTAGGAGCCATGTGTGTGCATTCTCGGAGCTGACAGTGAAAATGACTCTACAAAGCAAACAGCCAAAATTTCTAATCTTACGGCAGGATGCTGAACTTTCATCTCATTTTCACCTGATATGCTTCTGTGTGGAATCCCGGGACAGGGTGGGTGTGGGCAGCTGTTACCTGTAACAATCACTGCGCCTGGCGGCAGCGCGTAGCTCTTGGAAGAGGGACGACCCGGTGCGTGTTCTAGCCCCGCCCTGCGGGGAATCTCGTGTTCTCAGGGTAAGGGACGCACCCTCTCAGTGGGACTGGCTGGCCGACCTATTCCTTGGGTCACCCTAGTAGCCGCAGAAGCACTCTAGTAGACCCTGGGGTGTCGGAGAGCCCCGTCATTTGAGAGACTCAAAGCGCTGTAAACTAGCCTGACTGTTCGTGTATTCCCTGACCCCCAGCTTGGTCTCAAACCTACTCAGGCCAAAGCACAGTCCTGCGGAGATCAGCTGTACCCTCCCTTGGCCCCAGTGCAGGGCTGACCCTTCACACAGTGTGACCAGTGTCCTTATGTCTCCAGCCGCACAGACCAGAAGCCTCTCCCAGCCCTGCGCTGATCCCCATTCGGGCCCTCACCGAATCCATCACCCCGCAGGCCTGCCTTGCTGACGTTTGCGCGGTTCCATCTTGCTAGCACTGCCCTGCTCCAAGCTGCACCTCACCCGGGCCGTGTAACCTGTTGCTGACAGATTTTCCCGCACCTTCTCAGTCCCTCGTGGCAGCACAGGAGTAATTTCTCACCACCACCTCCCATCCGCGTCATCTTAATAAACCCACTCCACCTGGGCCTCTAAAGCCTGGGGGTGCCCACACCTGGCCCCTCAAACCCGCAGTCTCTGGGTGTTTCTGCCTGGCACCTGTCTGCCTAGCGTGTCCCACCTGTCGTTTCCCTTGGGACTTCTGCTGCCCGGTCCCTTCTGACTACCCCTCTATGATGTGCCTGTTACAGTTCATCGCTATGACTGCAGGACAGGGTCCCCCGCTCCCAGGAACGTGAGACACGGGGACCATGTTTGTTCCTGTCACAAGCCCAGGGCTCTCCAGACCGTTTGAAGGCCGCTGCTGACTGGCATTGTGAGAATGGGCAACGTGTGAGCGTCCCACAAGCTTGCGTTTGACTCCAAAAGTGTACATTTTTAACCAGGCATGTCGAAAGAAAATGCTGCTTTTCAGGAAAGTCTTCAGGCTGGCTTTTTGGCAAATTTAATTCCTTGAATTGGGTTCACCAGGCTCAGGTGTGCTAAAGAGGTCTGTCTGCTTCCCCTCGAAAGAGGGAGATGGGTTTCAGGTTTCCTTGGCTGGGGGCTTTGCTGGGTGATGAGAGCAAGAGCTGAGCGTGTGGGGGAGGGGCGAGAAGGCCAGTTCTGAATTTCCAAGGCCCTCCGCGGCGGCCTCCATGTGTCAAGGCCCAAAGGGCTTCTGGGGAAGGGCCCTGTAGCAGCTGCTGGAGAGAGGAACAGGGAGCAAGGTGGGTGCCACAGTGAGAAGCAGCTGAGAGGGCTTTGGCTCCCCTGTCTGCCTTTGAAACAGACCGGGGAGTGCTCCATGTGGCCCAGGTGGGATCCAGGGAGCGCTAGAAGTGTAGAATCACGCAGGGCAGAATTATGAGGCGCTCACAGCTCACCTGTGGTTCTGAAGCCGGCTCAGGCTGTCCCTCTGGAAGGGGACGCTGAGAGCTCGGCCCCCTACCGTTGTCCCTTAGTCCCTTCTACATAAACCTACACGGAAATGTTAATCTCTGGATTGGAAATTCATCCAGTGGGAACGAGTGAGTTCTCATACCCACCTCTGAGCGAGCTTGTTATGGATCCCTCCTCAGGGACTCTGTATTGTAAATACCTTGTTTGCAACTCAGCAGCCCGTCAGGGAGGTGGGTCTTGCAGTCAGGGATACTCAACACCTGTGACCAGTGCACAGGAGCTTTTCATTCCCTGTCAGAAGTTTCTGTCCCTCATCAGGTCCTCTATAGTAAATGAACTTGGAGCTCAATGCTAGAAAAGACCAAGACTTGTTAGAACAGGATTCAGGGAACAGGTCCTGTGTTCCTCACCTAGGTCCAAGGATGATCACTGAACGTGCTCTTGAGAGCTAACTGTCCCGAGCCGGATTGCCTTGGGCAACTCGGTCTGCGAATACAGGGGCCTGAACTGGCGACACGAGAGCAAAGAGGCACACACTTGATACACAAGGAGTTTACTTTAGTTCATCTCCGGATCTCTATCCTGCTCTCTGCGCCCAGAAGGGGTGGCAACATACATACCATAATGCAACCAATCGGCATACAGAGAACAGATTATTACCTTATAAGGATACATCAAACACCCACGGGAACATATGTGATCTACAGGAAAACTAAATCTAATACAAAATGGCTTCATAGGCTATCATAAAATGGCAGAGGGGTGGATCTATGGTTCTCCACACTAACCAGCCATAGCTGACCACTGTTGCTTGAAAGATTTGGGGACCTAAGCCTGTCTTACGCTGCTTCAGTCAAATCTCTGCACAGCTGTGGGTCTGGGCTGTTACTGTCCCCTGCACAGCAGCTTCCCGTGCTCTCCCACTGCTGCATGAGCCTCTGCACCTAAAGTGGTATCCTGCAGGAAGTGATGGGCGTCCTGCTGGCCCTGTCCTCTTCCTGTCTATGAAGTTGCCAGCACGCTGGGATGTTTGGTGCTCACAGTGAACTTCAGGAGTCTTCACTTCCATCAGGGCCTCGGGCTATGACTTGTCTGAGTCCTAAAGTCAGTAAGAGGGGTGCAGCCCTTAGCGTGGGCCCAGGCTGCCATCCCCAGCATGTGGGAGGGCTGAGGCTTTGGGACCATGCTTAGAAAATCTTAGCTCCTAAGTAGGTGTTGACAGAATAAATACACAAAGGTAGTCTGAGCCAAGTGTAAGCGCCTGTGCCTTACAAGTCACGACGGGTGACACGAGTTCATGTAAGGCTTACATGCGATGTTACAGCCACGAGGTACACGGGGTTATGAAGCAGGTGGACCATAGAGAGGCAAAGAAATCTGACTCAGATGCTGTCTTGTAACAAGGCACAAATACCTTACAGGATCCAGATGTTAACGTGTTCTTAGCTGTTCAGTAGAGCTCTTGTCTGCCAAGCTTAGTACACACTGAGTTTTACCCAATAGTCAGGCTTGTTCAGGTGCAGAGCTTGATAAATTGCTATTAAAAGGGGCTAAAGGTAGCCTGATGTTACTTTAACTTCTTGGTCTGCCATATTGTCTCCACAATATTCTAACTGGGTTAGTTAAGATGGGTAGAAAAGAAACGAGGAAATAACTAAACATTGTATGTTTAAGAACATTGAACTTCAGGAGCCTACCAAAGACATCCATGACACCATTCCTTTGGTTACATTTAAGCTCCTTGCTACCAGACCCATCACACCCTGAATTCCTTAGGAACATTGAAAACCCATAAATTGACTTAGTTAGGAGCAGGTGTCTGATCCTAAGATAAGCACAGAACACCAAGAATGTTTGAGATTGTGCCCATGCTGCACAGTGGGTGAGGACCCTCTTGGGAGGTGGGCTCCTTTTCCCCCAGGGTTTCCATCTCCACCAGAGACATGTTCCCTGTTCCAGGAAATATCTTATTTCTGAGCACCCCCACTGCACTTGAGAATGTCATAAAATCCCTGCTTGACACCCTGAATGTTTTGTGAGAAAGCAAACCTGAAAACTGATTTTTTTTTTTTTGAAGCTTGAGCTTAGGGTCCATATTTCAGCACTAGGAACCAACCTCCTCAGCCCCAATCTTGGTGACACAGGGAAGGTCAAATGGTATAGACACTCTTGAATATAAATGCAGCCTCTTGGGAGAACATCAGCTTAAACTTTTTTCCAGTAAAGAGAAGAAGCCAGTGGCTTTTTTCAGACAATTCAAGGATGGTGTCTTTACTTTCTTGGGACTGGAACAAAATATCTGACACACCCACAAGTTAAAGGAAAAATAAGGTTTCTGGTAGCTGTTTGTAGAGACTGCAGTCCATGTAGTTGGCTGGCTACAAGTCAGGGTGGCATTGGCAGAGGAGGAAGTAACAAGCCTGCCTTCCCCTCTCACTGCATTCAGGCTTACAAGGCTTATTGACTGGTGGCACCCACACCCGGGGTGGACCTTGTCTCCAGTAAATCTGTTCAGCCACACCCAGAACCACTCTAATCCAATTGAGGCACTAATTAGGCGGTTCTTGAAGCATCTAGAAATCCATCCAGTACCTGCCAGCACCTGCACCAGACTACGGCCTAGGTGTTGGTAGCTGCCCCTGTTGGTTTCAAGCCCTTTTCTGTTGGACTTCTCCCACATATGCTGTCTGAACACAGTGACAGTCCTGGCTCCTTTCCAAGGCGCAAGCACAGCAGGGAGATGTTTTTTCCTACTCTGCATGGGGGGCCCTAATAAGCTGTACCCCTGGGCTTTTTTTCATTCTTGGTGTCCTTGGGGAGGAGTGAGCCAGCTGCCTTGCTAGTTTAGCCCTTCGTAGACCTGGGCTCTGCCTTCTGAGAATAGTCTTAATCTTCCTGCAAGTTGGCCCTCTGTCCAGGTACCTGTTTCTCCAGTAGGGAATCCAGTGCCGTCCAAGCCTGCATGTGGCCAGAGACATGTATTAGTTCCAGCTGCTGTAACAATTTTTTGGCTTACACAGTGATGAGTTTTGGAGGCTGGAAGACTAAAATCCAAGGAGCAGGCAGAGTCCATTCCTTCTGAGGCCCATTCCAGGCTCTCCTCTCCTAGCTTCTGGTGTGGTGACACTTCTTGGTTGTCTTGACTTGTGACACAGGAAAAATATAACTTCCTACCTGTTCATGTCAGTTGTACTGAGCTCGTGGTCTCACAACATCTAGGAATGAAGTGTTGAGCCAATGGAGGAAGTTAAGTGTTATGGGAGATTAGGGGAAGTATAGATCCTAGATTTCTGGAGGAGGGGCCTCAAATGGGCAGCGAGTCCCTCTGTCAGTGGTAATTTACGCAGCAAAATGTCAACGTGGGGCATAGCGTGGGTCAAACTAATCAAGCTATATAAGGTGAGAAATACAGCTGCTCAGCTAATACGGTTCCAGTAGGGTTTAACAAGCTGTGCAGCAAGGGTGCATGGAGAGAACAGGGCATTTTGGGGGTGGATGGGTTCAGATGCTCTGGTCACTCACCTGGGCAGCCGATACCTAGCTGGACTTCTGGACTGGGTGGTTCTAATCACAATATAACTTTAAATTATTGCTTTTCCTTTAGGGGGAGGCTTGTGGGCCTGGCCCTCAGAATTGCCTTCAGCCACAATTCCACGTCTATTTTTTATTGATTTCCTTGAGGTGCCCAGTCCCTTTCTGTGTACTAATTTTATCTAACTTGGCTATAAATGACAGGATCATCATTCATCTCTGCCTTTGCTTTTTACCCGTTCCTCCCATGTTTGCAAATTTCCCTCTTAAAAGAACATCAGTTCTAATGGGTTAGGGCTCACTCTATTCCAGTTGACCTCAACTTAAGTAATTGTGTCTACAACAACTATATTTCCCATCAGCCACCTTGTGAGACTGGAAGCGAGCGCTTGAATGTGTGACTTGCTTGAGCCTGGCCTTGTCTTCCTAGTTTGAACCAGAGCCCTGGCCCCTGGCTTCTCTGAGCCCTCATGGAGGGAAGATTACAAAGACCACCGAGTTGTACAGAAATCCTTCTGTGGGTGGTGGGTGTTGTGGGCACCATGACTTTGCCCACCTCTTCCCGGGGCACCTGCCCTTGGGAACATCTCAGACCGGGGCACAAAGGCATCGATGGGCAAGGGAGTGGCACTACATGTGCCTGGCTGAAGGTCACTAAAGTGCCTGCAAAGCAGCTGCTCTGCCTCTATCCTAGCGCCTGGCTCCAAAGTTGACAAGCATTTAATGTCCAGACTGGGCAAGTTAAAATGGCACACCTAAACTTCTCATTTAGTGGATTAAAGTTAAAAGGCAGCCTCTAAAACAGTCACCAGGGCACTTTGTTTTATTTGGAGGTGTCTTGGACTGAGGGACTCTACCTGCCTGAAACTTCCCAGTGTGTGACATCAAAGACTGTTCTCGCTTGGGTCTAGGTCCTGGGTGAGGAGCAAGCCACTTAAGCCCTGGCTGGATGGGCTCCAGTGACCACCGGTGGCATGTTGGGACTGGGTAGGAAAGGCTTCTGTACACTGACGACCGAGTTCTGTGCTTTAAAGTCTGTTTTCACAATAGATTGAAAAGGAGATTCCAGGTTGAGGTTTGGAGGTGGCCGAGTGCAGACTCAGATGAATCACAGCACCACCGTCTCGTACCTCTGGGGAACCCTTGGTTTTCAAGAAGGCTTTCGGTATCGGTTACATCCATCTCATTGAAACACACTAAGTGCCTTTCAGTGCAAATATATTCTGGGAAGTTGGAGCCATAGGTGTGCTTTGGACTGAGGGAGATTTGGATTTGGGCATAGTGAAGGGGGACCCTTAAAGGCTGGCCCCTGAATGTTAAATTGGCCAAGGTTGGGCACACTGGCCTTTGCACGTCAGCCATGTACCTGTGTCTGCCTGGCACATTGGGTTACTAAATAAATGAGTTTTAATCTCAGATGTTTCCAGGAAGTAGCTTGGCGGAGGTAGAATCCAAGTGTTCATAGCCATGATTGTGTAACATCAAAAACTTGGAAACCAGAAATATTCATCACAGGAAGAGATGACATCACCAGCCATGCTCGGCTTGCTGAAAGGTCAGACACAATGAAGAAAGTTCTGGATCATGGTGCTAGGTGAGCTTTGTACTCCCTTCGGAAAAGGTTTCATGCAGTATGAGCAAAACCTAGGCCTGGTCAGACCTGAGCCAGTGGAAGTGTGCTCCTGGGAGGAGCTGGAGCATCCTGTGAGCCGGGCCCATGGGACACAGCTGGGTGTGCTGTGGGTGTCCCCTGCTCTGTGGGGACTGCGGAGCTGTGTAGATGCCAGCCTGTGAATTTGTGCTGATTGGGAGGTGGAGGAGGATTAAAGACAAGACTGGAAGATTAAATTGAAAGAGGGGAGCGGGAGACCCCCCCTGCCTTTGGTGGTTGAAGAGCAGTGCTGTTAGGCTTGCACAGTGCAGCAAGCAAACACATGACCCGGGTTTGGGGGAGAGTTCACCACGTTCTCACTTGTAGACTGCACCCAGATGTGTGTTTTCCTTAGTCCGACTTCAGCTGCAGTTTGACTTTCTCCCCTGGCACATAGCCAAGGGAGAGTGGCTTGGTATTTCCTCCCTGTGTCCCAAACAGGTCAGCCCAGGCCTTGGTCCTAACACCTAGTTTCCCAGAGTCAAGACCTGGTGAACATAAAACCAGAGTCTGCCTGAAGAGTCCCCTTAGATTGGAAATGGGCTGGGGAATGGCTGAGGCCTTTTGTGGAGGGCCCAGTCCCCGAAATCTTAAGGTTAATCTTTCCTTATGGTGCCAGGAAGAGGTTTTAGGACTTAAGGCACGTGCAACAGAGGTCTGATTTGTTGTCACTACGGTCGTTATAGTGGGGTGGGTGCAGTGAGGCCGGAGCATACAGGTGTGACTGGTCAACATGAGCTGGACAGCAGCAAAACTGGTGGTAAGGGTGACAGCATTGTATACACTGGTGGAGGGAGCAGAGGAGCCTCCAGGGATGACGGACTTGAGTTAGACAACTGAGTGAGTGATCCTAAGTCACTTAGAAGCTGGTTCACGAGACTCGAGGGATCTGACTGCCAATTTCATATGCACCGCTATGAACTGACTGTTTTGTTACCAGCGGTAGTGACCTCTGCTCTCTTGGGCCCTGCCACATGGAGTTGGACAGCTAGCGCAGCTGGGTGTTTTGTGGGTAGTAGACTATTTTTTTTCTAAAAGATGTATTGAATGTGTAGTCAGTCTTCATCTAAAAGATATAAGTGGACAGTTACTTCTGTGGAGGAAACTGGCACAGCCCACGCCCGTGATGCTACCAATAGGTTCACTGCATTTCAAGTTTCTCTAGTCTACAGAGGAGTCACAACATTGGGCACACGTAGATTCATGGTCATAATGGTATAGGAGAAATAACTCCTGACCTGTTAGATATCAGATGTGTACCAAGTTCTCGGTCTTGCAACATTGAGGAATAATGTCAGGAGCCAAAGGGGGAAGATGGTTTCACTGGACACAGGAATAGCTTCTAGGTGGCCGCTGGGGCCCTTTGTTGAGGCATAATTTATACAGCAAAATCACAGTGGCGGGTACAAGGTGGGTTAGATTATAGGAATTATGAGCACATAATCTCAGTATGTGACAGTATCATTAGGTCGTCTACTCTGGGGCGGGCTGCATCCCAGTAGGTAGAGGAACCAGTTCTGCTCTAGCCGTCTAAATGTGGGCCTGATACTCGCTCCCAGAGCTGTGTTGTACCGTGTGTCCGCACTGCCCCCAACTGTGGTCAGTGTGATGTAGAAAGCACAGCTGTTCTCCTGACTGCTCTGTTCTACCCCTGGCTGCAACAATTCCTGAATCTCCCTGACTCCTCACTATACTGCATCTGGTAAGGTAGCAAATGGACCAGTTTCCTCTGTGGGGTTGGCTCGTTAATGACAATGAGCTAAGTTAATGCTTTAAAGGGAATTTAGCCAAATTAATAGTAATGGGTGGAATATAAGAAGAAATTCAAGCCACCAGTCAACTCCAACCTTAAGAGAACAGTATCTTACATATTGCTGTTCTCAAGGCAAATCAAAGTCGCTGAGCAAAATTGCTTTGACATGTTAGCAAGTGGCCTATTTGGTCTTCAGTTAGTTGTAGAAGTTTTAGCTCCTTTAGAAATGAGCAGTGCACCTGAAGTTTTAACCTAATCCATTGTCGTGGAGGAGGCCTAGGTCCGTACTGCATCGGGTATGATAAATGGGAGGTAATTTGAGCGTGTTGATGCAATGGGGCGCAGAACTGGTACAGCTTTCTCATTTGACACTGACGTTCAAATCTAATTTGTAGATGACCGTTACAAGATTTGAGATAATTGGGTGACTTGAAATGCATCTTTGGGTACGGAGCAGAAATTAACATAGATTGCACATCTCACGTTCTTACTACGTTTCGGATACTGTGCTGAGGGCCCAGCATGTGTCCGTGAAGGCCAGGGCAGACCAAGGCTCCAGTTCATGCTGCTGACTCTCATTCAGCTATTGCAGAACCCCAGGGCCAAGTGCTTGACCTGATGATTTCTGGCAAGGATTTTATCACATGACGGAAGTTGCTTACTCGGGGATTTATAAGCAACTGAGGAATCTGGGTGAGTCTGGGAGGGCAGAATGCAGAAGGTGAGAGAAGCAAGGTTGAGGGGGCAGGTGTTTAGGTATTAGAGACTGCAAAGGTAGAGAAGAAAACACTGTAGCATTTTTGAAGTCTTGGAAAGCTTCAGCAGACAAGACCCCCTGATAGGGAAAGCTTAGAGCATTGATGGGTGAGCCTTTTAGAGACTGAATGCCCAAATGGCAACCCCAAACCCACTTATCACAGGTGCAATTTAACGTGAATACTGAGGTTTTAGTTTAGAAAATATCTTTTGTCTTGAAAAACAGCTCTCCATGCTTACAAATAGCTTTTTGTTGAATGGTAAGTTTGGATTTGGCCTGCTTTTGTGCAGTTAATGTGATCTTTGCTGCTGTGTGCATGCTAATTTGTCAAACTTTGGCTCAAACTTCGACTAACTTAATTTGAGAGCAGCACACAGTTTATCTGTTTCTTGTCAGGTTTATATAATTCGCATCTGAAAAACTGCTGCTTGCAAGCATAAGATGATCCAAACAAAGTAAGAAAAGCAATCTCGAGTGCTTTCATTGACTTAAAATTATTTGTCTGAGAACTCCACAACTGTGCTGTCCTGTCCTCCCTTTACTCCTTAAAGAGTTGCATTCAGGTCTTAGAATTTTTCCAGCGAAAGCATCGTTGACATTTCACTAGCTCCACTTCCACATTTCCAGAATCTAACTTGAAAGATCAAGTTCTTCAAATGTGCCTTTTTCTGGAGAAGAAAGCACAGGGTTGTCTCCATCTTAGGGAACTGTACAGATCTTTACTAAAATTTTCCTTTGCGGCTGCTGCAATGCTAGATTTCCTGATGGCTTAAGGGTTGTCTGCAAATGTCAATTTTCTAAATGTGATGCACCTTTGTATTCTACATTGGGGTGCTGTGCTTCAAAAACAGCACCTCTGCAAGTAAAGAAAATCCCCTTGCCATTTCCTTTGTTAATGTCTGGTTCTTCGGTTACATCTTCCTCTTGGCTGTCTTTTCCCTGGGATTCTAATTCCATCAGGCCCTCGTTAGTGAGCTGCTCGTGTTGCACAGCAAGGAGTTTGAACTCTGCCTTCTAGCTAAGTTGAAGACCGCTTTGGATTCCTGACCCATCTTCTCAGATCCATGAACTTCATGAACACGCTGTGGCAAAGGTTCTTCCAAACACCGTTCATGGTGCCAGATGAGCAGAAAATGTTTTTAGTGGCTTTGTAGATGGATGTTTGCCATCTACGAATGTTCATGGTGCAAGGTCCCTTCAGAGCTGAGAGTTTGCAACTTTGAACGTTTGCAAACTGGCGACATCAGTCAGTTTTCAGTTTTGCTTCTCTTTTGCTGTAGTCACTTTTTTGGTGATCAAAACTTGGTGTCTTCAAAAACAAAATTAATGAAGCACCCAATACAAATCTATCCCTAGGCCAAAAGTAACCATCCCTAGTTTTAGAGACTGCTGCTTTGAGGCTCCTGCTGTCCTGATGTCTTTAGGGACTGGGAAAGAACTTGATGAATGCTTGTTCTTTCAGGGATATCCTGCTGAGAGCTTCACTGTGTGGAGCACACAGACAAGGAAAGTGGGAATGGGGGCACCATTGGCAAACGGCCTGCACAGGAAAATCCTGTGAATTGAGTCCAAGTGAGTCATGTGTTCTGTTGTGGCAACAGCCAAGCTCAAATCGGTGGGTCTGGGGACTTCACTTAATTAGGAACAAAGTGGTCCACTTTTCATGTTGACCATTTTTAACTACTTAGGTTGAAATGGATGGTGGTTGAGTGCTGGGTAGTTTGATCTCAACCATTAAAATGTTCAGCTTGGAGATTAGGAAATGAGGCAGGCTGAAATCCAGATGAGTTTGGGCTGGGTACAAGGGTTCATGGAGTCACTAAATATCTCTATCTTTTATTCCAAGTGGAAAGGGTAATGGAGCTACTTTTAGAACCAGAAATCAAGATTATCCTCAAAATTCTGAATTTGAATCCTTGTTTCAGGAAGTCTTGTTGCTAGATGATTCACGCTTCTCATAGTATCAAGACATTTTGGCTGCTCTGCTGTTAGAGAAGACAATTGAGATACCAGTATATTTGCCAAATCTTGCAGTCACTGTCCACATTTAGAAAGCCTGTGTATGTATCCAGTGTTTTAAAGCTGGTATCTGTTGGCATGACCATGTTTCCTTTTGCTGATTTTAGCTGACTGATGGATTTCTGAAGAGTTTCCTTGGAAACTTAGTGACAGTATCAAGGATGGTGCATCAGTCAGTGTTTACTAGAGAGAAAAACATAAGATGTACAAATAAGCATGTACAGATTGTCCTTCGATGACCTCCCCCAGAATGAGGTGTGGAAGAGTACAAAGTTTGTGCACTGGGGCTCTGAAGGATCCCACGGAAGGCCTGGAGGTCTATGTAGGGTCTTGTGCAAGTCCATATCAAAAGGCTGAAGAGTGCACTGAAAGCCAGGAGGTGATATCTAAGGTGAAAACTGAAGAGTGGAGGAGGTCCTCTAAAGGACATAGAAGTATTTCCTTTATTTCCCTTTTATACCATTCTCTCAATCCTTCATAGGGTGGGTCTTCCACACCCAGAACTATGCTGAAACAATTTAGTTGGGTGTTACTTGCACACACCATCTAAGAAGGTTGTGTCAGTGTATGAAGCTCTTGGAAAAGCTTCCTGTTTCTCATGGGAATCTATGCAGGAATTCTGGGGTGAAAGGACAGGAACCACCCAGCTCACTTTTATAGGAGAAATATCCCTGCCTTGACCTTTGACTTTCTCATCTATAACCCACTTTTCCTTCAGCAGGAAATAGAAGCTTCTCTGGTCAGTGACTTCACATTTTTTGTATTCCCTGGCATTGTTCTGTGCCGTCTGTGTGGTGTGGTAGACCTCAAGCAAGATTATGTGGGGCTGTTCCCCCTCAGAGAAGCTCATCTGATGCACTCCCCATACTGTGGGTCAGGGTGGAGGATGGCGGCCTCATTCTTTTTCCTCCTGAGATCATCTTAGTGTAGAGCTAGAGAACTGAGCATAGGCTCCATAGCAAAATAGAGCTCCCTACTTGGATGCAGGATGCAATCCTCTAAGGATCTATTCTATGTAGAGGTGCAGGGGCAGTGATTTGGTTAGTTGCTGGCATTCTGAATGTTTCTGGGCGGTGGTGGATAAGGGCTGATTAAGAGGAAATGGGCATGTTGGGTGCAATAGGCTGTGTCCCACGTGGCTGTGTGGACTCCTCCAACGGCTGGAGATCAAACATGGCTTTGCTGGAGCCCTTGGTTGCATGGACCTCAGCTGGCTTTTAAACCCACAAAATGAGTCTTACTTGGGAACCAAGGCAGAAGAGTTCTCTGCATCCTCTGTCTGGCAGATCTTGGAGTTTGGACTACGAGCTGCTCTTCTGTAGTCTGAGGAGGTTTAGTGGGGGCAGGCAGGGAAGTCAGAACACAGTTCCTGAAGCAGGTGGCCTACAGAAGACTCATCAGTCTCATGTGACAAATTGGGTATCAATTTCTGTGGCTGGGGAAATGCTGGGGGAGAGAATCCGCATACAAGGCCGTGGGACGATGTCTGTGGTCAGCAGCTCTGAGGGGCTGTGGTGATGTCTGCAGAGCCCATGGGGGTTGATCCTAGTGATGTGCATTCAGTGGCTTTTGAGGATACTTCACCTGAAGAAGTTGCTCTGAGATGCAGTGCTGCTAACTCCAGGAAGTGACGTAAACCGATCGGGAGCCCACAGCCCTCACCGTTGCGTCTCGGCCTCCTGGCCCTGAGATGTCGGGGCGTGTTGTGCAGTCGGGAAGTGGTTTTCCATGCTGCCCAGAGCCTTGTCGGGCATCCTCCATCTCTATTTGTATTCCATAAATGCTGTGCTCTTTTGGACCCCATCATGGTGGCTCCTGGTCAGCTCTTTGGATCGGTACCTGCTGGGGCAAAGCCTGTGGCACTCAGAAGAGGGCTTCGCTGGACCCTTGTGGGTGCAAATTGTGTGGGCGATGCCTGAGATTGAGGAGTGGCGTCCTGGCGGGGCAGCAGTGGAGCAGACCAGGTGTGATCTCTGGGCCAAGATCCTGTGGATGCTGTGCCTGAACTTCATTGGCTCCTTGTTCCACAGGAGAAGCGGGGAGAACTCCGTTGAACATCTTCAGTGTGAGCGAGGGTCTTAGCCTAAAATACACCCTAGAGGATGTGAATTGGAGAGAGAAAGGCACAGAGGAGGGATGGGGGAGTCAAACTCCTAACTGCCTTGAAGGTCGATTCCTTCAGACTCCACCCCGTGTGGAGAGCTTTTCTGTCACTGTGGAAAAGACCTGCCTGGTGTATTCTCAGATATCCGAGCTCATGTCAGTGGGAAATCTTCTCTCCCAGGTGTGGTGAGCATGTGACAGGCCTCCCCTCTGCCATGTGCTGGAGCTCACTGTGAGGGCAACATAGGCCTGTGATCCACCATGGGACGCCATCCACACCCCAGTCCTCAGCCTGGACTTTACTGAATGAATTCTGCTGGGGTTTGGCATTTGTCTCTGGCTCTGAGCCTGTCCATCAGACTTAGGTTGCTATGTGGGTTGCAAGATCCCCAGGAAGATAGTGCTGCTTGTCTCTGTGAATGTGACTGGCAGGGATGCAGTCTTTTCCCTCAACTCTTTGGCCCCAGGCCTTTTAGATGAGCTAACACTGAGCCCATGCCAAGTAACAGTTTGCTTGGTGTACAGAGGAAATGGAGAAGCAAGGCAGGGGTACAATAACAAGCTGGTTGGAAGATAGATTCTAAAGGGCCATCTTGCAGGGAGGCCAATTTAGGGACATTTTATGAAGCAGATGGATGATTAGATGTTTACCTTCTCAAAGGTGTGTGGCTAAGTGACCCATCTGATCCTAACTGCTCGGTCAAGAGTTATTGCTCAGTTCTTCAAATCCTGAGCACCAAGGTGATTTTCCCAATCTATTGTCTGGGTAGTTTGCCTACATGCAGATCTTGACACTTACGCAGTGGACAGGCAGTGTGGTAGCTGTCCCAGCCCCTCTTACTGATCAGATAACAGTAACCAAAGGAGATAAGTGTCACCTTGGTATTTGGAAGAATGAGGGTCAAGTGAGTAAACGGGGAGTTGGGCATGAGATCTGGTCTGTGCTTAAGTTTGATTCTAGGACTGGACCTGTTAGAATCATAGCTGAAGAGGGAAGAGGGACTCTGCCAATGGGTGAGGGTAGGCAGCCCAGGACTGGGGGTTAAGTGTCAGACTGCTTTGGGGGCAGCGTGTTCTGCCATGAGAGGTCAATGGGGCCTTCCTTGCTCTGATTTCCCCTGAAGCTCCTGCTCTGCAGCTCTTTCCTGGGCCTTTGCCGAGGAGATGGGGTCTCCTGAGCACCTTAGTGCTAACTGGATCAGTGCCCTCTGGAGGAGTGGACAGAGGCCTGGAGGGCAGATGCACTCTCAGCTTTGCTTTTCATTGTCTTGCTTGCCTGTTGGTGTCTTCATCCCAAATATGACATGTTGTGGTCTATACGGAGGTGACTGGGGCAAGAGGAACAGCAAGAAGTTATACAAATGGGTTGGGGTCTGGAGCCTCCGGCTTGATAGGCTTGAATGGCATTCAATCTAATTAAATGAGATGTTACACAAGCTTAGTAAGAACAACTGAAGTAAAAACACCAACAGAGCAAATGACTTTAAAAGGAAGGAAAATAGTGTACCTCTCACGTAGCCCTGTGTCAGAATGTCCACCTTTTCTCCAAATCGAATACTCCCTTGCTCAGTTGCTTTTTGGAGTCATTGTGCTTTCTGAAGAAAGGCCCTAGTCAGTGGGAGAGGAGCCCTAGATGTGTGAAGAGGGATCTGAGGATGAGTAGGGTGGGCAGGGAAGTGGTCAGCTCTGCAGCGGACACAGCTTAGATAGGGTCCAAGATGACCATGGAGAGATGAAAAATTAGCAGGGACCTAGTTCCAGAAAGTTTGGCCACCAGGGTGCGGTAGAAGGGTCCTGGCAGCTTCTCCCAGGGGGATCTTTGTAGAAATCCTTGGTGCACCCCTCAACCCTCAGTGCACGCTCCAGATTCTAGGAGGATGGGTCCAGATGTTCTGGTCCCGCAGCTGTGTCTGTTGCGGTGCTATTGCAGTATAATCTCGTTACTGAATCTCCATCCTGAGGCCTCACCTGCAGCCACAACTCTGATGTCACAATTTTCCTTCCGATTGTGTGTGATCTTCCATCTAAGCTGGAGGCTTATGACTCTATTTCAGCTTCTGAGGTGTCAGTATCATTAGGTCATCTACTCTGGGATGGGCTGCATTTCAGTAGGTAGATGAACCAGTTCTGCTTTAGCCGTCTACATGTGGGCATGACACTCCCAGAGCTGTATTGTACCGTGTGTCCGCACTGCCCCCAACTGTGGTCAGTGTGATGTAGAAAGCACAGCTGTTCTCCTGACTGCTCTGTTCTACCCCTGGCTGCAACAATTCCTGAATCTCCCTGACTCCTCACTATACTGCATCTGGTAAGGTAGCAAATGGACCAATTTCTTCTGTGGGGTTGGCTCGTTAATGACAATGAGCTAAGTTAATGCTTTAAAGGGAATTTAGCCAAATTAATAGTAATGGGTAGAACATAAGAAATTCAAGCCACCAGTCAACTCCAACCTTAAGAGAACAGTATCTTACATATTGCTGTTCTCAAGGCAAATCAAAGTCGCTGAGCAAAATTGCTTTGACATGTTAGCAAGTGGCCTATTTGGTCTTCAGTTAGTTGTAGAAGTTTTAGCTCCTCTAGAAATGAGCAGTGCACCTGAAGTTTTAACCTAATCCATTGTCGTGGAGGAGGCCTAGGTCCATACTGCATTGGGTATGATAAATGGGAGGTAATTTGAGCGTGTTGATGCAATGGGGTGCAGAACTGGTACAGCTTATTTGACACGTTCAAATCTAATTTGTAGATGACCGTTACAAGATTTATGATAATTGGGTGATTCGAAATGCATCTTAGGGTACGGAGGAGAAATTAACATAGATTGCACATCTCGTGTTCTTATTACGTTTCGGATACTGTGCTGAGGGCCCAGCATGTGTCTGTGAAGGCCAGGGCAGACCAAGGCTCCAGTTCATGCTGCTGACTCTCGTTCAGCCATTGCAGAACCCCAGGGCCAAGTGCTTGACCTGATGATTTCTGGCAAGGATTTTATCACATGACGGAAGTTGCTTACTTGGGGGTTTATAAGCAACTGAGGAATCTGGGTGAGTCTGGGAGGGCAGAATGCAGAAGGTGAGAGAAGCAAGGTTGAGGGGGCAGGTGTTTAGGTATTAGAGACTGCAAGGGTAGAGAAGAAAACACTGTAGCATTTTTGAAGTCTTAGCTTCAGCAGACAAGACCCCCTGATAGGGAAAGCTTAGAGCGTTGATGGGTGAGCCTTTTAGAGACTGAATGCCCAAATGGCAACCCCAAACCCACTTATCACAGGTGCAATTTAACGTGAATACTGAGGTTTTAGTTTAGAAAATATCTTTTGTCTTGAAAGAAACAGCTCTCCATGCTTACAAATAGCTTTTTGTTGAATGGTAAGTTTGTATTTGGTGTGCTTTTGTGCAGTTAATGTGATCTTTGCTGTTGTGTGCATGCTGATAATTTGACTAACTTAATTTGAGAACAGCATACACAACACTGAGTCATCTGTTTGTCAGATCTGAAAAACTACTGCTTGCAAGCATAAAATGATCCAAAGTAAGAAAAGCAATCTCAAGTGCTTTCATTGACTTAAAATTATTTGGCAGAGAACTCCACAACTGTGTGCTGTCCTGTCCTCCCTTCACTCCTTAAGAGTTGCATTCAGGTCTCAGAATTTTTCCAGCAAGAGCATCGTTGAAATTTCACTAGCTCCATTTCCACTAACAGGTAGGGGAAGCAGGAAAGATGAAGTTCAAGTGTGCCTGTTCTGGAGAAGAAAGCACAGGGTTGTCTCCATCTTGTGGAACTGTACAGATTGTTACTAAAATTTTCCTTTGCAGCTGTTAACAATGCTACAAAATCTGTTGTAGGTTTCCTGATGGCTTTAAGGATTGTCTGCAAATGGTGTCAAATTTTCTAAATGCATTTTTAGATTTCAAAAATATTTCAGCTACCCACTTTCAAGGCCTTTCAAAAACTTGGAGAAGTGAGGTTCTCCATTTGCCAAGCACAGAATTCTGTTTTTAACAGTTCTGCTACATGGAATTTTGGAGATGCATTGTATAATTTTATACTTTTTTTTGAGAAATCATGAAAAAGGGAATTACTTCCAGATCACATGGTCATTTGGTAAAATCTCCGTCAGAGAGGGGTTTACCATGTTATACCATGCAGTGAAATAAAGCTAGCAGCTGTCAAATGATTTAGAAAGCTAGTTGCAGAAACTAAGATACTGGAGGGCTGGGGAATGTAGCTCAGTGGTGCCATCACCTGCCTTGCAATCTCAAAGGTACTGAATTTTTGATCCTTGGTACCTCCCCCTCCATATATATATTTTATATATATATATTATATATATCTCCATATATACTGGGAATATTTCCACACTTTCCCTTCAAGAAACCTTCAGTTTCAAAAGTTTGGCAACATTTTGCACAATTCTGTTCTGGGAGAACATAAATTAGCTTCCTTTATAATTCCTGAAAAATCTCAAAACACCTTGAACACAAATATATAATGCAAAGCATAAAAAAGCCAAACATGAAAATATACTATTTTTACTTTTAAAGTTACCTTAAAATGGTGGTACAGTACCATACAATGACAGGCATTAGGGGAAGGCATGGAGTGAACAGACCAGAGATGCTGGCTAGAGGCGGAAGGGTAGGTAAATGGTGGGCTGAAGGACCAACAATAGAACGGATGGCAAGATGGAGTCTGTCCCACACTGATGTGGGATGGCCTAGAGTTGTATTCACCTCTGTCTACAGTCTTGAGAAATTGATCCCATGATGGCTGAGCAGTAGCATTTTTCCCTCAGCGACTAGCACTAGTGGCATTCTGAATGGCCACTGCAACCTTTGTGTATTGTTCTAAACTGGGCTCCTGTGATTCAGAAACAACTCAACGAAAATTCCCTTGCCATTTGCTTTGTTAATATCTGGTTCTTCGGTTACATCTTCCTCTTGGCTGTCTTTCCCTGGACTTCTAATTCCATCAGGCCCTCGTTAGTGAGCTCTTTGTGTTGCACAGCAAGGAGTTCGAACTCTGCCTTCTAGCCTAAGGGTCATTAAGTTGACCCCTCTAGACTCCTGACCCATCTTCTCAGATCTACAAACTTCACGAACAAACTATGGGCCAAAGGTTCTTCCAAACCCTGTTCATGGTGACAGATGAGTGTCGCGAGCCGGCGACCCAGAGCACTGTCCAGCAGGGCCTCAAACCTGAAACAGCAGCGGTTGGAGATGGGGCAGAGAGAAAGGAAGGACGCCAAGACAAGAGTCTGATCAAGGCGACGTTTATTGCAGGCAAGCATCACCCTTTTAAATCAAAAAACCACAAACTATTATGGGCTGGGATTACCAAAGTAAATGAAAGTTCACACAGGAAAGAGCAAATAGGCTCAACAAAAACTATTATGGGTAGTAGTAACCCAGACAACTACACGTCTGAAGGTCAGAGATAAGAAACTGAAACTTTCAGGAATTCCACAAAGGAAATACACCACCTTCTAAACTGGAGAAACTTAACAAAATGGAATTACTAAAGTTAACAATACTTACAACCAATACTCATGATTCCCACAGATGAGCAGAAAATGTTTAGTGGCTTTGTAGATGGATGTTTGCCGTTTGATTGTTCATGGTACAAGGTCCCTTCAGAGCTGAAAGTTTGTAACTTGAACATTTGCAAACCGGGGACTTCACCTGTCTGTTTTCAGTTTTGCTTTTCTTCTGCTGTAGCCACTTTTCTGATGATCAAGACTTGAAGTCTTCAAAAAACAAAATTAATGAAGCACCCAATACAAATCTATCCCTAGGCCAAAAGTAACCACCACTAAGCTTAGAGACTGCTGCTCTGAGGCTCCTGCCATCCTGATGTCTTCAGGGACTGGGAAATAACTTGAATATTTCTTTTTTCAGGGATATCCTGCTGAGAGCTGCACTGCGTGGACCATACAAAGTGGGAATGGGGGCACCATCAGCAAACGGCCTGCACAGGAAAATCCTGTGTATTGAGTCCAAGCGGGTCATGTGTTGTTTTGTGGCAACAGCCAAGCTCAAATCAGTGGGTCTGGCAACTTCTCTTAGAAGGCACAAAGTGATCCATTTTCTATGTTGATCACTTTTAACTACTTAGGCTGAAATGGATGGCTGTCCAGTGTGGGTAATTTGAATTTCACCTCAACTATTAAAATATTCTGCTTTGAGATTGGGAAATTAGGCAGGCTAAAAGCCAGATGAGTGCTAGCTGGATACAAGAGTTCATGGTGTCACTAAGTGTCTCTGTATTCTTGATTTCAAGTGGAAAAGGTAATGGAATTACTTTTAGAACCAGAAATGAAGATTATCCTGAAATTCTGAACATGAATCCCTGTGTTTCAGGAAGTCTTATTGCTAGATGATTCATGCTTCCCATAATACCAAGACATTTTGGCTGCTCTCTGCTGTTAGAGAAGAAAATTGGGATACCAGTGTATTTTGCCAAATCTTGTAGTCGCTGCCCACGCTTAGAAAGCCTGTGCATGTATCCAGTGTTTGAAAGCTGGTATCTGTTGGCATGGCCATGCTGGCTTTGAGAACTAGTTCATTTGCTTTTGCCAATTTCAGCTGACCGATGGGTTTCTGAAGGATTCCTTGGAAACTTAGTGCCAGTATCAAGGATGGTGCATCAATCAGTATTTACTAGAGAAAAACCATAAGATATACAAATAAGCATTTACATATTGGCCTATGATGACCTCCCCCAGAATGAGGTGTGGAAGAGTACAAAGTTTGACTGTGCACTGGGGCTCTGAAGGATCCCATGGAAGACCTGGAGGTCCATGTAGGGTCTCAAACAAGTCCATATCAAAAGGCTGAAGAGTGCACTGAAAGCCAGGAGGTGATATCTAAGGTGAAAACTGAAGAGTGGAGGAGGTCCTCTAAAGGACATAGAAGTATTTCCTTTATTTACCTTTTATACCATTCTCTCAATCCTTCATGGGGTGGGTCTTCCACACCCAGAACTATGCTGAAACAATTTAGTTGGGTGTTACTTGCACATCATCTGGGAAGGTTGTGTCAGTGTATCAAGCTCTTGGAAAAGCTTCCTATTTCTCGTGGGAATCTATTCAGGAATTCTGGAGTGAAAGGACAGGAGCCACCCAGCTCACTTTTACAGGAGAAATACCCCGGCCTTGACCTTTGACTTTCTCATCTATAACCTACTTTTCCTTCAGCAGGAAATAGAAGCTTCTCTGGTCAGTGACTTCACATTTTTTGTATTCCCTGGCATTGTTCTGTGCCATCTGCGTGGTGTGGTAGACCTCAAGCAAGGTTGTGTGGGGCTGTTCCTCCTCAGAGAAGCTCATCTGATGCACTCCCCATACTGTGGGTCAGGGTGTGGAGGATGGCGGCCTCATCGTTTTTCCTCTTGAGGTCATCTTAGTGTAGAGCTAGAGAACTGAGCATAGGCTCCATAGCAAAATAGAGCTCCCTACTTGCTTGCAGGATGCAATCCTCTAAGGATCTATTCTATGTAGAGGTGCAGGGGCAGTGATTTGGTTAGTTGCTGGCATTCTGAATGTTTCTGGGCGGTGGTGGATAAGGGCTGATTAAGAGGAAATGGGCATGTTGGGTGCAATAGGCTGTGTCCCACGTGGCTGTGTGGACTCCTCCAACGGCTGGAGATCAAACATGGCTTTGCTGGAGCCCTTGGTTGCATGGACCTCAGCTGGTTTTTAAACGAACAAAATGAGTCTTACTTGGGAACCAAGGCAGAGTTCTCTGCATCCTCTGTCTGGCAGATCTTGGGAGTTTGGACTACGAGCTGCTCTTCTGCAGTCTGAAGAGGTTTAGTGGGGGCAGGCAGGGAAGTCAGAACACAGTTCCTGAAGCAGGTGGCCTACAGAACCTTGGTTGCATGGACCTCAGCTGGTTTTTAAACGAACAAAATGAGTCTTACTTGGGAACCAAGGCAGAGTTCTCTGCATCCTCTGTCTGGCAGATCTTGGGAGTTTGGACTACGAGCTGCTCTTCTGCAGTCTGAAGAGGTTTAGTGGGGGCAGGCAGGGAAGTCAGAACACAGTTCCTGAAGCAGGTGGCCTACAGAAGACTCATCAGTCTCATGTGTCACATTGGGTATCAATTTCTGTGGCTGGGGAAATGCTGGGGGAGAGAATCCGCATACAAGGCCGTGGGACGACGTCTGTGGTCAGCAGCTCTGAGGAGCTGTGGTGATGTCTGCAGAGCCCATGGGGGCTGATCCTAGTGATGTGCATTCAGTGGCTTTTGAGGATACTTCACCTGAAGAAGTTGCTCTGAGGTGCAGTGCTGCTAACTCCAGGAAGTGACGTAAACCGATCGGGAGCCCACAGCCCTCACCGTTGCGTCTCGGCCTCCTGGCCCTGAGATGTCGGGGCGTGTTGTGCAGTCGGGAAGCGGCTTCCATGCTGCCCAGAGCCTTGTCGGGCATCCTCCATCTCCATTTGTATTCCATAAATGCTGTGCTCTTTTGGACCCCATCATGGTGGCTCCTGGTCAGCTCTTTGGATCGGTACCTGCTGGGGCAAAGCCTGTGTCGCTCAGAAGAGGGCTTTGCTGGACCCTTGTGGGTGCGAACTGTGTGGGCGATGCCTGAGATTGAGGAGTGGCGTCCTGGCGGGGCAGCAGTGGAGGAGACCAGGTGTGACCTCTGGGCCAAGATCCTGTGGATGTTGTGCCTGAACTTCATTGGCTCCTTGTTCCACAGGAGAGCGGGGAGAACTCCGTTGAACATCTTCAGTGTGAGCGAGGATCTTAGCCCAAAATACACCCTAGAGGATGTGAATTGGAGAGAAAGGCGCAGAGGAGGGATGGGGGAGTCAAACTCCTAACTGCCTTGAAGGTCCAGATTCCTTCAGACTCTGCCCCGTGTGGAGAGCTTTTCTGTCACTGTGGAAAAGACCTGCTTGGTGTATTCTCAGATATCCGAGCTCATGTCAGTGGGAAATCTTCTCTACCAGGTGTGGTAAGCATGTGACAGGCCTCCCCTCTGCCGTGTGCTGGAGCTCACTGTGAGGGCAACATAGGCCTGTGATCCAACATGGGACGCCATCTGCACCCCAGTCCTCAGCCTGGACTTTACTGAATGAATTCTGCTGGGGTTTGGCATTTGTCTCTGGCTCTGAGCCTGTCCATCAGACTTAGGTTGCTATGTGGGTTGCAAGATCCCCAGGAAGATAGTGCTGCTTGTCTCTGTGAATGTGACTGGCAGGGATGCAGTCTTTTCCCTCAACTCTTTGGCCCCAGGCCTTTTAGATGAGCTAACACTGAGCCCATGCCAAGTAACAGTTTGCTTGGTGTACAGAGGAAATGGAGAAGCAAGGCAGGGGTACAATAACAAGCTGGTTGGAAGATAGATTCTAAAGGGCCATCTTGCAGGGAGGCCAATTTAGGGACATTTTATGAAGCAGATGGATGATTAGATGTTTACCTTCTCAAAGGTGTGTGGCTAAGTGACCCATCTGATCCTAACTGCTCGGTCAAGAGTTATTGCTCAGCTCTTCAAATCCTGAGCACCAAGGTGATTTTCCCAATCTATTGTCTGGGTAGTTTGCCTACATGCAGATCTTGACACTTACGCAGTGGACAGGCAGTGTGGTAGCTGTCCCAGCCCCTCTTACTGATCAGATAACAGTAACCAAAGGAGATAAGTGTCACCTTGGTATTTGGAAGAATGAGGGTCAAGTGAGTAAACGGGGAGTTGGGCATGAGATCTGGTCTGTGCTTAAGTTTGATTCTAGGACTGGACCTGTTAGAATCATAGCTGAAGAGGGAAGAGGGACTCTGCCAATGGATGAGGGTAGGCAGCCCAGGACTGGGGGTTAAGTGTCAGACTGCTTTGGGGGCAGCGTGTTCTGCCATGAGAGGTCAATGGGGCCTTCCTTGCTCTGATTTCCCCTGAAGCTCCTGCTCTGCAGCTCTGTCCTGGGCCTTTGCCGAGGAGATGGGGTCTCCTGAGCACCTTAGTGCTAACTGGATCAGTGCCCTCTGGAGGAGTGGACAGAGGCCTGGAGGGCAGATGCACTCTCAGCTTTGCTTTTCATTGTCTTGCTTGCCTGTTGGTGTCTTCATCCCAAATATGACATGTTGTGGTCTATACGGAGGTGACTGGGGCAAGAGGAACAGCAAGAAGTTATACAAATGGGTTGGGATCTGGAGCCTCCGGCTTGATAGACTTGAATGGCATTCAATCTAATTAAATGAGATATTACACAAGCTTAGGAAGACCAACTGAAGTAAAAACGCCAACAGAGCAAATGACTTTAAAAGAAAGGGAAAATAGTGTACCTCACGTAGCCCTGTGTCAGAATCTCCACCTTTCCCTTGCTCAGCTGCTTTTTGGAGTCATTGTGCTTTCTGAAGAAAGGCCCTTGTCAGTGGGAGAGGAGCCCTAGATGTGTGAAGAGGGATCTGAGGATGAGTAGGGTGGGCAGGGAAGTGGTCAGCTCTGCAGCGGACACAGCTTAGATAGGGTCCAAGATGACCATGGAGAGATGAAAAATTAGCAGGGACCTAGTTCCAGAAAGTTTGGCCACCAGGGTGCGGTAGAAGGGTCCTGGCAGCTTCTCCCAGGGGGATCTTTTTAGAAATCCTTGGTGCACCCCTCAACCCTCAGTGCACGCTCTGGATTCTAAGAGGGTTGGGGCGGATGTGTGTGAAGTTCTTCCTGTTGGACTTGAGCTCGGAGCTGATGCTAAAGCGCCCCACACAGGTAACTAAGGGACATAGGGAGATTTTAAAATTCTAGGGGTGGGGTGCGTGCATGCATGATGGATCAGACAGCTTGCACCACTGATGGGACTGTGCCATACTGCCCAGTGTATATTACTAGTGGGTCAAGCCAGCGGGAACATGTTAAAGCTTGAGGACCTGGCCTAGCATCATTGTGGGAAGGGCCCAACAGTCTGATGGGTGAGGGTTAAACAGGGCTGTTACAAGGTGTCACGCTTGTGACTGTAGATGAAAGATTTGCCAGTGCCATGGGGGGGGGTTGTCCCTGGAAAGTTGATGTTGTGAAAATAGACCTCTGAACTCTAACCAGAGAAACTCAGTCTCATGGGCCCCAGTTTAGTTGCCCAATGAACCCCCAAAAGTGCTGAGGCTATCACTGTAGGTCTGGCTAAAGACAGCCAGCAGTGATCACACAACAGCCTGAATGTTGGGCTGCATTAAAATGTCCAGATTAGTTCAGAGCCCTTAATGTCAGTCTCCAGCCCATGGGCAAAACGATGACAAATCTGCTATAGTGTAATGCATGTGGCCTTCATGAAACGTGGGGCTTCCTTTGAAGCAAGAATAGATGAGTTGAGAGATGTCTCCATATTTGAATGTAAGCTTTAAGCCTCACACATCAAATAGATGTGATTGTTTACTGCAGATTTGAAAGAAAGCTCCACGTGGAAGGACTGAGCCTCTGGCTCCCCTGATGGGCTGCCTACTGTCTTGGTAACTTGCTCGTTCCTTGGACAGAACACGTGACAACCTCGAGTTGGAGGAAAATTTTAGCACAATTTGTTTCAGTTTCAGTCCATAGTTAGCTGGCTCCTAGGCAGGGTGGCATGGCAGGCAGGGTGGCACAGGAGGAGTCGGGAAGCAGCAAGACTGTATCCCCTCTCCCTTTATAGTCAGTCCACCCGGGCTGTGAGACCACTGCTTAATGCCTCCAGCAGCCAGCATGGGCCCTCCGTCTTCAGTAAATCCATCAGCCCCACCGGAATCTGACAGTGCAGTCAGTAAACCAATCCAGTTACCACGCCCCGTAATTGGGTGTCTCACACTACACTCTGCAACCTCAGAAAAGTCCCACTTATGGACGTGTGTGGCTTTGCCGGGGGCATCTAGCTGGAAGCTGTGACAGGCACGGAGTACTCCATTCACGGGCTGGGGCATATGCAGCTGTGCTGGCTCCCCGCTGATGGGTCCCCCAGATCCCGGAGCCGACTCCACATGTGGTCTTCAGCAGGTTTTCACCATCTCCTCCTAAATCTCTCTCGACCATGTTGGCTTCACTCGAGTTGCTGTAAAATCATTTTTCCTTAAGACTCTCAGATGTTCTTTGTCACAGAGGTGGATGTGGCTTCCTATACTCAGCCCAGAGCTGATCATCTCTCCCAAGTTGTACATAGCAGGTCCATGGGTGATTTTGTTCTCAAGGTGATTCTCGGAAGGATTTTGCCTACTTCAGGAACACCTAGTGCTCCTCAGCAGCCCCGCCTATGGAACAGCATCTGGGGCCTTGTGTGTCTGAGAGTTGGAGCAGAGCAAACTGCGGGGTCTCATCGTCCTCGGATACTTCTGTGGATCAGCGCACACGTTCCCCGGCGCTCAGGAATTGCCTGGTGCTCTTATAGGCCAAGAAGTGGCAGATTTATCTTGACTTTCTTCCCTGGCCACCTGGGAGCTCAGTGAGCACAGGAGTGTCTGTGGACAGGTGAACTTCTGAAATGGAGACAAACTTCCCATCTTAGTGTCTAGGATCTAAAAGCACTCCTGTGATTTCCAGGTATAGCTGGGTGCATCAGAATGTCTCCCACACCGAAACGGCCGAGTCAAATGCTGTTAGATACCCTGGTTCTAACAATACTGAGCTGGCTCCTCGTGTGCTTGGGGCATCTATAAAGGAGGGTCATGTCCCTGTGATCACCCTTCAAGGGGGATTCTGGGATCAGCTAAGTGTCTGGTCCAAAGGGGCTGGCTGCTCAGAGCAGAGACAGCTCCTATGGCCTGTTAGTGTTGCTGCTCTCCCTGGAACTAAATTTGGGGTTCCCTTGTTGCTGCCAGGCACAATACTACTTCTAGAGTTGACTCTGCAGGGAGGCACTGCTTTTTGCTGGGCACAGCTGGGATGCAAATATTTTCTGTGAGTTTGAGTGGCCTTTAGGACCACAGGTCACCTGACCTCACACGAGGTGCCGGGCCAGGTGCACTTGTTGGCAAGGACCTTGGACAGTAACTGGGCTCCAGCCAAGTTCAGAATCCTGAGTTTGAGGATTCTGCACCCAGTGTGCCAGAGCTGCTGGAAGGCTGGGTGGCAGCTCCTCTTCTGGGGCAGTGTTTGATTGGGCAGAGCCATAAAGCAACCTGTGGGCCGACCCAGTCTTCCCTGAGCACCAGAGCTGTCTGTGAGTGAGGTCAGGTTGCTTTATGGAACTTTAAATAGTGTGAACTGCAACTGAATAAAATTGACATGAACCACTTAGACCTCATTGTATGAGGACTTCACGTTAAGCATTGTGGGTTTGTCATAGACTTGCAGTTTTTCTCATGCCTGGCAGAAGTGGATTTCACAAAATTCTCAGCTGCCTCGTTTGAGTTCATTTCTGCTGCTGTGGGTACATGAGTGTTTAAAACCCATATGGAAGCTGTTGAGAAATAGTAAACTGTCAGCTTTGTCATAATACTGTAGGGCCAGGGGCTTTCAAGCCAAACTGTGTGTCTGCACCTTGGAGTGGACACTGTATCCTGGTGTCCCTTGGTGTCTCTCATCCCCTTTACTGCTCGTCTTACCATGAAAGGAAATGAAATATAGAAACCACTTCCTGTTTTATTCCGCCCTGTTCTTGAATGACAAAGTGAGTTTTCAGAGGAACGCTTGTGATGTTTATGTTTTACACAAGGCTGATATACACAACTCTTGATCACAGTCCAGAAACTGCCCCAGCTCCCACCCGAGGCGGTCAGTGCCGGGTGTGTTAGATGCTAGCGGGATGCTTCCCGGGAAGATCGGATGGACAGCAGTTGGTGTGCTGAGCACTGCAGCTAAAGATCCCCTGAGCGGTGGTCTTTGTGGCTCAGGTCGCCAGGGCCACTCATTGACAGGGAACCCAGAAGGGGACTCGCAGGTCCCGTTCAGCTCCACAGCCGCATACCCCCCATGCCAGAGGTAAATGCAGCTCCATCCTCCCTGGGGTGGGACTCTCAGGCGTGCCTCTTCCTGTGGACCTCATGCCAAACTTCCCTGCTTCCAGATGGGATGTGGTTGCAGAGCCCCTGGGCGGGGGGTTGGCGGGGGGGAATCTGGTGCTGCTGACCAGGAAACCGCGCACAAGTCAACTAAACTGGGGACAGCAGGGTCTGGTGCATCTGGAGAGTGAGACCCAGGCACACTGCTAAGATGCTGCCTGGCCATTGGGGAGCCCCAAGATGGCACTGGGGAGGAAGTTGTGCACAGCCGCAGTTGTTACCTGGTTTCTCGGGGAAGTCTAACAGGATAGGGGCCCTCCTAGCAAGTGGATTCCAGGGAGACAGTATTGAGCCGTCACTGATGCTCAGGGTACACAAATGAACCCAGATGCAATTCAGGTGAACGATACATCGGAACAGCAAATGCTCAAGGGGGAAGTGAGCCTCTGCCTTTCCACGGAACTCGCCCTTCCAGTGCCCATTTCTGCACTCGGCTTTACATCCTTGAGTCTAAAACAGCAACTGCCCTGATTCCACAGTGAAGCCCAGGAAGTTGCTCTGTAAATGAGGAAGTCACTGGCCTGCAGGTGACCACTGTGCCCACGAGGCTCTGGTTAGTCCTCAGGGGGCAAGAGCCTGGGATTCCAGGACGGTCTGATCCTAGAAGCTGTAACCAAAGACTTGCGCATGCGTCATCTCAATGAGCACAGCAGATGCACAAAGGTTTGGCTGAGATCGAGCTTGCAGATTCCACAGAAGCCCAGGAAGTTGCTCTGTAAATGAGGAAGTCACTGGCCTGCAGGTGACCACTGTGCCCACGAGGCTCTGGTTAGTCCTCAGGGGGCAAGAGCCTGGGATTCCAGGACGGTCTGATCCTAGAAGCTGTGTAAGCTCTGGTTAGTCCTCAGGGGGCAAGAGCCTAGGATTCCAGGACGGTCTGATCCTAGAAGCTGTAACCAAAGATTTGCGCATGCGTCATCTCAATGAGCACAGCAGATGCACAAAGGTTTGGCTGAGATCGAGCTTGCTGAGAATCTGGCTTTCCCAGAAAGGGTGGGTAAGGGCTGTGGGACCTGGGAATAAAGGAAGCAGTTTAGATTGAGGATGGAGCAATTCTAGAATGAATTTTTGGGGTGTCTTTTTAGCATCTTTTAATGCCTGTCCCCACAACTGACCTAGTCAGTCATCCCCAACACAAGTACGGTGCGCACCGTCCTGAGTAAACCTGTTCTTCAAATGACAGCTTGGTAAGAAGTGTTGTCTCCGGAGATAACTCTGTGGCCAGTGAATTTAGCGCCACCGGGCGTTAGCACACAACTTGACGCTTTGCCAGTGGAGTGCAGAATTCCTCCCAGGCTGCAGGTGCCTGGCACTCGGGCTGGATGCTGAGCTGTGCTTTTGGCTGCTGTGCCTTCTGCAAGCCAGACCCTTAACTCTGAGCAGCCCCTACAGAGTGACTCAAAAACGCAAACGTGGCTCTTGTCCACCCTTTAACAGGGTGGCATTTGTTTTCGCTCTTCTTGGGAAAGTGATAAGGACCTTGATCTCATGGTTATGGGGGTGCACAGGATGTTAGGGTGACTGCTGAGAATTAAGCTTCCACGGGGCTTCTGTGCTCCAGGTCTGCTGTTATATCACCCAATGGCCACCAGGTGGTGCCAAAGAACTCCCCTCAGTCACTGGGCTGGAAACTCATTGGCTCCTGGGGAGCTTCCTAAGGCTGTGAAGGCCCCCCGGGGAGTCGTCTGTTCTTGCTTTGGCCTCATCCTCCAGAAGAATCTTTACCCTGAGCTAACACGTCCCCCTTCCAACCTCATAAACCTGCAACACAGGTGAGCCCTGTCTGGGAAGGCGGGCGTCGGGGGAGGGACCTGGCAGCTGAGCAGGCAGCCTGGTCCCCCCTGCTCAGCTCCTGGGAGCCGCCTGGTCCGGGCTGTGCACTAAGTAGGGAGCTTTGTTTTAACAGTATTGTCTTGAGCGGACATCTGTGACATACTCGTATGACCTTGGGTTCAGGTTTTTGTCCTCGCTAAGAATTTGAGAGAGGGTCTCGTTGTGTAGCCCACAGTAGCTTCACACTCGCGCGTTTCCTGCCTCCGTCACCCCGGAGGGATTAGCCTGCCTGCCAGACTGCTGTGATCGTGAGGTCTCGAAACCTTTTTAAGCAGTCCTTCGTGGGTGGAAAGGTATTAGAAAGTGAGCGCGGCTAATGAACAGACGTGCCAACAAGGGCCTGTATTGCTGGGCCAGTGTCTGACTCCTTTGTTGAAACCTCTAACAGATCTAAAGCGCCGGCTAACCACGTTCAGGGTGCGGACCGTTGGGGTGGGCAGGTCTGCGTCGTGGACTCCGTCACCAGCGTCACTAAAGGCGCTCTTCTCGGCCTCCCCGCTCGCCTCCATCCGTGGGCTTGGGAGAAGGCTGCTGTGTCAACAGAAGGCGCCGCCTCTGCCTCGGGTCCTGCGAGATGCAGCTCGCGGACTGAAGTCTCTTCCTCCTCCTCTCTCCCTTTCGGGAAATAGTCTGAGCCTGGGACTTTTTCACTAGAATTTAACCCTGGGGGCGGGCAGTAGTCTCTACTGGAGGTCAGGGCGGAGACTTCGCCATCCCTTGCAGCAAACACTCAACTTTCAGGAGGCTTAGACTAGTTTCCACATCCAGGGACAAGGTTTCCTTCTCTTGCTGTGTTGCAGGATGGGAGGGTGCCGGCGCATGAGCAGTGAGGGTCCGCGTTCAGGTTTCCTGGGAGCAGCTGGGAGGTGGCGATGCCCAGGCTGCAGGGTCGCGGAGTGAGCTGAGCAGTAAGAGCTGAGGACGCGGGCACAGCGGCCGGGTAGAGCTTGATGAGGTGCGGCCGAAGCCTTAGCTGCAAAGGAGTTCGGTGGCCTGCAGAGCGCCCTGCCTGTCTGGGCTCAGACTTCTTAAATTTATTGTTGCGCATTTGTGATACCATAGCGACTACTTTCCCTGTGGGCTCTTGGTCCGTGTCCACAGCACATCCTAATTCTTACACCCTTTGTCCGCCCTCCTTTCATCTCTTGGTCTCCTTCCCATTTTCAGCAGATCTCCTTGTTTTGTCAATTTCCTGTTATGTATACTTCGTATTTCTCATGAGAGCTCCTATGGTATTTAAGCTTTCTGTTCATCTCACTTAACATTTAAACACATTTTGTTTCTCCATTTGTCTGTTATTCAAATTGAGCTGTTAGGAATTGTGCTGCTGGACACAGTCCTAAACACGTTCTATCACCGGATCTTAGACAGGCAGAAAAACATACACTGGTGGAAAGACAGCTGTTAGCAAATGGTGCTGAGAAAATTGGCTATAATCATGCAGAAGATCGAGCTAGACCCATATCTCTCCCCACAAACTTAACTAAACTCAAAATGGATCAAAGATCTAACTAAAACCCTTAACCTACTGGAAGATAAAATAGGTAAAACTCTTAAAATCATAGGCATATGTGAGACCTTTCTGAACAGATCCCAGATTGCCTGAGAAATATCCAGAGCCGATACAGGGGATTCTATCAAAGTGAAAAGTTTCTGCATAGAGACGACCCGCGGAACGGGAAATTTCTGCCAGCTGATGCTCCTTTGGATGAAGCAGCTTCCACTGGGGAAAAGGAAATTCTGTACCCGTGGTGCCTTGAGTCTCAAGGTCATCAGTGTTCTAGTTCCAGATCCATCTCAGACCGTGCGCGTGACGTGTCCCATGAGGGGCCTTGGTGGGGCCTCTGTCCTGGAATCCACTGTTCCACTCGATCATGGGGGTTTCCTTTGCATCTCCAAGCTCCAAGGTCCCCATTCAGGGCTGTTAAAGGCCAGGAGACAGCTGCAGGCGTGGAAACAAGAGTCATCCTGCCAGGGTGTCCTGTCCTGGTGAGAGGAGCAGGAGCTGCACTGGAAACCGTGCTGACTGCACCGGCAGAAGTGAGGCTGAGGGCTCTGCTCCCGGAAACATCCCATCTTTTGCTGGTGCAACCACTTGGGGTCTCTGTATCCAAGTTCTCTAACACACTACCCCATCAAAGAGTGGACTAAATATTCAGTGGGTCAGCTGAACCCCAGGGGCTCATCTTGGCTCCCAATGGCTTTGGATGCTTTTCTGGTGACCCTGCCACACAACAGTCATCAAACGGGAAGAGTGCTCTGCCTACCTCATGTGTTAGCCCTGCCTGGAACTGTCTCATCCGCAAAGCGGAAACATAGTTGTATGGATATCAGTTTTTACTAATCTCGGGGAAACCTGGGTGGTTGGGGAGATGGGGGCAAGACGTGCTGATTGTCATGTCTAAGCCATCAGAGCTGAGGGTGTGCAAGCCCTGGAGAGATGGTAGGTGTCACCAGGCATCAGGCTGTAACAGTGAACTGCACAGGCCGGTCTCGGCAGCAGTCCCTGTGCCGTCTCGGTGGTCCAGACCTGCTGCTGACCCTGTGGTGGCCCCAGCTGTCTGTGCTTGATGTCTTGGGCTGTTCCCTTCTGAAGCTGCACTGCAGGAGGAGCGGGTCCACCTGAGCCCTGCTAGGAGCTGGCCATGGTGGCTGAGGGGCTGTAGACCTGGTGACTGGGCCGGCTATGTGCAGATGTGACTTGGAGAATTTTGTCTTGGACCTGCTCACACCTGGATTTTTGGGTCAGACTGAAATGTGGGTCAGCTCGGGACGGCAAGTGGCTGATGTGCTGAACTGTATTCGTTACCCTCACGTTGCAGGCATAGTCTGTTATGGCTCCGATGTCCTGGGGCCGCCGGGTGATAAGGTCCATTTCTTTTGAATTTGCTTAACTGGAGCCAGCAACTAACTGGAGCATCACCAGGTGCTTGAAGCTGCAGCAGGCCTTTGATCCATGTAGAACACAGGTTTCTTCTGCCTACGAAGGGGGTTCTGAAAGTGGACGCTGTGTGTGGAGCTTTGCCCCGGAGCAGTTTTCTGCAGAGCCTGTGGTCACCTCATGGGGTGAGCTCTTCGCTGTTTGGTGGCTTTGCAGTGTGGATTCATTGTGCTCTCCCGGGGCCCCGTGCGGACCACAACCTGCCCCTGGGTCCATCTGATCCCCACAGGTCCATGGGCAAGTCTGTTAGAGGGAGGTTGCTTGGGTGGGAGGATGGGAATGTATCGAGAAGATGAAATCTGGCGCTGCTCTGTGGTGCTTAAAGGATGGAATAGACACAAGAAGATCTAGATATTCGCTGGACCCATCTCTCACCGTGCCCTAAGCTAAAATCAAAATGGATCAAAGGTCTAAGTATTATAACACACTTGGGATATCATCCACACTGGGACCAGCATCCAGGGAAAACCTCGGTGAAGTCTAACATGTGAAGGCTCCTCATCTAGTAGGATTTGGTCTGCCTATGATGGCTCAGTGGGAAAAATCCTGAACATTTCCTGAACAAGGACACGGTAGCATCCATTGTGATGGGTGTGACTGTCCAGAGCGCTAGCACTCAAATCTGTTTTATGGAGAGCAGATTATGGAACTTACCCTTTACCAGGCCCCTGGGGAATGATGCCTGACAGTTAATCTGCAGACAATATGGGTCACTGTAGGTTAGTAAGTGGCCAATGCCTTGCATTTTTGTCCTCATTTTCCAGATGTAATGTGGCCTTGGTTAATGAAGATTTTCTCAATATAAACCTGAATGGTAGTGTGACTATGCTTGGTGAATAAGCACTTTTGGGATGACTTATTCTGAAGCATGTCATTGCCTGATTATAACCTGTGGTCCTTTCTGTCTGGGTTGTGTCCTTAGTCACTCCTAGCCATTCAGGGAGTCAAAATGTGCAGGGCCAGGTTTCGGAGGCAGACTCTTAGCAATTCAATGCATTGGTTATGGTGCCAGCTGCTTAGGAAAAAGGCACCTTCCTCTTCGAGGGCGAGCGAGCCCGTCTCTTAGCTGTGCCTAGGAACTGCTGTGTGGCCAGAACTGCTACCTCTGTCTTAGCACTTCTGTTCCCCTGGTTTTGTACCAGACCTATTTCTGCCTCTGATGTTTGAATTTAAAAAATGTGAGCATAGAAAAGAGCCAGGGGAGGATTTGGCTGGCAGATGTGGCTCACTTTATTCTGGGAGCCTTAGGTTTCTAGAGGGTCTGTCCATTCAGGTTCTGTTCCATGTCCGGTTTGTTCCCTTTACCACATGTTCTTGGTCAGGGACACGGCTGTTGGCAGAGCTCGCGTCCCGTCCTTAGAGCTTCAGGCAAGTTAGAAGTATCTGTGAGCCTTGTCAGTAGTGGATCAGGGACGCTTCCGCCTGATTCTGTGCAGGTGGCTCACCTGCCTCCCAGGCCCTGAGTTCATATCAGTGAAGCTCCTTTTGAGGACGTCCAGTGGATGGGAGTCTGTACCATCTCAGATGTGCATTGTGCAGAGTTCTCAAACTATCATGGTGTCACACCCCGGTGACATCCTGAGGTTACCCTGTACAAAGAAATAATTGTTTCTATGCAAACGGTCATTAAGGGTGAGTTCTAGAACTTTGTGGGTGCCTCGATTATGGAAGATTCTAGCATGTTTACTCCTGGGAAGTCCTCGTACCAAGTTGGTCTGCTACTTATTTCTGGACAAAAATGGTGAACTCTGGGTGATACAAGATGACATTTGGTTAAGATCAGGGCTTTGGGTCCCACGGTCTGAGTCTTGGGCCCAACATTCTGCGTCTGGTCTCGGGTAGAAAGTGGTCTCCAGTGATAGCTTGCAAGACATTGCTGTGGCCCCTGCACCATCCACATCTCTGCAGGAAGATGTAACAAGACTGCATTACCTGCGAAGCCTAAACTCTAACCCTTGAAGGCAGCAGCACTCGGCCACGTGCAAAGTTCTCAGTACCACTCTGAGGGGCTTAGGCGGAAGGTGTCCAGTTCTGGGCCCTGGAGAACGAACTTCAGCAACATGCATGGTACTGTTAACCTCTGTGCTCTCCCTAGATGCATGACATTTCAAGCCCAAGTGTGTTCTTGTTACCTGCGAAGCCTAAACTCTAACCCTTGAAGGCAGCAGCACTCGGCCACGTGCAAAGTTCTCAGTACCACTCTGAGGGGCTTAGGCGGAAGGTGTCCAGTTCTGGGCCCTGGAGAACGAACTTCAGCAACATGCATGGTACTGTTAACCTCTGTGCTCTCCCTAGATGCATGACATTTCAAGCCCAAGTGTGTTCTTGTGTGTTAGGTGCTTTGAGAAGCTTTAAAATATGTGGACTTTCTGTGATGGCTTGTGGCCAGCTGGACCCCTTTGTCGTTAGTGCTGATGCTGTGGGCTGGGCCAGTCTTTAGGGTGGGGTTGTCCTCTGCACTGGAGAGCTTGACCCTATTGACTATTTGCTCCTAGATGTTGGGAGCAGTCTGTAGTTATCTTAATTTCTCTAGCGAGCAAGAAGCCCCCTGGTAGGGTACACCGAAAGCTAGGTTCTTCAGGAAACAGACACCTTGAGCTTCTGTTCCAGGCCCCTTGTAGGTGGAGAGCTGCATGTCTGTGCCCTGCCTTCATGAACTTTGTAGTAAAGGGAGATTCTTCTCTGGCTTTGGAAACTCCTCCTCACCACTGAGAACTTGCAGCCCAGTGTCCTACCTTCAGCATGCACGTCCCAGCTGGGGTGTCCTACTGTTGCAGTTTGAATGGCCGCCATAGTCCAGGTTCTCATGTACGATGAGGAAAGAATTGTCAAATGCCTTTCATTAGTAGTAGCTCCATTTATTAGAGCTCATGGGATGGCAGCGACTGAAGACTTAACTTGGGCTTCCATTATTTAAAAGGTCAGACACCCAATGCTGGGTGCCTCCCACTCTCTCTTGCTGGTGTCAATGATCTGCTGTCTTGGGCTCTCTGACCTGAATTTATTTCGTCCCTCTCTTAGCCAATGAGAAGCATGGATATAATCGGGGTTGTGCGGTGGTTAGAGCTGAAGGGGGGAGGGAAGGGAGTGACTCACTGCGCCCCTTTGTTTCTAGCTGTACTGTTACTGCTCAGGGGTCTGAAGGTGAGTGACAGTGTCCCCGAGTGGGGATACTCTGTTCCATATCTAGATCATTTGGGCAGAGACCAAGAGACACTAGTGTGGCCTGAGTCCCCGTGACGTGAGACCTGCCCTTAAACTAGACTGCTGACTCCTTTAGGAGTCCAGACAGCACGGCATCTCCACTTCACCAGGAGAGCAGGAAACGGGAGATTTCCTGCAGGGAGCTCGCATTAGGGGGTCATGGGGCGGGGGTTGCTAGCTAGGTTGGAAATGTATAAGGCTCCTCATGGGAAAAGACACGCTGCATCCCCATCTTCCTAAGAGTACCCACAAAATACATCACCTGCTTCACATTGGCGGTGAGAGATGCTGGTTTCTCTTGCTGAAGGAGTATTGGCTTGGGGCAGCGGGTGTTTAGGGGTGGGTTATGGCCCTGGAGACCGAGATGTGCGGCCTGCATCGCCCTATGGCAGACCTTGTGTTGATGTCAGTGTATGAGGAGGAGCCATGAAGGGGGCCGAGCTCGGTGCTCCCTCTGCTGGACATAGATAGCTTTGTGCATACTGGTTAGATGACCTTAGAAGGCCTGAGCATGAATTTTTATTTTTGTCTTTATCAAGTTAGAAGTACAGATACCTAGCAAGACTGAGACAAAATGTAACGCACATAGAACGATTATATTTTCATGGCTGAGCAGGAGTTCATTTCCTGCAATTCCTCAGCGTGCTGTGGAGCTTGCTTTTAGGGCAAGATCCACCCTCGGCTGGAATAGGAAGGAGCAGGCTACTGTGGGGGGGTGCTCGCTATGAGAAGCAGGTAGGTAAGCAGCGGACAGCGCAGGTGTCAGCCTGGTGCTGATGGCTTCAGATGTCCTGCCACAGAGCTGCTCGGTAGGAGGGAGGCCGTTCTCCACGAGGAGGTTTGTGTCCCAGAACTTCAGAGGAATGTGGCCTGGCTGAAGCTGCCTTTCCCTGAGGTGAAGATTTCCTTCTTTGCCGTCTGCCTGTCAAATTCTTGACCCTCTGCCTGGGCCAGGCTTGCTATAAGTGCTGTTATTTGAGGAAGAATAAAGGTTTTGTCTCGTGTAAGATAGTGAAAAGCGGACAGTTTGCCATGTATGTAGCCTCCTGCCACATCTTGAGATTCTGTAGCATGGAACGAGCGCTCTCCTGCCCACTAGACTGCTGCTTTGTAAAGACGTCTTGCTCTCCCATGGTCCTGAGCAGGACCAAGTCCGTCCCTGAAAGGTCGGAATTTCCATGAACAGTGATGGAGCCCCCAGGTCTGGTCCTGGGTTAGGCGAGAGAGACCTCTCGGTTTCTTCCACTTCTTGTTCTACCTTGGCTTTTGCTGGGTGAGGGCACACACCTGTAACCCTAGCACTTGGAAGCTGAAGCAAGAAAAGCCCCTGGGAGTTCGAGGACAGCCTGCACTACATAACAAAGTTCTTGTCTCAAAAACGCAACACGGCTTTTGTTGACACAGGGCCTCTTTGGGTCTCGTTGTCCTCACTTCATGTGGAATGGAGTTTTTTCATGGCCGTGTGTGGCACTGGGCTAGCTGCTCCCCCTGCAGCCAGAAGATCAGGCTGTGTTGGGTGTTGTCACCTGGGCTGAGCCCCTCCAAGGTCACGGTGAGCTGCTGTGGGTGGGTCTGCTGCTCTAGACCTTGGATTCTATCCGTACTGTGGGGGGCAGAGGAAGCTTGTGAGGACTGACCTTGCACTGACATTGAAAGGACTCCTGGAAGATGGTGTGGGGCGCCACTGAGGCACGAAGGGCACAGGTTGGAAGTGGAGCAGACTTTCCTTTAGGTACAGGGGCTCTGTCGTGTGGAAGGCCTGGGCTTGCCAGGGCTGAGGGTGCTAATGCGGGGAATGGCTTCCAGCGAGGGCACATGGTCTCTAGTGGTGCCACACAGATCCATGGTCACAACGGTGGCAGTTTCCAGGCAGGCAAGAGTGCAACCCACTGTAGGGATGAGAAGACAACTGCAGCTGGCCCAGCCTGCTTGGCACGAAAGTGTAAAAGCTCCTGGCAATCGGCCTTGTTCTTGTGGGTACAGTAGACCCTTGACTTAGGAACTCGATCAGTTCCCCAGGACTAGTAGTAACTAAGTACAGCTGAGATCTGGATGTTTTCCTGGGTACACACTAAATAACAACAGGCAGATGCATCTTCTCTTCATGTAATTAACCCAAGTTGTTTGTATGCCAGGCTGGTGGTAACTTGAGGGTCTACTGTAATTCATTTGTACCAGGAAATGGCCCTGTAATGTTGGGCCATGTTGAACAGCAAAATTCTATGTGGGTTCCCACCAGCTGCAGAATGCAGTTTGCCTGTGGAATTTGCAAGGCACCAGGTAGGTTGGAGGCGATACTGAGACTGTAGTCAGAGGTGCTTATCTTTGCTCAACTCCGACAGGCTGGATTTAGTTGTCTGCTTGTGTTGAGGGCCTAAAGAAGGTGATGAGAGAAAATATCTAGATACATAGGTTAGCAAAATGGGGAAGAAAGAGCTAGCCTGGCCTCCCTGAATCCATGGTAGCACGAATTTCCCCATACAAGCTACGAAATACGTATAGCATGTTGCAAGTCAGTAACATGCAGGAAAGAGGTTCCTTTGCCATTTGGTACACAGTGTAAAACACAGCTTTGCTCTAAAGAGTGTCACTGTTTGAGTCTGATATGAGTGACGGAGGCCCACAAACATGGGTTCCTGTGACTCTGATGTGCTCCACTGTGGAAGAGGTTATGTGGACTCACACAGTCACAGGACAAACTAACCATGAATTTACTGCATAGACTGGTGGAGAAATTGGGTGGGCAGGCCACACCTGAGTGGGGACGCCTCTGTTGGGTTTCGATGTTGTAACGTTCCAAGCTAGAAGTTGGCTAAGCTGAACAATGTGCTCCAGACAGGCAGTCTACCTAGTCATGAGGGTGCTAGGCCAGATACCGAGTTTGGTACTATACAGCTATTGAAAAGGGCAAAAAGCTGCCCAAAATAGTGTTGTCTCAACCTGGAGCAGTCCCTCTCTCCACAAGCGCAGCTTCATAGACAAGGAGTCGAGTCGTCTCACAAGTGTGGCTTCAGAGAACTTTACCCACACTGTGGAGGCTAATTTCACGGTGCCCCCTTGGAGCTTAGCGTTTGCATCCCCCCCCACCTGGAGGTCATGGTTGGTGCCAGAATACTCTGCTTGTGCAGGGTACGCAGCCAGTGAACACAAGCTTAGTGCAGAGAAGGTATCTGTTGGGACCAGAGAGCTTGGGACTCTGGGGTCCGAGTCAGCACCCAGCTGTCACAGCCTGCCTCCAGCGTGCATGGATAAGCTGCTTCCCTGGTTGATTTCTTGATGGTACACAGTAGCCTCACTAGTGAGGAAGCAATACAACCAGGTCTCGGTGCCCGCTCTGATTATGGACACAAGTTGAAGTATAGAAATGGCACAGGAAAGGTCTTTGGGGAAACTTTGAAGATGGGCAAAGTTGTCTAATTTTTCTACTTTTGCCCCAATGGGTTCTGGCTATTGCATTGGGTTCATTCCTCTTGGTGCTTAAACCCTAAGTATTTCAAGTCCTAATGCAGTTACCTGAACCAGTGTGCAGACTGCAAAGGCTGCAGTTTGTTAGGGCTTCTGAGAGGACCAGTGGGTGGTTTTCCTCAACCTTGTACTGTCGACATTTGAGGTGTGATTCTCTGTGGAGCTGTGCTGACCACTGTGATTTCTAAGCAGCACATGGGTTGTTTTCTTCATCAATGACGTCTTCTATATGCCGTGACAAGTAATGTTTCCCTGTGTTACAAGACAGCATACCTGGGGGAGGTGAATCACTTCAGTGGCCTGATGAGTGAGTGAGAGGATTCTCATTTCACACAGAATTCAGATGCACGTTCTCTACGTGCACCTCTGCAGTCATCACAGATGACAGTGGGTGTATGTGAGACATGTACAGTGAAGTAGATAGCCTGGTGAGTGACAGTTCAGGACCCACCTGTGTACTTGCGTGGAGAGACTTCAGTTGTTTCATGCAGTATAGGATTCAAGAGTCCTGGGTAGACTTGGACTGGTGTTGAAAAGTGGAAAACATTCCTCACCATGATCATATTTTGGTTCCTTGGTCAGAGCCAAGCACTTCAGGTTTTAAAGAGGAAAGAGATGGGCAGACTCATGTTCTGAAAGGAATAGGTCAATGGTGTAACCTCCTGGGAGCTCCTGAACAAGTACTTTCTGTTAACATCGTCCCTGTGCCAGGGTGGCTGGCACTTTCACTCCTGGCTCAGTTTGTTGTTGGCTGTGGGCTGTTGCTGAAGGACCTGATAAGAGTCTGATCATCTTCCCTGGTGAGCCATGTGCCCTGTCTCAACCAGAGAGCAGATGGCACATTTTTGTGTCTGTTTACACAGCACTCCATTGGAAATTCATGCCATACGTCCGGCTTGCAGGACTTAGAGGACAAAAGCAATTGTATCTTCTTTGTCTTTCACTATGAAACATGTTCCCCAATCCACATGAATTATACAGAATTGTAAGCTGTAAACTAGGTATTCTGAAAGGCATGGGTAGTGCTGTTACAGGTACACAACAGGAAAGCAATGTACATTCCTTTACAGAATATGAATCCATCTCAAGACAATGAGTGCTCTGGGTTGGGAAATTGGATGTGATTTGCCTTGCCAACCAGAGGCTGTTTAGTAGCCCTAAGGGATGATAACCTTTATGGTGGGCTTGCATTTTTCTCTTGCAGCTGAGATCAGGATCACAAAGTAGAAAATGCTCTCAGTTGGCAGGCAAAGTGTAGAAGCTGGCTGACTTTTACTGGAAGTCATCCTACCTACTTGATCAGAGTGGACCCTGTGATACTGTGAGAGGCTCTGACCTTCAGTACAGCAAGCTTCGGTTCAAGCCTGTCCCGTAGTTCCTCTGTGTACCTCTTCCTTGGGCCTTCTTGTTGCCTATTTTCCTAATCTTGCCTCTTCTAGGCTTCTGCTAGGCTCTGGTCAGGCAGCCAATCCCCTTTGATATGCATGATTATCTTAGGCTCCATTCCCCTCATATGCAAGATGACCAAATGTACGGATGGAACTTCCTCCCACTATGAGGACTTTCCCTTCATAGTTTGAAAGGGAGCCCTCAACTGAGCCGTGCATGCATTGTTTGACCCATTATTGAGCCACTCTATGACCTTAGAAGTAAGTTTCCCTGAATAACTGGCTCATCAATAGACTGTTGTGAAGCCTGTAGCAGTGAGCTGAGCGTGAAGAATGAGGGCCGATGAGAATCTGGGGGCACCTATTCTTGGTAGCTGAACTGTGGTCCTGCGCTTGCTCAAGACTTGTATTCATTGGAGTTTATGCCTTCGTGGATCTTAAAGCAGTTGGCTCATGTCATATTGGTGGTCTTTTTAAAACTATTTCAATGTAATACAATTTGATGTCAATAAAATATTTTTGAAAAATGAAATTTCATAACCATATGACATAAGTTAGCGCACTGAGTACCATAATGTTAAAAAAATGGCCAAAGGGTTAGAGTACAAGTCAGAAAAAACTCAGAAGAAATAGATAATAGCACAAAACTTTTTCAATGAAGAAGACCTAGTGGCATAAACGAAACAAATTAGCATATATATTGAAATATTTTTGAAATCACAGGATATACAATTTAGGGAATTTTAGAATTTCTCTCTACTTCTATTTCTCTATCCTCTGATGATGGTGGTCTTTGACCCTGTGTTGTAGATGGTTACTTGATGCTTCTTGACCAGGAGATCAGGCTTAAGGGACAGCACAATGAGGGGAGGTGTCTTCTAAACTGACTGCCCTCTGCTGGCCAAGGTGTGGAGTTGTGCTGGAAGTTGAGGGGGTCTTTAGTACATGAGCTTCCTACTGAATCTTGTGACAGTGTTACCCAACATCTCGCCGTGGATCCTTTTGACTACATTGGAAGGGAAGGAAGAAGCCGCAGACCAGTGGCAGAGAGCTGAGTTCTTTCTAAAACTTGCAGCATTTATAGTCTACTAAAACAATGGTTTGGAGCAGTATTGCTGTATGTGATATTTGATCCCTAAAGTTTAAAGGGTTGTACCGATTTTGAAGTCAAAGGTGGAAGTGTGATGTCCCTAAGTGCTCTGAAAGCTCATTTCTGTGCTAGAGCCACAGTCTTTTGTAGGTTTAGGTCCAAAAATGTGATGCCATGTTTTTCAGAGTACTTGGTACTTTTGTGTCGCGCGCACCTCGCCAGCAAGGAGCACGCAACACTCAGGATTCTTCTGATGCACGCTTTATTGGAGTTTCTTCTACAATCTTCAGTGGCGGAAAGACCCCGAGCCGGATGCAAGCCTGCCTTTATATTCACCCGGGCGTCGTGGCCTGTTTCTATTGGTCAATGCCAGCCTGCATCATTCTGATGAGCCAAGCGCCTCATCTGCGCAAGCGCAAACCACCGTCACCGGCGGACTCAAACCCGGAATTCATGTAGGGCATGAAGAACCCGGAAATAATGGCGTGTGACATCTCCCCCTTCCTTAAAATATCTAGAGCTCAGGAGGAGCCTGTCAGCCACCCCGGCCGGAAGGCGGCCGAAGCAGGTATTCCATGTGAGCAACTGTTGGATCACCTTGGCTCGTGCAATGAGGAGAACCTCTGAGCGGTGCAAAGGCTGATCAACAAGATTATAAAAGGACATGCCTGATTCTGGTGCAATGGACTAATCCACAGAGTGCAGAGGCCATGTCCAAGGAGGTGGAGAGATGTAGGTATTTGTGGCCTCCGAATGAGCAAGGCATAGGCAGATATTGACCAACGTTCAAGTTACTATTGTAAATTGGCCAACCAGGCAGCAGGCGAGTATCCGGCTTCAAGGGCAGCGAAAGCTTGCAATAACATGATATTATCATTTTGTCTCTGTCGTCTCATCTTACATAACCACCAAAATCCCAAAAACACTGCCAAAGCCAACAAAGCAATCATTGATCCCATTCCAGCCCAATCCTTCAGAATAGATACAGCACTTGCAATCCAATCAGATATACCTTGTGCAAAAACAATGTCTACTCGGGTAGAATTAACATGAGCAATGGCTACTCTCAATTGTCTAACCAAGTGATCAAAACGTCCCGTCCAATTTGATGTCAAATACATAGAGAGTTCCCTAGATAGATTCGCAGCTTTTGACATATTATGATATTGTACAGGTGTAACACAGAGTCCTGGCATTCTCCACATACATCCTATTTGGGCCAACTGCCATAACATATCAAGTTGCTCTTGCACTAAATCAACCCTTTGATTAACAATCATTAACCCACCCTTCAAGTGGGCATTAACAGAGGTTTGCATATCAAGCGCAGAGGCTACATTGGCTGACAAATTATTCAAAGCAGTTGCGGTTTGTACTGACGTGGAAAGAGAGACGGCGGCTGCGGTCGCACCAGCGGCTGCAATAGTTATCGCCGATACTATTGCTGCCGTAATCCCAAAATCTCTCTTAGATCTTACAATACTCAAGGGATTCATCACTTCCGTTGGCACAGGAATGAATCGAGGCATTCGGACGATCACAGCATGAGGAAATTTGGTTGCGTCCCAGCAGGATGCGTACCAACAAGTATCATTGGCACAATTCAGTTCCATAGTCTGTGAGAGAGTCACATTGGCCACAAGCCAAAGAAATGGTGGCCACACGCAAACTGGAGTGGGTGTGAAGGTGATGTTGCGCAGACCATTGAAGTGTTGTGGTGATGTTGATGGTCCTGTTGTTGGTGGCGAAAAGAACCTCGGTGCGGCGCCTATTATACCAGAGAAGTTACCAATCCCCTGAATCCCGCCGCCAATCATGGCGAAGGGACGCAGATCAGTACAACTACCATTAATCCCACATAGCATCCACAAATCAAAGGGATTAACCCAGCCTTCAATGCCAGGCTGTTGGTTAGTGAAATTGTCCCCTGGTACTGACTGATTGAAGTCAGTGCCCATATAAGGGGAGAAGGTGAAGAACTGCGGAACTGCCCACCCAACTTCCCTACTCTGACATTCAGTCCAAGGGAAGAATGCTTCTTTATGGGTCCCCTTACAAAATGGTGCCCACTTGGGTTGGGGAGGCCCCGTAGAGGTATCCGTCATAGCGGGCCATCTACCAGAGATCCATGAGGCATTCATCTCGAAATTGGTATGTGTAGAAACTTCTAACCAAACAGCAGACTGGTTGAAAAGTTTAACACAAGGTGTTATATCCGAAGTATTCTGGATATAGGAAAAGCATAAAGATCCTGACAAACTGATATTTCGATTACCTTCTATGGGACTGGTCATATTATCTAATGGCAAATAGGCCACTTCCATAGAGGAATTGGTGGCAAAAAAGCGTGGGAAAACTGCAGCATCATGCATAACAGGCAATGGTAGAGGAAACACAGATAATAACCCCCAATACTGATCAGCCAAAGAGGTGGTGAGATACACCAGACATATTATTAAACTCAGCCGCTCCATCCTGTTCTTCCTGCTCCTTGTGGTCCTCCAGCCCAGGTGGCGGCAGAACTCTTCTCGTCAGCCTTGTCGGTACCCACACCGGATTCAGTTGATCCTGTGGAAAAACACAAAGTGCTCCCCTGGACCTGATTAACACTGGATCTGGGCCTTTCCATTGATCAGATAGAACATCTTTCCATTTAACTAATTCTTTCTTCTGAACATCTGACCCCATATGCCGGTCTGCTGCTGATTTTCCATACACATCCAGATTTAAAAAATTAAGAGTAAACAAGGTTAAAGATATGGAGCTTTTGGGTCCCATATGGGGACCTATTCCCCCTTTCTGTTTATAGAGGTAATGCTTAATGGTGCCATGGGCACGTTCCACAATGCCTTGCGCCTGAGGATTATAAGGCAGTCCCGTGCGATGTACCACGCCAAGCCGTGGACAGAACTGCTGGAAGGCTTTGGAAGTATAGGCTGGGCCATTGTCAGTTTTTAAGATGCGTGGCTTACCCCATGCCGCCCAGGCCTCAAGGCAATGTGTAATGACATGCAGGACTCTTTCTCCGGTTAGTGGCGTGGCATGGAGAATGCCTGAACAAGTATCAACAGAAACATGTAGAGATTTAGACTTACCGAACTCTGGAATGTGGGTGACATCCATTTGCCAAACATGTAGGGGCTGCAGCCCTCGAGGATTCACCCCGACGCTAGACGCGGGTCTGAAATTGGCACATGCCTGGCAGCGGAGCACAATTTCTCGCGCCTGCGCGCGGGAAATGTTGAACCAGAGCCGCAATGTCTGTGCTGGTGTATGATATAATGCATGAAATTCTTGTGCGTGCTCCAACATGGAGCAAAATATTTGTTTAGTGGCTGCATCAGCCATGGCGTTACCCTTGGCCATAGGCCCAGGCAATAGAGTATGGGCACGCATGTGTTGTATAAAAAATGGATGGTTGTGCTGCAAGATGATTTCTTTTAAATCCATAAGAAGATCAAAGACAGGGCTCTTAGAGCTAATAATTCCAACCACTTCTAGATTCTTCATAATATTGGCCACATAATGAGAATCTGTCACAATATTAAGTGGCTCCTGAAATTTTTTGAGGACCACGCCCACTATGGCGCATTCCACCATTTGTGGTGATTTGCAAGGGAATGATACCTGTATGGCCTTATCTCCCACAACATAGCTGCCCATCCCATTACCGGAGCCATCAACATACACTTCCAATGCACCCACCAATGGTTGAGAGGCTGTGATTTTTGGAAACACCAAATTACTATTAGAGGCAAACTGTAATAGTGGGTGTTTTGGATAATGGTTATCAAAGCGTCCAGGATAGGCACAGAACAATATGGCCCAAGCATCTACCGTAGCACAGAGCACTTGTAATTGATCTTTGGTATATGGACATAAAATCGCTTGTGGGAATTTTCCAAAATGTGTGATTGCTAATTGTAGCCCTTTCATAGCAATCTGTGCTATTTTAGCGGGGTAATATTCTACCATCTTTCCCGAGGAGATCTGCAAATGCACCCATAGCAGAGGCCTCTTTTGCCATAACACCGCTGTGGGTAATCCCATGGTTGGCAAGATGCATAACTGAAATGGTAGGTGTTCCTCAAGCCGCAAAAGCTGCGCCTGTGTGATGGCCTCTTCGACCTTTTCCAATACTAATGAGGCTTCTTTTGTCAACTTACGGGGAGAAGATATGGAGGCTTCTCCTTCAAGAACCTGAAATAAGGGCTTCAGATCATAGGTGGAAAATTTCAAATAAGGGCGAGAA
>NW_022900947.1:5348618-5413985 GCF_012274545.1 Fukomys damarensis
TTAAACTGCATCTGCTGTAAGAGGTCTCGTCCCCATAGATTGACTGGCAGGGGCAACACATAAGGGGTAAAGACACCAGTTCTACCTTCTTCATCTTTCCACCTTAAGGGCTGCACACTGATAGACGGGGAGGCTTCATAGCCTAAGCCCCGCAAGGACTGTTCTGCCTTCCTAATGGGCCAAGCCTGGGGCCACCACCTTGAAGAAATGATGCTGGTGTCCGCTCCTGTATCTAAGATCCCTGTAAAGGACTTTCCTTGGACGAGCAACATTAGGGTTGGACGATTGTCCATGGCTAAGGAGAGAAAGGTGCAATTGCCTCTGGTGGAGCCTAATCCTCGTTTCCCCCGCGGAGAAGTCCCACTGGGAAAAAATTGATGCAAACTGGGCAAAAGTATTAATTGTGCAATGCGGTCTCCGGGGGATATCGAGGAGATTCCCCTAGGCGAGGAGCACAATATTTGAATTACCCCCTCATAATCACTATCAATAACTCCAGGATGGACAATGAGGCCCTGCAATGCATTATTCCTCGCCTGCGCTGTGCAGGCATCTTGAAAAATAGATTTCCAATCTAGATATTGTCCCATAGAGAGGCAAGCCCTTACGGTACTATACCAATCCGTGGGTGTCATGGCCATGTAAGCGAATCTGTCGACTTGGGCCTGGGTAAAGGAAGTATTTATCCCATAAGTCCTCAGGGACTCAGCTAAGTCTTTTAATTGCTGATGCTTCAGTGGTTCATAGTATCTTTGTTGATTTGCGTCCTCAAAAACAGGGAATGCCTGCATAATCTTCTCTATCTCCTTTGGTTTACAAAAGGAAATCCCTTGTCCCCTCGGCTTCATCCTTATCTCCCCATGGGGGGGCAACCAGCGGGGGCGCAGAGGGCTGGACGGCAGCCGGCGCATAAAGCCCCGGCCTTTCAATCTCATTTTTCCCTTTTCACTTTCCTTCTTACTACCTCCTCTTTTTCGGGCGGCTCCCCTGAGGACTCCAACGCGGTCTCGGAGTCCTTCGAGGAGCCCTCCGAGTTACTTTCCTTTTCTGCTAATGTTAATCTTTTTAGTTCATCTAGGGCAGGATAGAGGCCCGTTGAGGCCTCAATAGGGCCGGAAATTTGGCTCCCTGCTTCTTGAGCTCCTGTTGTTCTCCGTTTTTGTCTAGACTTACTTCTTTCTTCCCTCTCCGTTTCTGATACACTGTCTTGATGCTCCCTGAACAATTTTTGTCCCTCCCGCACCTTATCATTGCAGCGTTTATCCTCCAAACAGGCTCTAATCATCTTCCACACTGGTAAAACCCCCGGTCTTAAGGTATTCTTATCTTTCTCTCACCAGAGGTCTTTTCCTAATTTTTCCCAGGATGGGATCGTGAGTGACCCGGTACCGCTGAACCAGGGCGCTGCTCGATCCACTTCTTTAGAAACCTTCTTAAAATTTGCTCCGATATTTTTAACTCCCTTTCCTTCAAAAGGCTTTGTAAGGCATAGACCAGTGATTGTGAAGTTGAATTGCCCATTTCTCCCTTATCTACGAAAGTGGGCGACCGACAAAGTTATCTACCTTTGATTTACTGCCAGTTTAAACCTTTTGGAGTAAACAAATTGAAACACCCGCCCACACCAGACAGCGTACCTCTCGGAAAGTTGGTGGATCCTCCCCTCCTGCGTCTCAGTTCTGAATCCTCCTGAAGTCAGGGGTCTCCGCTGATGCTGGCGATGATGGTCATTGCTCCCGGGTTTCGGCACCACTTGTCGCATGCACCTCGCCAGCAAGGAGCACGCAACACTCAGGATTCTTCTGATGCACGCTTTATTGGAGTTTCTTCTACAATCTTCAATGGCGGAAAGACCCCGAGCCAGATGCAAGCCTGCCTTTATATTCACCCAGGCGTCGTGGCCTGTTTCTATTGGTCAATGCCAGCCTGCATCATTCTGACAAGCCAAGCGCCTCATCTGCGCAAGTGCAAACCACCGTCACCGGCGGACTCAAACCCGGAATTCATGTAGGGCATGAAGAACCCGGAAATAATGGCGCGTGACACTTTTGATCATCGGGCTAACTGCTGGGTTGCTGATACGTGGACCAGTGAGGTGGTGTATAATAGCAAGAGAATGAAATGCTGCAGATCTTACTGTAGCAGAGGTCAAGAAGTTATGGAAATGCTGATACGTGGACCAGTGAGGTGGTGTATAATAGCAAAAGAATGAAATGCTGCAGATCTTACTGTAGCAGAGGTCAAGAAGTTATGGAACTAAAGGATAAGACTAAGGGTATACTGCTGGTCTTCTAAGGACCAAAAAAGCACACTGATCCTCATGGAGCAGGAATGAAAGGACATGTTTTCCTGATCTGTTCCTGTGCACAGAATCCCAGAAGGGGAGGTAGTTATTAGCAACGTTATATATTGCCTGACAGCTGAGGTGGGTTAGGTATATGGTACTTCTCTCCTACGGGATGAGTGAATTAAATAGAACCATTTCAGTTATAAGACGCATTCTTTAGTACACTTGCCACGTGAAGCATAGGAAAGAAGGTGTCCCTCTCAATGTACTCGTCAACTTGATCCAGTGGTCAGAAGGGAGTTTCTTGTGCTGGGAAGCCTTCCTGGCCCCACCTCACACCCACTGGAGTAAATAACGGGCTATTCTTGGTGGAGACACACTGATCAGGACCCTGGCTGGGTGAAAAGACAAAGACATAACCCTTGCACTTGTCCTTAACCACGCTTTTGACAATGGAGAATGGCAGTCACGGGGTCAGCCATGGCTTTTGGACCCTGTACAGTCTGCTGCTTCCTAAGATGAGCTAGGTCTAATTTAGGAACACTTGAGGGCTTTTTCAGCAGATTTCCCAAACCACAATATATGAAGGTTCTGGATGCTGATAACTAAAGTTTTTAACCTTTCAGGAAACATGGAGTTTCCATGTGATTGGTCAGAGGCCAGGGGCATTGTTTTATGTAGGGCTTAAATTAGAGAATCCTAATGCTTTATATCCATTCCTGAAATATTTCATGTTACAGGAGGGCACGGGAAAGGTCTCGGTGTTGGGCAACTGGTTGTCGGGGAGTCCTGCCTGCAGGAACAAGCTGATCTGTAGGCTGTCTTGCAGTGCTGCTACCAACTGTGGCGTGAATGCCTTCGTATCTTCATGCAGGGCTCTGTTTGATCATGCTTGGCTTGTCTACATAGTTGCTCAGTGAGAGAAATCAATCCTATTGATACAGTTGTGAGATGCGGCCTTGTAAGAGTGGTGTGTGTCCCGTACAGCACAGGGGCAAAGTGAGGAGGCAAGTATGGCTGTTTGGGGTCCTGCCTTGGAAGATCTGAGGTTATGGGAAGTAGGGTGAGAGAGCCACTCTTGGGAGTGGGTGACTCCATCTTGAAGAACCAGACAGTCCTCAGCTGGCTTGATGCAGCTTGTCTGAGTGACAGATGAACCACTGCATACATGACCTATGACCAAAATGGACATTGGCAACTCGATTTAAGTTTGAACATTCAGCACAGCTAGGGAGATGGCCTTTCTTGTTCCATAGACTGGCCTAAGGTAATCATAACTGTCTGTTTATTCTTACCCTATATCTCATGGCCATTTGCCTGTAGTTGCAGTCTAATGATGCTGGTCTTTCTGAAAGGATGCCTTAGGTCTATAACTTGTTGGATGGTGTCCAGGTTGCTGCTTATAGCAACTTGGGAATAGAGGCACTACAGGCCATGAAAGATTGCGGTACCTGGGACTGGAAGGTATTGGTGCTACCACCAGTCACGGTGTCTTCTGAGAATCGGGGATATTTTGGAGATTGTACAGCACTGGCAGGGGACTAATATCCCTTTGATTTTGTGGATTTCAGTCTTCATGTATTCCTTTACAATGTGTCTCAATACAGGAAAGTGTTGCACAAAGTCCTCCATAAAAATTTGTTGGAACCTTGCTATGCTTAGTCCTTCAGGTATGAAGACTCCTGTGTGACTTCTGCTCAGTGAAGTGAGTCTAGAACCCAGCAGTTGCGAGATGCAGAGTAACTCATAAAACAGTAGTGTGCCTGGAGGTGAAACCCTGTCACCCTGTAGCTGGGCACCAAAAGTCACCAGCTTTTGCTGATGGGGGTGTGTGTGTGACTGGAGATACCAGGCAAGCGGGGGGCAGCCATTTCTCGGCACTTGAGCTCCCTACTTCCCCTCCATCTTCCTCTGTCCCCGCATAGCCTCTGGGTGGCTTTGCTCTGTTTCAGCATCAACTTCTTGTTAGGCCACCGTGACCTTGGATGATCCATTCATCCACGAAATGACAATTCTTCTCTTGAGCTTTTCAAATTGGCCTTAAGTTTCCCAGCTTTGCTAAAGCTGCAAGATGTCCTTTTGCATGAGGTGCTAAGTAATGATATACAGAAACATGTAATACCAGGTGGAGCCTTAACGGTGAAGGATTGGGGGCCATTTTGTATCCGGAGGTATATTTCATTCCAAACTGAATTGAACACCTTTTATATGTACCACAGCACTTGAGAGTTGGACATGACAGTGTATTCGTGAACAGACTGGTGGTGTCCAATGGACAAATGTCCTTGTGAATAGCACACGTGGGCAGGACCTCAGACTCTGCACTCACATGAAGAGACCTTCACTATCAATCCTTTTGTTTCCTGAAATATATGACTAAAAAGCCAAGACTTGCTTTGTTTGGAAGGACTTGTGCATTCATGATTCCTTCTTTCCTCTTTAAGCTCTCTCTGTGGGTGTAACTTGGGAAAGGAGCAACCCATATAGCTGGCCTGAGAGAACTCTACAGATCCATTATTGGATGATCATGTATTGGGGGAAAGTGAGGTTTTATTGTCGTAATGGATGAGAAAGTGAGCCAATGGATCATTTTCTCCATCACCAGTATCATTCTGTGAACAATGGATGTCTTCCCTCCTTTGCTGCTTCATCTCCCTGCATGGGAGGCTTTCTTCATATAGGTGCTTTAGCTGAAGCATAACTATTCTGACCCTGCTGCTCCTTATCCAGACATCTCAGAAAATGGTTGCAATACAGAACCCGTTGGTTGGAGATGAAGAGATCCGTCAGCTGTCCATTCTGCTTAGAAGTACTGTGTTCCTCTAGGTATACAGGTCTAAGCCTCTTGCACGAGGGTAGGAGGCAGGTGGGTAGAAGCAGAGGAAGGAGGACCTCAAGGCCGTTTTCCCACTGCCGTAACATTAGCATCCCTACTAATCTCTTTAACCAAGTAGCCCTTCACTCACACCCTTACACATTTTCAAGGCTGATGGCTAAGTTTGTCTTTTTAGTCTGTTTCTTTTTGCTCACAAATCTTACTGTAAATCTCCTGAAAAGTGGCCAGCAATACCTAGGGGTAGTAGTTGGAAGGCTTCGAGATTTGGAAAATCTCTCAGACAAACCCTTCTTCTGCTTTCCATAAAGCTCTGGCACACGGGCACAGTTCAGTCCAGTTCTTTGCCGCTTTACAGCAAGGATGACCTCACAGCGTTCTCATTCCCATCGGGATGGAGTAATTACGTCTCCTCACCTTCTGAGACCTCCACACAATGACCCACAGTGCATCACAGAGTTCTGGGCGTCTTTATAGCCTGACCTGGCAAAATCTTCCAGCTGCTACCCACTGCTCTGTTTCAAAGCTGTCTCCACATCTACAGTCACTAGTGCCCCCACTTCTTGGAACTAATTTTGTTTTAATCCACTTTTCATTGCTAAATCAAGATACCTGGGACTAGGATATACATAAAGAAAAATTTAGATGGCTTACAGTTTTGGAAGCCTGAAAGCCTCTGCTTGGCTTCTGTGAGGTCCCGAGGCAGAGAGCACTGCAATGAACGGCGTGCATGTTGGGAGTGCAAGGAGACAGCCCAGCAAACCTCCTCTGAACAATCCACTCTCCTGGTAACCGGGGTCTCGGAGTAATGGCTTTAACTCCTTTTTTGGGCAGGGCCCTCCATGATGAGCACTTCACACTGAGGATCCAGTCTCTGATGCATGAAACTTTGGGGGAACAAACTGTATCCAAACCAAAGTGGATTGTTGTATTGATACATATCTGAAGGAGCAGATCTTCCAAACTGAGTTCTTTCATCTGTATGAGGCCATCTTGGGATTTCACAATGCCAAAACCAGACAAAGGAACCCAAAGTATGGACTGATATTCCTCACCTGATGCATCATATCAACAGAAGTGAGGACAAAAAACCTTGGCCATACTAACAGGAGCAGAAAACGCATTTGGTAAAATACAATATTGTTCATGATAAAAACTCAGCAAATTGGGTATAACAGGGAAAGTATCTCCACACAATAAGGGCCGTATGTAATCATCCTCCTGCTAACATCACACTGAACAGACAAACTGAAAGCTTTCCCTTTCAAGAATTGAAACGAGAAAAGAATGCCTTTTGCCACTTTTACTTAACATGGTATTAGAAACTGTAGCCAGAGACATTAGATTAAAAGCATCCATTTTGGAAAGAAGTAACTTTTTTCCCGACTGTGGATGATCTCATGTTTCATAGTGAGCCCTACGGATGCCACTGATTACTAGAGCCGGAGCAACTGAAAAGTTGTAGGGCACAAAACAGAAATGCAACAACTGTCATTGCTTCTATTTGCCAATAGTGAACTATCAGAAGGAAGAAAGCAAACCTGCTAGGGATAGCTACAAAAAGATGCCTAGGAATGGCTTTTGCTTGCAAAATTCTACCAGGCTGTACCTGGAAATCCAGGGGCTTGTCCCTGCTGTCACACTACACTCAAGGAGCAGACATTTGCTACCTATGGAATTTGAGGATGAATTGATCATGAAAAGAGTGAGTTTGGGCTCCTTAGAAAGCACAGTGGGAGATTGCAATTTTAATGCGCAAGTTTTCCTGGTGAATATGGTCAGCAGAAACACCTGGAAGTGCAGAAAGCAAAAGTAGGTAGGGGGAGAAGTTGAATTTGAAGTTCTTGCAACAGATGGTGTAGCCAGTCCTATGAGGAGCTCTGGAGCCAGGGTGGCCCTGCTGGTCTCACCAAGAAGTCCAGTGATCATCTGCACACTTGGACACAAGACCATCCTTAAATGAGGGGAGACAGTGGCTCTCTCAGCTTGTTTCCAACTATGCTAGTACTGGCGGTGCTATGTGTTTCAGAAGAATTACCCAGAATGCTACTGCCTTGCTGCTAGAACTCTTGCAGAGAGGTAGTTAGGATGTTTATCTGCCTTCAGTTGGTCTCAGGAATATTTGGGCAATTAGGAAGATGAGGGAAAATCAAATCCTTGCTACAAATCATTGGAGCTGAGGATCTGAAGAGATGTATGGGCTTTGCCAGAGCATCAAGCTGTGAGAAAGAATGCACAGGCCCATCCCTAATCGATAGCCCTCCCCGATCAGGTTCTCACACTTGCCATGGCCTGGGCTTTCTGTGCTTGGTGTCTCATGGTGTCCCTCCTCCTGAAGATGGCCTGTGGAAGGACGGTGTCCACCTGTTCCCTGCTGGAAGCTGGCCTCTGAGCCAAGCAGACCTGCTGACTGTTCAGAGCTGTGACTTGAAGAGTTTTGTCTTGAATCTGCTGAAAACCTGGGCTTTCGGTCAGAAGGAAATGTGAATCACCGTAGCATAGAAAGTTACGAATGCCATGTGTGTTTTATCCTCATGTTCCAGATGTTGCCGTTTATGGGTCAGATGCCCTGGGGCTGCTAGCCTAACATGACCAGTGTGATTGGTGCCTTTGATAAGGTCATAGCTCCTCTTGAATTTCCTTACTTGGAGTCAAAAAATTGTAACACCATGCTATGCCACACTGTAACACCCAGAGGTGTACAGCAAGCCGCCGCCCTGCCATGTCCTGCTGTTCATCCTGGAACACAGGGCCTAAACCCAGAATTGGTAAAAGAGCTAAAGTTTAAAATAAGATAATTTATTGGAAAGTGGAGAAAGTGGGTTCTGGATGAGTAGGGAGTATTCAAAAGTGAGTTTGTGGATTCTCCCCTGCAGTTACTTTTCATTGAGATCTTTGTTCCATGTAGGCTCCTGGAATTTGACTGGGTCCCTGTCTTGTCTTTCATCCTAACCTTGAATATTTTTCTGGCCATGTGACCTTTCCCCTGTCCTTGGTGGAGAGTAAAATTGAGAGCCTTAAAGATACAAAGTTTAAAGATTAAGTCAGGGGGAAGTTTGTGATTGTTACTTGGGCTACCTGGGAGCTTCCAGGTCCCCAGTTCTTTGCCTTTGTCTTCCTAATTGAGTCTTGCTGCTCTTGTGTAATTCCTCAGTCAGCTGATTTTTGCCTTTTTAACTGCTGGAGTCTGGCTGCAGAGGTCACAGCTGAATTGCTAATTTTCAATAAAGCTCAGTGAGGCCTTCATTCTCTTTTCCCTACCTATGAGCACCCTTGTCCCTACAAAATACTTGAATATTGCCAGGTACCAAGCCACTACCACCAGCTCCTTCAAGGAGGACTTTCCCACCAGAAGCACAGCTGTGCCTACCAGCATGAGTTCTGTGCATGCTGCCGGGGCTCCTCACCATGGCTGAGATTGCTGTTATGGACACTTAGAGCCAGAACCTAGTATTTCAGGGTCCCTGCGTTTAGATGGGTCGTGTTTGTAGCTGTATTTTACAGGGTCCTCATCTTCTCACCTATGTAACAACACCCTACACTTGGATTTCTAGGTGCCCTGGACCACAGTGGGCCTGTGCTTTAGTGGCAGTGCCTTGGTCTTCTCTCTTGACTGCTGTTGTGGATGCTACTCCTATCTCCCCAGGAGGGACAGTCACAACTTCGAGATAAGCAGTTTGTAAACCTAACCTTTAAAATGCCAGATTTTTGTGATTAAATGTTGGAAAAATCTCAAAATAAAAACAAAAAACCCATGTTGTATCATGAAATACATGGTCAGATGGCACTTATTCCTTGAAGTACTGAGTTTCTTCATACTTCTCCAGAATTGGCTTAGGTGACAAGTTCTGTCCACTGCTGTGTTTGAGAACTTCTGTGCCTCTACTGTGAACTAGGTCTTGTCTTTGTAATCATTATAGGAGAGCAACTAATCATAGATGAGATTCCAGAGAGTGGCCTGTCCTCTTGGCTCATTTCTCCCTGAACTTACTATGCTAGAGGAAAATGGGTTCATTTTCTACCTCTGTTCCTGATTTACTTTTCCTTTGTGTACAAAATACTTTTTACTGTGGTCAGGATCCTGGTGGTTGGCAGCTATGAAGTTGTACCTCAGGAGGATATTCACGGGAGTGAAGCTGCTCATATGTGGAGGGATGTTGCTACTATCTCAAGGTGGCTCCTCTGACTGCCTTTTGGTGAGCTCAGTCCATGTTGCCCAGTGACAATTCTATTCGGTAACATCCTGTCAAATGACACCTTGCCCCAAAGTGTTTTTGGTGCACCATAAAGTACGTAGGTTTTGCATGATTATGCCGGGACCCAGCAACCTCTTGAAGTTCTCCAACATATAAATCTAATTGTTCATTTGCAAATTGCTATGAGAATGCAGGCTCATGTGTGTTTGGGACTACAGAAGGCAATATGACACCACATCTGAATCCAAACCTTAGCACAGAAAGTACACCTGGCAGAACCATAGGAATTAGTAGCATGCATTCTGAGGTTTTGCTGCAGGTTGTTATAGTCAGTATTTTTGGGAGAAACAGATTTAATGCAGGACACAGAAATTTACAGGATTAGCTGACAATATCTTGCCACAGTCAAACGTAGAAGAGTGCCAGAGATATGTACTCATGCTAGAAATCTTAAGAATCCAAAGGCATGGAGCCAATGGCAATATCCTGGACTAGTTTGTATTGCGGATCTGGGACAGATGACTGATGTGTCCCCAGGGGTAGATGGAGACTTGAGTTCCTCCAAAGAGAACAAAAGATGTTCTCGAAGATCCTCCAAAGAAAATCAAACCTTGGTGAAGCTCTTCCAAGGGAAATTGGTACAAAATCTCCCCTCCTGTTCTTTTATACTGTTGAGCTGACAAACCTCCTTAGGTTCCACATGCAGAGCCATGCTGACTGAATTCAGCTGGGCATCGCCACTCAAGTTGACAACCTCTATACGTGTAGTGTTGTGGAGGTTGGTTTCCCCCAGTAATAGCTTGGAGAGGATGTCAAAAAGAGGCCTTTGTAATATAAGTGTCTCAGGGGAAGTAAGACAGAACCAGACTAATCATATAACACAAGGGGCATAATGCCAATTTTGTCCTAAAGGTGCAACTGTTAAGACTGTCCTCTATGGGATGAGCTGACTGGTCCCCCAGTCACAAGTTTGTTGAAGGCACATAGGGGTCTTTATATGTCCCCAGAATGAATCGGTAAAAGCCAACTTTCATTATGTATGTACACAACTTTGAAGCCAGTGAGGCGTGCCCTGGACAGGTCTTTGCAGAAGCTGCAGAGATAGATGAAAAGTTCCTCCTCCTTGCTCACCAGTAGGCACTCACTGTCCCACTGTGCACGTCTAGATCCTGTAGGCAGCAGTGAATGTCAGAGGGCTGGGTCCTGGGTCCTGGGAAAACTTGAAATTAGGAGAAAGATGTTCATTTGGCAGCTCTGAACAGTCCGCCTCATCTACCAGCTGCTTCATGTTAAGTCATAAAAATATCAAGGATTCCTATGTTCCTAGAACTCATGTCTTCAGTTCATGTGGACATTTTGTCAAAGCTGCTAGCTAGCATTTAAACTCATCAGCGCTGACATTTCGGACTGAATAATTCTTCACTGTTTTAGATGCCTTTGCATTATAGCATCGGGTTTAGCAGAATTCCTTGACTACTGTAATAGATTCTTGTAGGACCCTCTGTGTTTGACAAGAAAAACATCTGCACATATGTCCTATTTTCCCTGGGGAGCAGGATATTCTGGGAAGAGAAACCACTAGCTTTGGATTCCTCAAGAGACACCAAGTGTTTTGCACATATTATCCCACAGGTCTTCACAGAGTACTTGATACTTGTGCATCTCAAACATGTCAGAAAGGCGGGAAAGCAGAATATTTCGGAAAGTGGATCATTTCCTCCACAGAAGCTAAGTCCCTTGCTCCTGGAAATGTCCTCAGTTTGGCTTCTAGGCCCTGAGATGTACTTCAGGCTCCCCTCACTTTGAGGAATACATTTCATCAGTGGTTCTTGTGGAACTTGTACTGCAGACAGGACGCTTAGCTATGTCAGGCTTGATTCTGAATGTCTTCATGTGAGACACTGGTTCTGTTGTCTGGGTGTATTCTAAATGGCAGACACTAGCATGTCCTGTTGATACCTGCTGTGATCTGAATCTCTGTGTGATATTAGGACTTTATGATGTCATCCTCATTCCAAAGCTGGCTTGATGTGATTTAACTTCCCTCTAGAGTTGGGGTAGCATGACATCAGCATATATAAATAGCAGCAAAACTCTGTGGGCTGTTGCCTTACATGGGTGGAGGCTGCCAAGCCAAGTCAGAAATGCAAATGGTGCTTCTTGGAGAGGCAGCTAGGGGCTGAGTCTGCCATCGGAAGTTCAAGGGAGACGTGGCTCTGAAGTTGTCTGTGTACACAGGCCCCACCCACGTGAGGATAATCTTTCTACAAATTCACCTGATTCTCAACACTAATAAGTTTTACAGACAACTTTGCTGGTCCCCCTAGGTTAGTGATGGGGGGAGTGTTGGAAGTGTATATTTAGTAAGCCAAGTAAAATGTGCTCCAAATATACTCTATATCTTGATGAGTCAGTTTGTGGAAATTGGGCAAACCAGATTTTATGCTATTTCTCTGTACAGTGACATCCAGGTATTTTAATCACCTGGATACTTTTAGAAAATCCCCATAGGTGTCTACTCTGACTCATGCAGCAGTAACTCAGGATGTGCCAGTTTAAGGAGCAGGTGCCACTATAGGAATAAGGAATTGTCAAGGAAAGGACAGTCTTACCCTTCTCTTCCTGTGTTGCCGTAGCTGTGTCAAGTCTACAGCTGCTGATGAATCTGAAGATGTGGATAGTGAAATGAAGTTTGAGTTGGATATTTCAACTACTGGTACTGCAGGGTATCTTTATATTTTTACCCAGTCATTGGTGAAGCCTAATTCCTGGATAATGGTGTGGCACCTTGGTTCACTACCCATGGGGTAATTAAGAGCAAGGGAAGCAGGCAGGGCTGGATCTCATGGATGGGGTCAGCCTTCGATTCCTGTAGGAATGTGTAAATTCATGCTTCATATTTGGCTGGACAAAGTGCCTTGGGCAGGTGGGCCTTTCTGAAGAAGAAATGGGTGATACCAGGCTAGTGGGGGCACTGGCCTCAATGTATTGTGCTACTTGTGGGTAGAGTAAGCTGCCCAAGTGGAAGCCTCTAGCATGTTGTTGGGAATCCGTGTATGAGGACAAATGGCTTAGGCCTGTCTGTAGTTGAGCTGCCTTTGTATGAGCACAAATGGCCTCCCACTTTGCTCACCCTGTAAAAGTCTAGCCTGTCAGTACAAGGCACCATGGGGTGTTTCCTTCAAGTCATCTGGAGCTTGCTTCAGAGAAGTTCGTCCCGTGTGATGGTCAGCATGGAGGAGAGGAAATGCTCAGGCTGGCTGTGTGTAGTCATCAGCTTAGAGGGCTGAGTTGTGGATTTACTGAAATCTGGGCTGTTTGATAAAGTACTTTTGGTGGCAGTACTGGCAGATGTCCTGATAGCCAGGATGAAATAGCCTGGGTGGGCTGTGCTTTGATGAAGTTTTCTTCCTTTTCCATTCATTTGTTAAAATATTTAGCATCTGCCTGGATGTAGGTGGTTGTGGTATTTACACAAGAACAGACTTTTCTCATGGAAGGTGGCTCAAATGTAGACCATGTCCTCAGTTGTTACACTAAAGGGCATACACACTGAGTGGTACATTGCCGTGTCCACCAGTACTGCACAGCTACAACTGCTGCTGTATCCAGATGAGAACCATTCTTACAAAACATGGATATTCATGACCTCTTGGCATACCCAGGATCGCTCATTATTAGCTGCCACTTCTGCTGGGTTAAATTGCTTATTTCACATGTGGCCAAGACCACCGTTTAGGGAAAGGTCAGTTGCTGGTGACCTTATAAGACTATTCATTGCAAATGCCTGGTATTGCAATTTAACAATGGGTATATGGTCACCAAGTTGTGTCTCATGGAAGTACCTTAGTTCTCCTTTTCATGCAGCAATAACTATTGCTGTTCTCCTGGCAAAGGGAGTTCAATGACCTGCCAAGTCTATATTTATCCATTGGTGGCAGCATCTAGAATGAAGACTATTAGGACCTAGTGGGAATAAATTTGTGTAGATGGAAGGCACAGAAACTACACTGGGTCACAGACAGTAATAAGGGAGAAACCTATTTCTACTCCTTAGTTCTCAGAACTGTGGATATTGAGGGGGAAAAAAAGGCTGTTCAAAATACATACAACTGCCTGAGTGCCATGTACTTGTCACAGGCTGGGTTTTTTTGCTAGGAGTTTGGGAACTGCTGGCAAAGTTGTGTACAGAAGGGGAGTGTCAAATGTCTGACTCCTGGTCCTCCTACTTCTGACCTCATGCTGAGTCCGGTACCTGCTGCTTTACAGTTTACATTTGAGCTCTTGAAGGACATGCTGAGTGAAGACTGCAATCGAGAGTATATTGTATAAACAAAGATAAAAAACGTATGAAAAGAAGGAAAAGGACAAGAAGATATTGTAATTGAGTGTAAGTGTAGTGTGGAACTCTGTAGTGAGTATCTTTCATAAAGGTTGCCTGACGTCAAAGTTGTTAGAACTTCACTCGAGGCTTGGCTACCATCTGCTGTGAGATGCTCCAGAAGGGACGGCCAGCCAGAGACTGACTTTCTGTCCTCCCTGACAAGTGACATGTCTCGTTTGAGGGGAAAAATGAAGCAGTACATTTGTGTCTATTGCACTACTGTTATGTATTTCTCTCCAACTTGATTCTTTTGTAGAGCATCTAAAAGGTCACGTCCCTATAACGTTAGATAGGCAGCTCCTAGTTGATGTGTAACAAAAGCCTTGCATCTTGTTCTGTTTGTCCTCCATCACTGAGATGGGTGACTGCTCCAGGATTTTATGCAATAAAATATGTATTTTTGAAAGCCTTTAGTGAGTGGTGATATATGGATAGAAATTGAAACACAATATATATCAGTCATAGCATCAATAACTACAGTGATCAATACATCCCATTAAGACTTAAATTTTAAATTATAGTAACATGCATTACTACAGTTTCCCCTCAGAATACTCAGTGCTTCAGACACAAGCCTCCTCTTGTTCTTGCCACTTTCTGAAGTTCTGAACGTTTTCCTGAGTGTGCATGGGGTGTGCTAAAAATAAATGAATGTTCCTGTGAAGTGCCATAGAACAGGAAGGCCAGCTTGTGATAGCTCAGTAGTAACTGCGCCAGCCCACTGTCATTGGTCCTATGCCTCCAGCTTCTGAATTGAAAGAATCAAAACTCTGGTCGCAGACAATGGGGGCTTCTTCCCTAGCTAGGTAAGGGGAAAAGAGGTACACAAAAGAAGGCCTTTTTGTTGGTTAATCAACTTGATGAAATGAATCTTGGTGCACTTAGGAGCTTCCCGACAGCTTAGTCCCATCCCATTCACTAGAACACTGCAGAGCTGTGCTTTGAATGGTCTAGGACTGTAGTCGTCCACTGTTTGGTCTGTGGAGTTCGGTTTGGGAGCTCGGACTTGAGAGGGTAAGGTTCGGAATCGCCAGACAGACTCCTGGGGGGTGTCTGGAACACTTCTGCTTTATTTAGGAAATGCACAGGCTTATATAGCTACCATGTGGACAACCATGGGGGAGGAGCATGGGAGGATCATTTATCTTATTGGCTAGACATATGGTGGGGTGATTTTTCTTGGGCAGAGCGAAGGAGTCACGGACTAGGGGTGGAGGTGTAGCCTGTTGGACCCAGTGTCTATGCACTTAGGTGAGCTTGCTCAGCCTTAGCATGGTTTCCAAGCTTGCTCAGGAGACAGGAGTGTGGTGCACCTGGCCCAGCCAGGCTTGAAATTCTCCCATACAGGACCATTTTCATTCTAAACATGAAGCATGAACCTGTGGACATCGGTTCCAGTGCTTAGGAGCATGCCAGTCTTACTGGTACAGGCATGTTCTTTATGTAAATCCAGCTTTCTTTAGGACAGCTGTGGTTCTAGGTCAGGATCCTGGTTCCACTGAAAGGCAGAAGAATGTGTCCTTTCACTTGGCCTTACCCGTGGCCCAGAAGATCAGCTCAGTATCCTCGGGAGTGTGGACAACAGCTGCTAGGCTCCTATAGGGTCTGCTACTGCCTACACAAGCCTCATGTCCCTCTTCATGTCTGTGAACTTTCTTATCCAAAGGGGGTCCTTGTGTAGACTTGTACGTTTGTGTAACTAGAGACAAACTGTTTATCCATGGATGAAGGGGGTAGAACCTTGGGAATTAAAACAGGCCTGTTACCTAGGTTGTAGTGCTCAGTGGTCCTCTCTAGGCTTTAACTATCCTGCTCAAAGAATTGATGGAACATTCAAAGAATGTAAAAGCTTAACATGTACTAAAGGCCAAGGAGGAAGAAGAGTGAAAAGGAAGTGCTCTAAAGAAGTGCCCTGAAACAAAGAGAAAATAATGGCCTACACCTAGCAAGGACCTCTACGAGAGCAAGAGGACAGTGACCATCGGGCCAATGGCTACTTTTCTTTCTGCTGTCAGATCCCAGCCATCTGCAGCAGGGTCCTCTGCATTGTGTCCCAGCTGAGATTTTACAGGTCTCTGTGACTGACAGGTCATGCTCAAATGTCCAGCTGGGTGGCTGTGCACTAATCTCCTGCCTCAGGCCCAGGGTCTTGGGTCGTGAGCATCTACTCTGCCACAAGAATCTGTGCTTGACTTGAGTGTTTAATCCTTGTTCAATTTCTGTTCCTTTTTACTCATGAATTTGACTCCCGTGGAAGGCATAAAGCACATCTCTGTTCACACACTTATCCCTCCAAAGATTGTCTGCAGTAGACAGATCAAACTGCCACAGGTTTACAAGGAGGAAGACTAAATTGTCCCTGAGCACTTTGAAGTATAGCAAACGAATTGTCTAAGCAAGGAGAGCTGACACAGTAGTGAGGATATCAGAAGCAGCTGTCTACTTGTCAAGAAGTACTCAGAACTGATGGGATCCCTGGATGGGACAAATTTCCTCAGCAAATGGGATGCTTTCCTGAAACTCCAGTGAGATCCTTGAGCTGCATTTCTCCACAACTTTTTCTATAACTGTGGAAGTGTAGCTAGTATCAGTTTGGCTCCAGAGTTGATGTGATTCTCTTTTTAAAGTTACTGGATGTCTCCTAAGTTTATCTAGTCTTTCCAATTGTTTGATATTTAGGTGAGGGGGACTCTAATACTGGTGGAAAGAGCTTTTTAGAGAAAAGGAAGGTGGAGCTTTTCTTCAGGAATTTTGAGTTGTTCCCTCTTTGGGGTAAGTAATTGTTCTCTGCCAACTACTAAATGATCCTTAATGATGGGCCTGTGCTGGGCTTCCTGGGGAAAAGGGTCTCCTGAAGTTGGGGACAACTGTGAGATTCTTGGCAGCTGGGATGCTTTGCTTTCCAGATGATCAAGTGTCCTGTGATGTCCTAAGTTAAGCCCAGTGTTAGGGGCATAACGATGGGTGTGCTATTTATTTAAACCTGAGTGTTAGATGGTTGGGGTGAAATGTCCCCTTGTGAGGGGAGAGCCAGTGAAGGAAGAGGGGAAGCCCTTAGCCTGTTTTAAAGTATTGAGCTTATTTTAAGAGCTACATCCTGCACAAATGTCCCCTGACAAAAATGAATATTGGCAACTTCATACAAAACTTGACTGCCAAGTGTTCAGATGTTACTTGCACCACAGTGTCCTGCTTTAACTTTGACTCAACTCCTTAAACACATCATCTGTATTTCTCACCCCATCAAAGTTCCCTTCTATGGAATAAGCCTGCATTTTGTAAATCTTGGTATCTTTCCGTAGCTCATCACAGCGCTCTGCACACGGTGGCAAGTCAGTCAATATTCTTTGCATAGAAAAAGTTTCAATGAAGTTCAAAGACTAAGCACGGCCCAGTGATAGGGCACTTTTCTTGGTTATAGAATGGTTTAAATGGAGTCAAGTTGTTTTTGTTCTCTTCATAATCTTCAATTATCTAGTGATCCCTTCTGGTCTTTGCTTAAACATAAGAGAATCCTATAGTTTGGTATGATTTCAAGCAGGCCTAGTCTTTTCATTTTGGATTGGTGTCCATGTGTAGCTATTTACTGCCAAGAAAAGGGATGAAGCTTGGGAAACGTTTGAAGGAGTTTTGCAATGATCAGGCCTGAGGTCTGAAGATATTGTAGTCACAGCCACATTTTATTACACCCCAAGTGGGTAATTTGGGGCTTGTATAATACTTGGAGAGAACTAACATACTTCTGACTTTTTTGGTTGCTGTGTAATTATGACCTGACTCTAGATATGTTTTACAAATTACTCCATGAAGATAGGTCAGCCCCTGATGTCTCTCCAATTGTGAAGTCCACCAGGGACTTAAGACTGTCCTATGATCAGTGACTGATCTCAATCTACTTGACCTTGGCTGTCATGAGCTGAAGAGTACTTCATGATGATAGCAATGAACCTGTATGTGATCCCCTCACCAAAGTATCTGGTAGCAAAAGTTGTGAGCTTTTGCTGGTGACGGAAGTGTGTGTGACCAGCGCCTCTGGGATCCAGCGTGTGTTTGCCTGGCAAGCACCAGACAGCCAAGCCCTCAGTGCTTGGGCTTCTCTATCTTTCTCTGCCCTTACAAGGACTGAGTTTCTTCCAAGTCAACACCTTCCTTAACACTGTGATCTTGGAGAGTCGGCTCTATTATCCATCAAGTGGAAATTCTCCTTCACTTTTACTCAAGCTTGTTAAACTTCCCAGCTGTATTGAGGCTTAAATCATTGCAATGAGAAATCCAAAGTAAGACTTTATATGAAAATGACATGCACAGATAAACCTGGCTGGGACCATCAAGCATGAGATTTTGTAACTTGGAGAATTAGGGACCATTTTGTAGGCAGAGGTGTATCTCCTTGCGAATTCAGCCATAAGTGTTTTTCATAAAGCACTGCAGTTGTGAGTCACACATGACAGGGTAGGTTCATGATGGAATTTGCATTGTGAAAGTTCACATAAGCTCTGGTGAATGTGAGGCAGATGCTGAATCCATCTGTGCCTTCTCATAGAGGGAGATCTTTGACACTGGTTATGTGGTTCCTGATCAGCTTGGGTACAAGGCAGAGGAAGGCATGTCTCCCATCTGTGACTAAGAGGAAGTACATTCTTTTATGAGGAATCTAGAATGCCCTTTCAGGTGAGATCCATCTCCTCATGGTCACATTGGAAAACTGCTTCTGCTTTTGGGCATCCTAGGAATCCCTTTGTTAGAGGGAGGATGCTTATGTGTGCAGAATTTTCTTTCTGAAGTGCTACTTTCTGTAGCCTGTAAGCTCTCTGTTACCTAATCACGATTTCCACAGGAGGATTTTACTCCTGTTTAGATCAGCGTCGGGTATTACTGAGGGTGCACAGATAATAGGAGCAGAGAGCAGCATCACTGGATTTAGAGTACGTTTGTGTCCAGCACCGGAAGCTCGGAGATTATGGCTCTGCAAGCTGGGATCCTTTAAGCATGCTCGATGTCTACTCTCATGCCCTGGAAGGTGTAGGTCAGTAGATTGTTTTGTTTTGTTTTTGGTACCAGGGATCGAACTTGGGACTTTGTGGTTGAGAGGCAGGTAGCTGCACTACTGAGCGAGATGCCTGTCCCATAGGTCAGTAGATTCTGATGACAGTCACTGTGAACACTCCTCCTTAAATGTTTGTCACTTTACCATGGTCCAAAAAACTTTGGGGAAGTTGAGCTGGTGGAACCCTCTGCTTGCCATTGACACTGCCTGGGTGTTCTGAGGGGCAGATTTGTCCCTGTAGTGATTCTGGCCTGGTGCCTTTCAGCTTCCTGGCACAGACCCTTCAGTCTTCCATTGCAGATTTCATGGACTCTTACAGGATATTTCTGTGGGCTCCAGGTTCTTGGCTGCATTCTTTGTGTATCTCGTGCATGGACAGATCTTTGTACTCTTCTATATTTGACCCCATGGGCAGCCATTGTAGGCCAGTCTTGTAAATTTGTGGACTGCATCTAATCTGATTCAAAGCATATGTAATCTTTTGGAGAGCCTTGCCCCAGTGCTGCACACTTCTCTAAGTGCTGATTGCAACAGTCACTGGTCTGCTTTGCATTAATCTACGGTAAGTCTGGAATCTGTGGCTACTAAAATCTGTGTTGTGTGTTGCTTTTGCGGTTACTCAAGTGACACAAATCACACTGTAGTTTGACTTCAGTTACCAAGAATACTCTGCTTCCAGATCAGTCCTCTGTAGGAACTAGGATGGCTTCACTAAGACAAGAGATGTATAGTCTATTATGGGGAGATTCAACACATGCTGGTATTTGAATTTCATTGGCTTAAATATCAGTCTTTTTCTGTCAATACAGAATGAACCACATTCACACTAAAATATAGAACATGTGGCATCAATGCTGCTGTGATCTGTAGTTTGGTGCAGTGGTGAGGTCTCAGATCACAGGATGTTAATGTGCCCTTGTGGAGTTTTGAACAGGGGCGACTTCTATATTCTCAGATGCTTTATAAAGTAAGCTCTCTATAGAGAAAGGGGGACATTTACCAGAGACCCCTGTAGTGGTCCTGTAATCCAGTACAATGTCCCTGAGATATGAAAGAAAGAAAAAACAGACAGACTTGAGAGAAACTGCGTCTTTGGCTGAAACTGAGTCTAAGCTGCTCTAGGCAGCAAAGAAAACACCCAGGACATCCACGGTTTGTTTGTTATATGTGTGGGTAGGGGGGAAGCTGGGCAGGCCTTGGGACAGACACCTCCTGATAACAAGTGTCAAGGTGGCAGGACTGCAGAATGAGGGCACAAGCATATCTCTGTCATATAGAACAGATGGTTAATTCAGAGGGGAATAATTTAGCTGGAGTCAGTTGACCTTGCCTGGGCGTGAACTCAGCTGAGCTCTACTACTTCCAATGTTACACAGCCAAATTATGGAGGGGCAGGAAGCCTGTGCCACTATAGCCTACTAATGTTAGGCTAATAATATAGCCTGCTAATTAGCAGAGCCTGATAATCTCTGAGAACAACTCTGAAAGAGGACCAAATTTCTGGCCTGAGTGATCTGAATAAATCCAAGTTAATGGCTTAGCATGCATTGGATTGAAGGTGACATTTACTGTTATTATGGGTAAGGAGAAGAGGCTTAAGGAAATGGATACGTAAGTCCCAGAGTTAGCAGCATTTGAAAAATGCAAACTCTCTTGCTGTTAACTGATCAAAGAAAGATACAGGTTTTACTATCTTTTGCATCAGCTGGCTTGGAGAAAGAAGGTGTCATATCTGAGAACTTTCTCCTCCTTTCTTCTGCTATGACTCATACAGCATAGGGTCTGAAGCTGGGGCGAGTGGTGGGAGATGAAGAAAAATGAGAAACATAAAGAACACTAAGATTATGTTTGAAAACTAGGACAAGATGAGCCATAGCCTGTTGGGAGCTAATGGCCACCTGGAGTCCAGCACACTCTTCATAGTGTAAGACAGGAAGAGAAGGTGGTGTAGCTAGTGCTAATGGCCTAGGCTGACTGTAGGATGATTGTCTCATGATTGGGACATGTCAGAAAGGGAACAAGGAAGAAGGATACATAATGTCCTTGTCTCCTGGGGCTGTGCCATCCAAGATCTACAGTCTTGTCTGTCTGACTAGTCTATGGAAGAGAAAGGGAATAGGGAGGAGAAGGGCCATCTTCAAGCTTGATCCACAGCACTATTACTTGTGGTGTCCTGGAACATGGAGGAAGCTGGCTGCTGTGTGACTCCACACCTTTCTCCTTCCTTATGCAGGCACGCCTTCAGGGGTAGTCCTAGCCCATAGTGCCTCTGCGGCCATTGGAATTTAACTCTGCTGACCTGACTAAAAGTTGGCCAACAAGGAATTTAAGGGAATTGACATTTTCCATGTTCTCTGGATGTACTGGTTGGGTTAAAAGAGACAAATCGTGCAATATGAAAAAGATGTGCAATTAATTAGCAGTTCTCTAAGGGAACATTGTATCTGCTCTTCAGTTTATCTTTTTTGTAGTACAAGCCAAATCGTCTTCAATTAGAATTATCAGGAATATTCAGTAGTAGCCCTTTTAAAAAAATAATGGGCCTCACTGCCCATGTCATTTGAAATGTGAGATTAAAATGGGTTTATGAAAAGTGTCATGTTTAGGAGCAGAAAAACATCGATGAATTTTGGCTTATTGGTGAATGTGCTCTGGAACAATACCAAAAAGTAAGAAAAGCAAGTTTGGGTCAAAGAAGCTTAAATGTAATATAGTTATTAACTAACCTACACCTTGAGTGGTCCTCCAGAGCTAGAGCTCCCTTAAAGTGGGCTGTGTGGTTGAGCCTCTATACTCTGCCATCTACCATAGATATGCAATATGGTTCCTCCAAGCAGAGGCTTAACCTCGCCTAAGTATTGTCCACTGGGGTAAGGGCCATCCTCAGAGGGAAGCATGTGTTTGCACTTCAGATCCAGCTGTGATCAATGCAGTAGTCCAGAAGCCATCTTGGGAAGGATGTTGTCTGTTACTTCCTTAGTGCTGGGACAAAATACCTGGCCCCCACAAGATAAAGCAGGAAAGGTTTGTTTTAGCTCAGTTTATTAAAGGTTTATTAGCTCATTTTATTGTGGTTTCAGTCCATATTCAGCTGGCTCCCAGGCAGAGAGCAGTATGGCAAAAGGGCATTGCAGCGAAGTATTCTCCCCTGGCAGGGCATGCACAAAGCTGTGAGCATTGAGCCTCTGCCCTACTCTATGCCATTCAGGTTACAATTCTTCTAGTAGGTACCACTCACACCCAGGGTGGGTCTGCTGTCTGTTAAATCCATTCAGCCACACCCAGAAGGATGGATCAGTCCACGGATTGGATTAGCAGCACAGCATTTCCAGGACACTGCCAGGGTGTCATCTGCAGAAAGGTGTTACACTGTGTGTCAGGACCCAGTTTGTTACTAAACTGTCCTGTACCTTTGAGATACAAGTATTTCATTTGCCTATTCATTTTTTTCAGCTTTATATTTAAATTTTATTGTAATAGGATTGACACAGAGAGGGTAGAGTGTGAGTAACATGCGGGGGGGGGGCGCAGATTCTATCATGGAGAAGGATATAAAAAGACCATGGCTGGAGCTGCATTACCCCCGCTCCCAGGAAGCACCTTTAGTCCTGGTTCCCTCTCTTTATCCTGACTCTGCGATATTTTATCTGTTCTGTCTCTGTGCCACCTCTGTTCCTTGTGGATTTCTCGATTCCCTTGACTCCACCTGCCCTGACAGATTCTCAGGTAGGATGATGCTAAGGGCTTGACCACACAACTTACCTCATGAAGGTATAACCCCTGTTCCTTGCTTGTGTCTCTTCTCAAATCTTACCTTTTTCTTTCTCTGAAAGAGAATATTGCATTCAGTTGCTTCCTCTTCTCCCTCCCCCTGGGGATGCAGCAGACATGAGGGAGAAAGGGCCAGAAGGAGAGGAACCAGAACCATGAGGGAAGAAAGGCTTACAAATCCCTGGGAGGGAAGGGGAAGGGGTAACAGGAAAGAGGTAAGGGCAGTGGTTGCTCCTATCCTCTGTCACTCCTGCCCACCGTCACGGGACTTCAACACAACCAAGGGGCCAGGGGTGTGTAGGATCAGCTCTAATAAGGAGAGGAAAGTTGAGAAACACTGAAATCTAGAGAATTTTCCTAGGCATGCATTTGTTTTCTGGAGGGTCTTTGGTTGGTAGGGACTAGTGAGTTGAGGGGGAGAAGAGACTGTACCAAGGGCTTTGCTCACACCCCACCAACTTAGAACTCATCAGGACTAGGGGGGAAATGACTGAGTGCTCGCCAGCACCCCCTTGGTCCTGGAGAAGAGAGTGCACAGCTGTGGGAGGGACTGCCATTAGGCAAAGCTCACCAAAACTTTTGTTGCAGATCTCACACACATGAGAGCCCTGCCTGCGCACCTTCGTGTTGAGCTGACATACTTGCTGAGTTCATCCTGTTGCATACATGTATTGGCACTTCCTAGTTCTGTACAGTGTGTTCCCAGAATTCGTCCTTTGTAGCATAGGCCACCTCATTTCTACACTTGAAGGGCTGCTCTGAGTACGCTTGTGTGATGTAACTGAGGTGATCTGGTGGGAGAATTCCTCAGTGGTAGGGTGTGTTTGCAGAGTCATGCTGTGAGCACACGTGGTAGCTCATGAGGTCCTTGTGCTTGAAGCACTCTGGGCACACCAGGCATTGGCAGGGTTTCTTGTCATCCAAATGTGACAGCTTGTGTTGGTTCTGGTGATGAACATCTCAGGCCTTGCTGCACATTTGCTAGCTCTGCTTATCGTAGGGTGTACTCGGAAGGCTCAGGGGCACCAAGGTGATTTATCTTTATAGCACCTGAGTGGATCCAGCTGGCCTTGGTTCCATGTGGGTGGCTTGATGCCTCCAGAGGTTTTAGCTGTTCTTGGGAACTTCTTGCCACTCGAGGCACAGATACAGGTATCTCTAGCTCTTTGTCGTCTCCAAAACAGATGCAACAGGGACCATAGTGACTGTTGAAGCAGGAGGTGGGCGTGATGATACTGGTTGTGGGGCAAAGGGGAGCATCCCTCATTCACCTAAATTCGTGTAATTTCATGAATGCCTTGTACATAGACCTGAGCCACAAGAGCCTGACCAAGCAATGTAAAGATTGGTGTTCATTCTCTGTATTTGTTCCACAGTTAAGTAGCAGACCAAAGGCTAAGCCATTGTGAATTAAGGCTTTGGGCTTCTGTAGTCCAAGGCAACATGAAATTGTACAGATGTCCTGATTGAGGGGTGGGTGAGGATTAAAGACAAGAGACAAAGATAATCTGAAAGATGGGAGCCAGCGGACCCCTGCCTCGAGTGAACAAAAAGCCCTGAACTGTCAGTGCTCCTCACTTTTAGACCACACAATAAAGTAAGCACATGGGTGATGTAGGAGTTGGGGAAAATTCATTGGGTTCTCATATTCAGGCTGCACCCAGAGTGGATTTTCTTTAATCAGACTTCAGCTGCAGTTGACTTTTTTCCCTGCAACTGGCTGGCAACAGCATGCCAGCATGTACCCCATGGGAGTAACAGCTTTGTATTTCCTCCCTCATGTCCCAAGGAGAGGCCTCAGTCCTCACACTTAGTTTCCCACATCTCCATCTTTTTTATTTTGTAATAGCAAGTGCTGCTTTAGTGTAAGTTGAGGGTGAACTTGTCTCAAATGTGGCTAGGTTCTTCACCTGAGGTGGCAGACTACAAACGGAACAATCAAGCATAGGGTTAGAAATTCTAGCAATCCTATATACATTCCAAGGTGGGTCTTCACGTAAGTCCAATTGTTCAAGATAACTAAAGCTCATGCATGATCCCACTCTTGGACTTGGTTATCAAAGTCAGCATCCTGTTATACAAAGTGCTTTGTTTTGTAACTTATCAGTATCAAAGGTAAGGTTGCTGCTAAAGGCACTTTGCAGATGTCTTTTTACTCCCAGGGGTGAGTAGCTTTATTATATTTAGGGCAGATAATACAAAATTGCATAACATTGAAATGACAATGGAATCCTTGTAACTGTAGACTCACTAATCACCTAACCACATGCGTGATTGTAAAATACGCATTGTTGGAATATCTACACAGGGCTCCGTCAAATTTACAGGCATCCATACCCCAGGATGAGCAGTTTGTTTAGTGGGAGCAGAGAAAATGCAATGTGTTGATAAGCAATTTTAGCATGTGAAATTAGGGGTGCCATTCAACATTTCCATAAGGAAACATATGGGTCATAGAGCCATATTTAAAGGTAGTGGAACTATTAAGTGTTAGGGAGACACATGAATTACTTGACTGCATCAGGCTGCCTTGCCATTTTTTGTCCATGAAGAAAGATTGATCCTATTCTCCATAAGGATCTTCGAGTTGGGCTGTGTTGGCCTCCTTTTGCCACTCAGGTGAGGGTGAACCTGGTACCGTGCCATGCAAGATGTGGTTCAGCATCAGAGTGTATAGCTGGGTGATTTCAGCTACCATTAAATGAATGATACCAATGCCATCACGACCTGTGCCACTCTGATTGTTACAAGGACAATTGTGCTGACCATGTGAGCTCCAGTCTGATTGGAGTATCCCCAAGTGTCTGTTGGCACCCAAGATATCCTTAGCACTTTGTCCAAGGTGGGTTGGGCATGTTCATTGGTGTCTACCTACTGTGTGTATACAGAACAGGGTAGAATGGCAGGCATAGATTTATGAATCTGGCTCTCAGATATATTGATGGATCCCAATCCTATGATCATGAGTTAGGATCCATAATGAGACATCTGAAACTGAGGCATTACTCTTGGGCATTGGGTAGAGTTCATGCTTATGTTCCACACAGAGTGGAGATGCATCAAGTTTAGCAATGTAATTTGTAGTTGCATTCGTATTTTCAAAAGAAGGTACTGTAAAAGGGCCTGGAACTTATTCTGCTTGATTATAATATATATTGAGAGGAAATTCATACCATGTAATGGGCTTCAAGAAAGGATTAGGTATATATATACCCAGTAGGGATCCTCTCCTAAGTAAACATATACAGGGAACTGATCATAGCAATGAACAGATTTTCTGGAGTCTTTGGATACCCTTGTCTTTGCAGTAGCTTTGCTGGTTCTTGAAGACTCTTCTTTAATTGACCTCACATAATGGGTTTGTCAGCTTAGGTAGAATTTAATGCATAACTCTTTTTTGTCTTTAGGGTTAAAGCTGCAAATGTCTTAATTGGTGGATAGGGAGGTAATGGATTCCACCATGGGCCTCATTGTATCATTTGTACCTTTCCATGGTCACGTGTTTTCAGAGGGTACCCATACTGCCTTTCTGTGGCGGTCCAGCCATCACCACGCTAACATGCCTGAGTTGGGGAGTGAGGATTGAGAAAGGAAAGAACACTCAAGCCTGAGTTGAGACCAAGAGAAGTCTGATTTTCACTGAAACAGTTCCTTTTAAAGGCTCACATCAACAGGAAGCTTTTAAGGGCACACAACAATAGGAAGCACCAAGCAATTGTTTTTATCTTTATGTAAACACCGGATTTCCTGACTCTTACAGATAACATCAGATTTTCAGCTAATGAGTTCCTGTTATGGCAGGGTCAAAGAACAAAGCAAGCTTAACAAACAGTGCCCTTGAAAAGTAACAAATGTTGCATAGATTGTGTTGATGCCTTAACTGAACAGGAAGAAGTTATTTTCCAAATGTCAAACTCCATTGTTCCATGACTGGGCCCCAACACCGTTCCATCTCCTGAAATAATACAAGTACAATGGCATCCCCATGTTAATGTCACTGAACCTTCCCACTTCCCTGTTTCTGGGACTCTCCATAACAATCAGGATTTTCCTTCAGAACACTTCTTTTCCAAGGTAACTTGGCTGGGGTAAATCCTTTTGCATTTGAATTTTAATAATTAAGAGTAAAGTTGACAAGATTGAGTATTGTGGCTTATATATCCAGTGTACTCCTCCTCTTTGTTTTTGTAATTGCTGTTTCTAGGTCAGATGAGCCCACTCAACAAAGGCTTGCCCTTGCAGACTATAAGAGATGCTGATAGAGCGTTTCATATTCTACAATTTTTAGCAGTGTCAGAAAGTGGTACTGAGTTAAGTGGGTAATTATCAGTTTTTATTTTTTGAGGGATCCACAGTTTTGTAAATGTGGACAAGCAGTGTTGTTGTACATGTCCAGCAGTCTCTCCTGCATGGCATATAGCATGTATGGAATGTGAAAAGGTGTCAATGCTAATGTGAACATGTCCGTGGTTTCCTAAGAATGGGATGTGAGCAACGTTCATTTGCCATAAGTCATTAGCTTGGAGACCATGAGGGTTACATCCTTCAGAAGGAATAGATGTGGGTAACATGTGACATGCAGGGCAAGACTGTACAATAGAACAAGCCTGAGATCTACAAATTTTAAAGGTAGTGGTCAGTGCATGGGTGTTTAGTTGAAAGTATTAATGCGATACTTTTGCTTGTTGGAATGTGGAGGTGATGAGTACATCGGCCTTTGACTTCCTCCAAATGAGGGTACTGACAATCCTAAATGAGCACAAATTAATGCAAAGGGGGTGCGTTCAATTTTGAATGGCCCACTGTAAGCAATAATGTTAAGCAGGGGATCTAAAGTCCTTTAATTGTGGCAGTTTCAAGTCAGGAGTTAACATTGACAGTGTAGGCAGACTCGCATATTACTGGGGATATCGTGAAGTTTTTCAAGGACCCTTATAACAGGCGTCAGTTCTGAATGTTGAGCCGAGAGATTATGAATATCTATTTTGTCCTGATTTTGGTCTGAGTAATAGTATAGACCCTGGAAGACTCATCAGTGAAAGATATGTCGACAGAGGGTATAGGAGGAGTAGGGCATGTTAATTTTGCTGAGACAAAAGGATGTTGCTGTTAAAATTGCAGAAATTTATCTGGGGGAAAGTGCTTATCAGTTTCTTCCAAATAGTCCATGAAAGCTATTTGCCAGGGGAGAGAATTCTATGAGTGCAGCACGCTAAGCTATGTCTATAAGTATTGTAATCCTATGGGGAGTGTATCCTAGAAGCTGTATTACTTGGTGTCAAGGCTGTTGTATGAGTTTAGCCATAAAATCAATATACACTTGGAAACATTTTGCAAGTTGCTTACATAAATAGTGCTACTCAATAGGATCAAGTTCAGAATTATTTTCCCAATCAAGGCTGTGGGAGAGTGAGGGGTAGATAATATGAAAACGTATAATGGCAACTTGCCAATGGGAGAGAGCCTTTTCCACAAATTGAAGTTCCTTTTGTGTCTTGAGGGTTTATTGCCACAGGGAATGTAGTGTAGGGTTTCATTGCAAGGTGTCATATAGGTGTTTCAGTTGATAATGTAGCTATGCCTAATTTTGGGTGAATTCAATTAATGTCCCTAAAGCAGTCTTGGAAAATCATTTAAAATTTGCAACAAATTTGTTCTCAAGGACAATTTCTGTACACGGATAGCTGCATCAGTCACCAAGTTGCCCAGGTACTAATATGGAGTAGTTTGAACCTTTGTGGGAGCAATGCATAAACCTCAATTTGTAAGTCCTGTTTAACCAAGGCAAAAGTTGATGAAGCCTAGAAACTGGAGTGTTAACCAACAAAGTATCCATAGAATAAATAAAATAAGCTTCATCAAAGTGTTTTCAGGGAAGTGTTCTTGGGGATGGGCCAAAGCTTTTCCAAAAAAATGTTGGCACAAAGTGGTGCTATTGAGCATTCCTGTGGCAAAAACAATCCAGTGGTATGGATCCAAAGGCTGTGCAAAATGTATCAAGAGAACTGAGAAAGCAAATTTGGGGCAACCCTAGGAGCATAAAGGGATGGTGAGAAACAGTCTTTAAGGTTCGTAACAATCAGGCCAGTGGTGTGGGATTGTTGAAGGTGAAGGAAGTACTGGTTGAAGGGGACCTGTAGGTTGCAGTTTAGCATTTATTGCTCCTAGGTCTTTTACCAAATGCCATTTTCCCTGATTCCTTTGCTATTACAAAAACTAAGGTATTCCAAGGGCTAGTGGTGGGTTCTATCTGTCCCACTATCAACAACTGTATCCTGACCAATAAGCTTACATGGTGAAGCTTCTGAGGTAGGGACCATTGATCCACCCAAACAGGGTCCTCAGATTTTCATCGCAAAGGAAGCATGGATGACATATGAGATTATACATTTTCCCCATGATTGTAGAAAGCTGGGGCCTAGAATTTGCTTTTATTTCTCCCCTTAGTTTGACGAATTCCTATCACCATTTGATTCTTGTCAAGAAAGTTGCAGCTCAATGTCATGATGACCTCGGAATGTACTTCCCAGCCTAGATCTGTTACTACTTAGGGGTCTCAGTCTGACTTTGTTGTTCTTAGAACATTGTCTGGTACATAAGGTAATTTGACTGGGCAAATGCTGAGTGGAAAACCAGGAAGCACTCTAGCTAGATTGAGGGTGGGTGACATGAAGGCTACTGCTGAAGCACAGGTATTCTTGAAGCAAAGCCATCTTTGCCTTTCTTGAGCCAACATCATCTTCTGATAACGTCAGACCACCTTCAGATGCTAAGGGTGGCAGAGGTAAAATCCTGTGTCACTTAGTTTCCCAGAGGATCTGACTCAGATGAATTTGAATCCAAGTCAGAAATCACAGGGCCAATACCAAAAGGGTAGGATGAATCATGTTTCTACTTTATGGAAAATGCTTGCTTGCAGATGTACTGCCAACTTCATTTTAGCTACAGAATACTGAGATTACAAACTTGTTTGTTGCATGAGGAATTGAGGCCAGGGCATCTGGTCACCAGAGGTCACTGCCTTCATTTGTGTGCTGTGTTTGGGAATGTGACATGCACTATACTACCAGAGGTTCAACACCCTTTTCTTGGGTGTAAGTATGTGGCTCAATTCTAGTTAGGCAGTTCCTCTAGGTGGACACTGAAGGCTTCAGATTCTTATCCTATTAAGGTCCATACTTTGTCATGAAATATTCTCCCCAGGCTGACCATGAATAGACCCCTATGGCTAATGGGAGAGAGGTCAAACTGGCAACTAGGGCAACCTGCCTAGAGATTTCAATCTTATGTGTTCATGTATTTGCTGAACTCCAGGTTCTGTCCAGAGGATCCCTTTTCCTTGGGAACCCCTGGAGATACCCTGAGACTTCCAGGATAACACAGCCTGGGTGAGCATGCCTTTGCTAGGTCTTGATTGCCTTTCCATTTCTTCCTATTCCTTAAGGCAGTGGATAATGGAGCATTTCCTTGTGCTAAGTTCTTTTAAGTGCTTGAACCATTTCAAAAACTGTTTCTTGCCTTTGCTGTGCAAAATACCTAATGTGGACTGTGTAACCCACTTAGACTACTACTAGTGTGGCCTATTGTCTTGTTCTTTGATTTCCCCATATAGGATGGGCATGATATTTTCTCATTAAATTGTGCTGGTTTATGAATGAATTCTATTCTCTAGTGGTGTGCATGTCCATAGTCCAATCTTCATGCAAATATGAGTGTTTCTGTATGACCAGCTGTGTTTTTAGGAGCCCCCATATGCCAGTACATATATAGGTTTTGTTCTGAGCTTAGGTGATAAACATCTAGGACATTTCCATTAGAGTCTTAATTTTCCTGAATTTGAGGTTTGAAGACACAGTACCAACAGGTCCCTCTGCCCTCCCTCCTGAGGTTTGGAGACATTCAATTTAAAACATGAAGAATTTTCATGGCCATGTACTTGGACAGAGCACTTGCTGCCCTGTCCGGCCCCAACCAGGCCAGTGGATCCCATGGTTCTATGTTTGTAGTCACCTTGGCTACCTCCCTCCATACTTATGACAAACTCCCATTGGGAGGACTATTACTTGACATCTTCAGCTCTAGTGATGCTGTAACCACAGCAGGTGGTCATAACCACCATTACTCTGGAACTGAAAAGACTGGGATATGGTAGAAGATGGCCACTGAGTGAAACTAAAGGTAGAATTCAAAGCAGGCTCACCCAACACAGCTTCTGGAGGTGGCTCCATCACCTCATCTGGGAATAAAGTCAGCTGACACTGAAGGAAAATGGCTGCTAACTGACACAAATCAGATGCTAGAGTGATAACTGGTATTTCATAGAAGCAGGAAGGCTAAGAACTAAATATGGGGATGATTGGAGTGTGGGCTGGCCATGATATAGAGTCTTATGCGGATGCCTTCCATGTAGTTGAGATAGCTTCAAAAGAATTAAACTTTTTAGATAATCAGTGTGGCTCTCTGATGACATTGGTTGTTTTTATCAGTACCTTGCGCTCTGTGGCATCATCGTGGCCATAGAAGCTGGCTGTTCCATATGGTTCCCATTGGGATCATCTTCACATGACTCTGACAGTGCTTCTGGCTGACCTCCTGTGAGTCTGCTACTTGAGTCAGATGCCAAATCTTGGGAATTTATAAATCCTTAGTGTCTAAGCATAATAAGAAAAGCACAGTTATCCTTACAATGACACCACTGCTATGTACTGTTCTATGTGGATGGAGTAGAAAACGTACACTTGTGCCTCTGGACTTTGAGTCTGATCTGCAACTTTCAAGTCAACATCAGATGGTCATGCTTTACAGCTTGGACCATGTTACATCCAGACAAATCTTTTAGCTGAATTTAAATATGCCCTTGGAGAGCCATGCCTGCTCCCGACCCAGCTGCCATCACTCCAGAGCCAGGAAGGTAGCCGTGCAGGTGCCCCTGAAACCCCATAAGATCCCACACACATTCTCAGACCTCATGACTGTGCCAGGCTTTGGAACCACTCTGCAGAGGCAGAGGTGGTCATCAAGGGTATTTTTCTGAGTTCCCAACTTTGAACATCTTTAAAGAAAGGGTGTGAGAAACCTGTAATAGAACGTTGTGGAATTCAACCATTCAGAAGGTTGGGGAACTCAATCTCGGCCTTGTAGCCCGAGGTCAGTCAGCATCATGGGGTTCAGCCATCAGCTGAGATCATTTCATGGCTCTGTCTGAGCCATTAAATGGTAAATACACTATATTGAAATTTTAACTGCAGATGTTCTGGACTGCTTCTTGATTTCAATTTAATTCAAATGATTTAAGGGTGATAGACTAGTGACTGACCACTAGGTGGTCAGTATCAAAGTTGTGCTTGATATTAATGTGGTGCTGATTGTATCAGTTGGGGGTAAAGCATTGCGGTTGATTTGATGAGGTGTTTTCTCTTATGTTATGAAGATGAGAATGTCTGTGAGTTGTTAGACACAGAAGCTAGGGTGCAACTATATCAGGAAGATTTGGGTGATAATCCGGAGATTAAACCAAGGACAGTCCGACAACAAAAATAAAAATGAGAAAACACTTAGGCAAGACACAAGGACAGACTTCCAGTTTACCAATGGCAGACAGTAGGGCAAATGATGAAAAGGCCGATAGTGAGCAACCAGGACACCCTGAACTCAAAGCACAGGAAATAACAAAACAGATCAATCAGGCTCTAGAAAAATTCAAAACAAATAATTTCCCAGATAACCATAGAGAGAGTGCACAAAATGGAAGTCGTGATTCGAGACTCTAGAGCAGAAACTGACAAAAAAATAGATGAGCTTAGGACCATGATAGAAGCCCTGAAGGCCCAGCATAAAAAAGAAATGGAAAAAACGCCCAACAGAGGGAAGAAATGGAAGCCATAAAACAGATTCAAACAGATATCCAGGAGATTAAACACTCCGTTGAAACTGTAAGCAACAGAATAAAAGATTGCGAAGATACTCTCAGATGTAGAAGATAAGATTGCAATCAGTGACCATGAAAAGAGAGGTCTCTTAAAAACAGTAAGAGATCATAAGAAATCGATCCAACAACTCCTAGATGATTCAAAGAAGAATAACATAAGACTGATAGGAATACATGAAGTAGCAGGAGAAAATACAAATGACTTAAAAAGCTGTTTGCAGAATTAATGACAGAAACCTTCCCAGAGGGGAAGAAGTTGACATTCAGATAACAGGCATATAGGACCCCAACTAGCTACAATCAAAAAAAGTCTACACCTAGACATATAATAATCAAGATCCCAGAAACCCAACAGGAGAACAAAATACTACAAGCAGTAAGAGAAAAGAAACAAATCACATACAAAAGAAAGCCCATCAGAATTATAGCAGACTTTTCAACACAAACCCTTGGGGCAAGGAGAGCCTGGAATAAGACATTTATTTCAAGTACTAAAAGAGAACAACCTCCAACCTAGACTGATGTATCCTGCAAAACTCTTTCAAAATGGATGGGGAAATAAGACACTTCCATGACAAAGAACACCTGAGAAACTACATGAATACCAAACCAGCACTACAAGGAATTCTAAACAAGATCCTAGAAAAAGACAATGAAGGCGACAACACCATGAGGCCCAACAGAGCAAATCAAATAGGCAAGGCAAGAAATAAGAAGGAGAAGGTGAAAAAGTAAAAAGAGTAAACAAAAAGCAAAACATGTCAATAATGTCAGTACATATCAGTTATAACCAGCAATGTCAATGGCCTCAACTCAGCAATCAAGAGAAACAGACTGGCAAAATTTAATAAGCAAAATCCAACAATATGTTGTATACAAGAAACACGCCTAGTGCAGAAAGAAGCCCATAGACTGAAAGTGAAAAGATAAAAAACAATTCTCCATGTGACAGGAGCCCAGAAAGAAACGGGGGTAGCAATCTTACTTGCAGACGAAGTAAATTTCAAACCAAAACTGATTCTAGTATAATTGATGTAGGAAGGTACTGTATCATACCTCTATGAATGTAAAATATCTTGTACCTGCTTTATGATTCATAGTACGGACCATGCTTTATCAGAGCTACATTTAATGATATTACTCTAGAATGTTCTCTTTCCAGATGATGATTAAGATGCTAATGAAAAATGGTTCCAGGTACCACAACAGCAACAGAACTTTGCTGTTGTCTGGATATTATTCTTTTCTTTGTTTTTTTTTTTTTAATGGAATGTGCTGAATGTCTATAATTTTGTTCAGATGACTGCAGAACCTGGAAAAGCTATTGCTGCTATCGATGCATAACATACTATTAGTCTTTTTGTATAAATATAAATATATATATACATATATACAAAATTGAATTTTGGGAAGCTTTAATGGTGCTGCCATCTTTGGAAAATGTCATCCCAATTTACAGTGTTGAGTTGGCATTGTACAGAAATGGACAGCCATATTGGTCTAGAAATGTTAATTTATTTTTATTTTTTATTTTTTTCCATGTGTACAGGGGTACCTCATCGTACTAAATACGTAAGGTCATAACTACGTGAGTTTGATTACAGAAACTAATAAAGTATTTTCTAAATAATGAAAAAAAGAATAAGATAAGCATATAAGAGCAAGAAGCAATTTAAATATGTTCAGGGACCATTTTCATCTCCAGAATTAAGGATTATTTTAATGTTACATCATTGCCTTTTCTCTTTTACTTTCCTTTTTAGTTTTATTTTAGGATTCCCTATTTTTAATGTTCATACAGAGATTTCTTTAACTGAAATACCAAATAGTTTCTTTGGTGTGAAAAACTATAAAGCACACAGGATCCTAATGAGATAATTAATAATGTGAAATGGGAAGTAAAGGGCTAAAGGTGTAGGGAAAGCGGGAAGGGTGGGGGAAAGGTAATAAGGGAGAGGAAAAAAATATGAGAAACTGAAAAAATGGAAATAAAGTGTAAATCGGGAGGGGAGGAGGGGGTGAAGGGAGGGCAGGGACAAGGGAAAAAATGAGAATCAAGACCTATTATGTAAAGGGGTACAGGATGCCAATGATGAATGTAACTACTGCATACCTAGATTGTTTTTCTTTTTGTTGAGTTTATTGGTACAAAGAAAATGTTAAATATGCCCTTGCCATAAGCTTTCCATTTGCAGATTGAATCATAGCATCTGCGTTAGGGTCCCTGATGCCTGACTAGGGAATGTGAGGATGACGACAGATGCCAAGCTCTGTCCCCATCTTGGGAGGGACCTCCGGGAGGTGACACTTCCTAGCATGCCTTATGGATTAAGACATTTTGTTCACCTCAAACTTCGTTATTCACACATACAAGAAGCTCAAATGATACGTAGTTATGGAAGGGGATGGCATCTTTATCCATGTAACATACCCATCCAATTAGTCATACCCATCCAGGCGGCATTCCGGTCTCTTTACAATTAGGAAATTCTTCTTACCTGGTGATTAGGAATCTTCCTTTCACCAGTTTCACTATGGGTGCAGTAGACCTCGTTCATCCTGATGGAGACTGTAGTAGCTTTGTTTTTTTTTTTTTTTTAAAGCAAGGACACAATTCCTACATTCAAGAAATCTGGATGTAACACTGGTTCATACCCTTTTTTGGAATGCTACCTAATTTTTCAGGGGACAGTAGATTACAAGCTAAGCATGGAGTGTTTTGTTCAGATTAAGTGGTCTGTGAGGACAGCCCTATAAATTTTATCTAAAAATAATTGGTGTAGAGCAAAATAAACTACAGTCCACCAAAGTGACTCTGAAACACAATGATAGTACACCGAGTATATGTGAATTTAGGCAAATATTTTCCAGGATAGGCTTGGGATTTTCCACGTGTTATCAATGTCCTAGTTAAATTGGCGGGCCTTCTCATGTTATATTTAACTTCCTGACACTTTTAAAGTGGGGAAGACTGTCAATAACCTGGCAAGGATAAAGTTCTGTAGAAGCTCTACTTCATGTAGAAGACCTGTTGTATCTGGAATGGTGCACCAGCTCTTTAGAGAAGGCCTTCTGTTCCTCATCCTTGCCATTTCCATAACTCTTCAGGGAGCAGGATCTGGCAGTGTGGCATGCTGGGGGATCATCCAGCACTGTCCTTGGGAAACACTTGTGTAAGGGAGATGATGGAGCTGGGAATGAGTAGAGGAGGAACTTGGCGTGCAGTATGGGTCTGACAGTTAAAGTGGTCTGAGTAGAGATGTTTTAGGCTGAAATTGGGCTTTGATATTCCATCAGTCTCTCTGGCTGTGGGCTAAGGAATACCAAACGTTCTCACAAATAGGTGGCATGGCCTTCCATGAAGGGGGATCTGTGTGACACATTGTCCACTACAATGCATTCTTTGGGATACATTGGATATATTTGTCCATGTACATTTTTGAAATACTTCATCCACAATTTGGATGGCTCTTTCATCCTGAAGAGAAATTGGGAATTGGGGGGGGGTTAATGGGATAAACTTTAGTTTTATTTTAGTTGGTCTCAGTGTTGTCATCAACTGTATTTATTAGTCACTTTTCTATTGCTGCGGCCAAAATACCTGACACCTGCAACTTAGAGGAGAGACTGACTTTGGCTCACCATTTCAGAAGGTTCAATCTATACTTGACAGGCTTCATGACAGCAATGGTGCGGTGAAGGAAAGCTGCTCAGACCATGGCAGCCAAGAAGTAGAGCTAGAGATCTACCCTTCCAGGCCCTTATGATGCACCTCTTACTACTGGTCCACATTTCCTGATAGCACATTTAGCTATGAACACATTAATCCATGGAGTATACAGTGAATATAGCCCATGATCCAGTCACCTTCTGAGATCCCCATCTCTGAATACATGAGCCTTTCAGGGGTGTTTTAAGTCTGAACCATGACATTCTTCTCCTGTCCTCTGGCTTCTTCTGAAAATAGCCCCCTTCCACATCTCACCCCCACATCCCCACCCCAACCAGGCTTCAGCTCCTAAATGGCTCATTCATCTAAGAATTCATCAGTGGATTCATCAGTGGATTAATCCACTGAGTGTGACACCTGCATTCTCTGATCACTTTTGTAAGCCCAACCTCTTAACACGAGACTTCATAACACCAACATTCTTCATTGTCGCGAGCCGCGACGTCAGGATCTTGCCAGCAGGTCCTAAACCTGAAAGGACGAGGACAGAGAGACGGGAGGCACTTTTCTTCTCGTGGCACTTGCTTGCTTTATTACAGAACCTCTCCCTTTTATACACTCCATACACAAGGTTGCAAGAGGAAAAAGATTGCCGCCCACACATTCCAGAAGGAAACCGTAGTACAATAACAACTTTTATGGGCTACATTTGCTAGGCAACAGATCAGACCACCAGATGAACTAGCCCGTTGCTATGGGCGATGGCACGTCCACACTGCTCGGGTGAATCACAGGTCAATATGGCTCTGCTCATGTCACGTTCTTTATATAATGCTCTCCATACTTCATCTCCTGATGGTGACTCGATCATTTTATCATCTCCACCCCCTGTCTTGGTACCTTTTCTGCTAGCACCTCTGATCTGGTTGGCTTACCTTGTGCCTTAATTGGAATCCTCTGAGGAGTGTGCATGCCCAGTCACTGTGTCCCCTTAGGTTAGGGTTGTAAGCTTCCCCTGTTCACTTGCTATCACAATTGGGAAAGAACTACCAGGAAGTATTGAAATGGGTAAACCGAACTAAACATTCTCCCCTAACCCAATTATGGCTCATGAGGCCTGGATTTTCTGCTTATCAAGGTCAAGTACTTAAGATATAACCCTACTTTTTGCTCAACGATCCCCTTGAGCCAAGGAACCCATTGTCTCCTTGGAGAAAAATTGTTTCTGCTTTCATATTCTGCAGGGTAGGAGGATCCCTAAAATTCATGAACAGAATCATTCATTCTTAAAAGGAATCATTGAGAATGATGGCAAAGAGCTATTGCTGCTTCTGCCCCTTCCTATCAGATACTGTTACAATGCTATTTAAAAGTACTTGAAGCCAAAAAAAAAAAAAAAAAGAAAAAACGTACTTGAATCAAAAGTGCATTGCACTCTGTCCATGGAAAATATCTGAGATGGCCTGCAATAGGTGTATAGTTGAGACAGCATTCTAGCTATCTGGAGCTAGCAGACAGTTGGTGGAATAAGTGATAAAATCAGTGGATTCCAGGGTTATTGGCCATACTTTGCACATTTTCCGCTGAAGTGTCTACACTGGTCTGATGTTCTATGGGACACTATGTTCTGGATTGAATGCTTCAAGTCTTTAGGTAGTAGTGCTGGATAAGTACTTGTGGACAGGCAATTTATACAATGGGAATAACTATGTATTCCTCTGAGAACCAAACATTGGCTTTTCTAGTGCAGCAGAAACGCTTGGTAGTCAATTTTCTACCAGATGGCTAGTTGGTGAGCTACCATGGAGACCAGAGCCGTGCTGGGACCTTGACCCTGATCATGCACTCTGACAGTTATTCCGAGATGGTAGAGGATAAGTCATCCGTGGCAAGCAGGAGAACTTGCTGTGGCTGTGCGGTTGTATTCTGCACATATGGCCATTATGTCCTTGGCCACCCCCATTTTGGCTTGATGGACATGGGAACAGGCTGAATAATGGTTTTCTGTGGTAGATCTCTAGTCAGCCTCTACTATAGAGCTTCTTGCCTCAAATTTTCCAATCTTTTTTTCTTATTTGTTGTTGCTTGGCTGAGCAGGCTGTGGATCACTGCCCATGAATTCATATCTGTTCTAACCCAAGAAAACCTCTTTGTACACAAAGTGGATGACCAAAACTATTGCTAGAAATATTATCTACTAGGATTATTTTTCTGACAGTTTTTTTGAAGCTACAGATTCTGACTTGTGCCCATTTGTCAACAGATTCTTCATAATCAGTTACCTTGAATGAATTCCATGTTAGAGCAGAGGGGTGAGGTAAAGGTAGGGTCCTAGTTCAACAGTGGCCCAAGAGGTGCAGCTTGCTTGTCCTGAGTCATTCTCTGTCCCATATGGACAACTTCTGCAGCTTGATGGATTGTGCTTGGGCTTATTCTCATGTACGTAGTGGTGGGTCTGATAGAGGCCAGTGAACAATGGGAAGTTGTGCTTTCATATTCACTTAATGTTTCACAGTTGAGCACTGCTTTTCTATCAGGGTCTAGTTGTATGCCAGGAAATGCCTTTAAAAAATTGTTGGCTGCAAGTGGTTTGGCCATTTTTGATGAACCCTCAGTACTTGGGTCTCTATGGAAAGATAGGACATCCTGTAGTGTCACTATTAGATATCCTGGTGAGAAAAGTCAGAACACGAGTTTCATGTGATCCTGCCTTAGTTATGGAGCTCAAATTGCTGAGTAGATGGTCTGCACTGGGCTAAAATGGCTTTTCTGTACCTATATTGAGAGGTTATTGGATGTGGGCTACTCGCAGAGGGAGTTTGACTTGGGTTAAAGTACATCTCTGCAGGAAAGGGAATGGGTTAAAGTGCATCTCTGCGGGAAAGGGAATACCTTAAAGTCTTCAGCTTTTCAACCCCTTGCACAGACAGCACTCCCAATGTTCTGGAAGGAGCTTCCAAGTGATGTCTTTGAGTACCATCAGCCATTCTTGGGATGTGCTATGCTTCTCTTGTGTCCTTTTTTGTCTAGCTTGCTGATCTTATAAAAGCTACTTGTACAAGGAAGAAAATGCTGGTATAACTGTAGTAGCAATGACAGGTCAGGCAGAAGTAATGGAACCAAGGGTAAACACTGGCTATTAATGTTCATTGATATTCTTGTGGTCCCTCATTCTAGAAGGAAGACACTTAATTTGGGAGTTTCTGATTGTGAGGGTAAAGTTTGCTTTGTAGAGTTATTCTCTTCAGATTGAACAGATCATGTCTAAATCTGCTGATCTACTCTGATTGCACAAAAGTATATACATTATTATGAATCCTTGAATCATTCATGACATAAGTTAAGGATGGAGTTCCTGCAGTTGGAGGGAGAATCTCCAAAAATGTAGGCTTGAGTCTACCCTCTACAGAACAGGAGAAAATAGCTCAGAACTCAAACATTTGCAGTAGACAGGTCTACATCCACTTTGATGAGATATTTGGAGGCTCCTGGTAAAATACAGCCATTTCACTTCATGTCTTGATTCTTTTATTGCTTAATTATCAAATGGTACCCTTTTCTGGCCATCTTCAACAGCTAGATCTCTTTAAAAGACTGTGTACATTGGCAGTCCTTGGGCGTTGCAGGCACTTTAAATGCAATCACAGTAAGGATGGATATGTTTCCTGGCTAGATTTACCTGAGCCTTGTGCTACTTGCTCCAAAGCCTTTCTTCATCCCTATTTTCTGGTGCCTACCTTGCTCATAGAGGCTCGAAGCAGTGGTACTACAAATCCCTGAGATGACTCTTGCATTTAAGTAATACAAGAAAATTTGGGGCACTTTCCTAAAGTTATTTGGATGGCATAGCTATTGTAGTTTCACTTGTTCTGTGTTGAATGATGAATGTATTGAATATATTGAATGGTTCTGTATTGAATTTGAGGAAATATTGAAAGATATGGACCAACCTAGGCAGTTGCTATTGTCTTCAGCTACTCTCTTGTCTTTAAAAGCTGTTTTCCAACCTTAGATTGAAATAGACTTTTTCATGTCATAATTTGTGAGACATGAGAAATGTTCTCAAATCAGAAAAATGCGACACAAATCATCTGTTCTTTCTTCCTAGGCAATGTTCAGTAACGTCTTTCTCCATCCTCAAATGAAGCTGTTTCCCAGCCTGAGAATGTGCTCAGCTGGCTGTTTCCATTGCCTGGGGCCCTTGGGACTGTCAAGGGTGGATTTCATGTTAGCTACCATGGGCTTTTTAAATTTTCCTAAAGTATGATGCCTCTACAGCCACATTTCTTCTGGAGGAATGACTAATATATCAAAGCCCAAGATTAATTCCATTAAGTAGATCCTTTTTCTTAGAAGCTTGGTTTTCTAGTGGTTGAGGCCTATTGATCATCAGTCACTAGAGTCTACCATGCATGAGGACTCCATATTCTAGTTTCTATTTAGCTTACCAGGTCTTAGTCTTTAGACTTATTGTCCATTGTCAGCTACTAGGACCACAGTTCTAGTCTCTTAAAAGACCTAGAAACAATAAGTGCATTGGGGGCTAGGCTGATGTTAACTTTTAGCCATGTTTTCCACATGGTTCATGAGACTACTTCAGCCTCCAAAAATGATGTAGGGGCCTCCCACATCCCACGTGTCTTAGAACGGTCTCGAGTTCTGATTAATCCCTGGTCAATCCTGCCTCCATTAGTTATTGATTTGAGTACTGAACACCAGGACCCTTGCTCTATGGCTGTTCTTATAGTAATATAAGTCAAAAGAGGATGGCATAGCACAGGAAGCAGAGCCTAAGACCTGAGAGCTACAGTGTGAGTGATGTCTCCATCTCATATAGGTTCAGGCTGTGTTCATCGCTGGATGGTGCTTTGATCTCAATCTCGTAACTGGCCTGTTTTCAGGCGAGGTTTCCTGATGGTTTGACCTCAGGGAATCCTCACCAAATCTCCCTTCTTTGCTCAGAAGAGGTGAGCAGCGGAATATTTTGTGAGTCACCAGAACACCTTTAAAAGGAGTTTTTCTAAGCCATGTAACTCGGGCACAGAGGCTAGCACAGGCCACAGGACTTTTCTGGCAGTAGTTTCCTTTCCTCGTTGTCTCTTCTTTTGGCTGCTTTTATGACATTTTCTCTTCATACCCCTCTAGAAAAAAAATTCTCTTATTAAAGATGACGTGAACTTCATCTGGAAATCTCATGATTAAAATTAAACCCGTATACTAACCGTTGTACTCTACATACAGTTCAGGAAACGACCCATTTAAAGACCTCTTTGACTCTGGAAAATACCTAATTATCTTGGTGTCATTGACATCCAGGGTTGATGACCCAAAAGCAAGTCTTAAAACCAGAATTATTTTAATAAGTTCTAAATGATCAGGGTTAACTCTTTTTGGACTAGATTACTGTGGCTAAGGATGGAAAATTAAGGCTTTACGATGGCTCATCAGTTTCTCTTAGTTTTTTTTTAATAACTCATACAGTTTCAGGTGAGTTTCTAAGCCTAGGTCTATGCCTACATGAACCATATTCGTCCTTCTGCTGAATGGCTTACCTATAGGATTTTTGCCAACCCCATTTACCCTGGTATTATGAGACTCTTCTAGTCATTGTCTTCCATCTCAGGGTTGGTGTGTTAAGCACCCAAGATTTTGCATTTTGCATCCTTAGAAATATTTGAGCTTGTGCATAGCTGTAGCACAATTGTCCACAATGATGCCATTGGGAAAGTTGAAGGACTTTTTATATTTGTCGCTTGTTTGGCAAAGGGTTAGTTCCCTTCTAAGAAGAGATGGCCTACATAGAAATCATGAATCCCTCAGAGCCTGAGATGGTTCCTTAAGTTTGGGTATTTTTAAAAACAAAATTCCAATAGTAAAAGCTCCCTAGAAAGGTTGCATGAGAGACACCATACATGTTGACCAGGTTAGTTTGGGACCACTAGTCACATGGAATGTCTTATTGACCTAGGCATTCACTCCTGTGAGGGTCCTCACATGAGATGAAGTGTGTTTAGGTGAGTGCCTGTACTATAGGTGTATTTTATGCCCAAGATGAAGCCTGTGTGGAAGAGATGCCTATAGTAGGTCACTTGTTTCCTTCTGTATAATCAGGAATTTGGGACCCTAAATGTTCAGAATTGGACAAGAACAACTGAAGGCTTGGAATAGCAAAACCTTTAAAGAGGCTAGTCACTTCCTCCTGGCTAGAAAATTCCATGACTATTGACCCAGGCAACAATGTTATTCCTCCTCTTTCGTGTTGTTTGTCAGCAGGGAGAAGAAACAAAAACTTCATATCTCATTCTCCTTAAAGGGTCTTCCCCATACCAAGTTTCAGAAGTATCTGAGGTAACGGTGGTACCTAATTCTAAACTCCAAAAGATGTTTGCAGGTAACTTGACTTTGACTATCTACCAAACAAAACCCTGGACTATCCCTCTGGGCTTAGGCTGGCCAGTGAACTCCAGATAGAAGCACTTTGCTTTCCAGCAGTGTTTCCTCAGCACATGTTCATGCGGAGATCTTTGAAAAAGACCCTTAGAGGCATTTATTTGGATAACACTGAGTAGCTTGATTTTTGTTGTTTCATGAAGATTGGGTCAAATGCTGTACCTGTTAATGTCCACCACTATGATCTTCCCATGAGTAAAGGGGAGCTTGACGGGCAGGATGATGCCCTCAAAATTTTTTCATGTCTCCCTTTCCGGCAATGCATTGGTTTTATGAGCCATGAAATGTGTAGATTGTGACAATCACCTTTCATGAAATGTGGTGGCCCAGCCGTCACAACATTGAAACATGCCTGATTTGGGGAGTGAGAATTAAGAAAGGAAAGAACACTCACCCTGAGGAGAGACCAAGAGAAGTCTGATTTGTTTCACAGAAATATCTCCTTTTTAAGGCACACACCAACAGAAAGCTTTTAAGGGCACACAACAACAGGAAGCACCAAGCAATTGTTTTTCTCTTTATGCAAAGACCGGATTTCCTGACTCTTTCAGATAACATCCGATCTTTGGCTATCTCTTTGAGTTCCTCTTATCACAGGGTCAAAGAATAAACAAGGTTAACAGTGTTCTTGAAAAGAAACAAATGTTACATAGATTGTATCAATGCCTTAATTGTAGAGGAAGAAGTTATTTTCAAAATGTCAAACACCAATGGTCCATGACTGGCCCCCACATGAAATTGGACAAAACTTAACTGCCTGAGAGGTCCACTGAAAGGCCTTTGCACACCTGTCCTCTTTCAGGCCCTCCCATGAATGGGGCTGTGACTCGATGACTGCTTTGCAGTGTTTGTGGTATTCTCTGCAAGCTGCAGCCGTACTGAAGTGTGCATCACAAATGAAGTTTCCTTAAACACATCTAAAGGACGCAGGTGAATTTACAGAGAACTAGTGAATCCCTAGGAGAAGGATTCTAAGCCATTGACTCATGTAAAATAGTCTTCTGGTGTTAGTCAGAACTGGTTTTCATTTATTTTTTGATGCTCCATCTTGGTGCTTTTCTAGTTTTGTGACTCACGTTGTTGATTATGAGATGGGTTTTATCTGAGCCATGAAATATTTTGGTTGGATGTCTTTTGTTCTGTAGCAGAGCCCAGCAGCAAGATGGAAGTTCTGACTCGTGAGAACAAGGTTTGGGCTTAATCTGGTATGCTAGATGTGTGGGTTGTGCTATCGGACTGTGTGAGGCTCCATGGAACATCTGCTTAGTCACAGACAGTGCTGGGATCCAAGTCTTCTAGTCCATAAAGACTGAGGCAGCTTGTACCTGACACCAAGCCTTCTCTTCCTCTGGAACATACTTCAAAGTGGAAGTTAATAGGTCATTTGGTAAATGGGTCTGAGCAGCACCTAAATCTGTGTACATCCAAAGGTGCGTGTTGCCTCTGAAATCTAAACATGCACTTAGTTTCAATCCGCTTGCTGCCTGGTGGACCAGCACAAAGTCTAGATAGCATCTTGCCACTCCAGTGGATGTTTTCCTCTGCCAAGGCCACTGATACTTTTTGGAGGTGGTGATCTTACAACTTCTGGTACTTGTGTCTAAGTTATCTTAAGGTTCTTGCTGCTTGTTGTTCAAGTAAAATAATGCCTTCAGTGATATGGATGTGGTGGGCTGTGGGATACCAGGATGCAAGTTCCTTTGAATGCACTGATAGGGCAAGACAGTTGATCTAAATGTGCATGAGTAAAGATGTGCTGTTGGTGCCAATGAAGACAAACTTCAATGGGTGTATGTCAGTGAGTGAGCACTTGTTGGTCTCTTCTATTTTGTCATTAATATCACCAGACAAATGAAGTTAAGGCATGATAGTGTTTTTGGCTCAAAAGACAAATATTTTTGGTGTCTTTCAGACATCCTTGCCTACTCTTTCCCAAGGTTAGATCATTGGATGTAGCTTTAGTGAAGTATTAACCAGATACACTAGCAAGGATATTCACAATGTTTAGGTATAAATATAGCAGACAAATGAGATTTTATGCAATATCAGATCAAGGAAACTTTCTTCCATTGCATTTAAAAAATTGTGGTGAGAATATTTACCATGAGTTTTAATATGCTGTGCATATTAAAGCTAACTCGCTATGTGTACTGGTTGCTCAGCAGCTGTCTAGACCTTATGTAAAAGTGAAAACCCTACCCTCCTCCAACATCTCCACTGACTTCTCCAGTGGTTTCCTGGTGCCTCATGACAAAAAGTATCTAGGAGGAGCCATTGCCACTGTCAGCTTGAAACTGCAGAGTCCACTGCCAAATGTACTCTTGCATCACAAGAAATAGGCATTTTGGGAGCCCAAAGAGGACCTTGTTCTCCTTAGTTTTAAGTAGTCATTGCCTGAAGCTCAGACGTCCTATAGCGGAATCATGCATATATCTCAGCTGTGCTGGGCTGAGATTCTGATGAATTGCTTATTTCCAGATTCTCTGAATATCAGATTTTTCCTGGTCCTCAGAACTGTAGAAATAGCTGTTTCTTTCATATATAATGTGACATTCATTTGGTCTCCCTTGAACTAAGGTTTGCCAGTGAAGCTGAACCAATACAATAGACAGATGTACAAAGAGATTTATGGGAATTGGCTCGCACAGAAATGGAGGTGGACAAGTCCCAAGCTAAGCCACCTGCAAACTGGAGGTCTAGGAAGGTTAATGGTATAAATCTGTCTGCAAGTCTGCAATGAAGGTGAACAGATAGTGACTTGTACTTGGAGGCTGAAGGCCACAGAATGAGGACTTCTGATGTCTGAGGATGGGAAACGATGTATGTATGGAGGTCCCAATTTAACAGAAGGAAATAATCCTTCCTCTGTTTTTTAATTTCATTTGGGCCCTCAGTGGACTGGATTACTCACATTTACAGAGATAGAATGTACTCATTAGACTGGGTCAAATGTGAATCTCTTGCAGATGCATCCTCATACATCCAGAAATGTTCACTAGATGCCTGACAGTCTTTTGGCCCAGTGAAGCTGGCAAATGAAATTAATCTTTAAAAAATATCTAGCACCGCTGTCCTCTTCAGCACTAGCTACCCTGGAGCTTTAGTCCCTAAGCAGGACACAAACCAAATAACCACGCCTACCAAAATTTAGAAATATGCTGGCAATTTCAGTCTGCTGTGCACATCGTACTCCATGGTCTCAAAGTTTTGATGAGCCTCATTTTTCTCAGATAGAAATGCAGCCTCAGTCTTTAACACTGAGACGGACAGGGCAGTTCTCAGTGATCTTGAGGCCAGTCAACCAGAGGATCTCAGTGGGGCTCTGACTGGGAGATGCTGGTCGAGTCAATTGGTGATGAACATGTGGTGCAGGAAATTATGTGGAAGTCCAAATCCAGTTTTCGCCAACAGTGGCTGAGAGGCTGCTGATTGTCATAGCTACCATGGTTGTGGGGCTTTGGGTTTCAAGGCTACTGAATAGCTGGGAAAATAGGATTGAAATAAGAAAAGGGTTAGGTGCCATGCAAACTCACTATTTTCCTAAATGTTAGGAATTTGTCTTTAATAAACATACCTTGCATTGTTTTATATTTTTGGCAACTTTTGTGAATGTTTATTGCTTTTATGCAGGCACAGATATTTAGAGATTCTTAATCTGTCATTCTGCAAGTGCTGCTTGTACTGTGCTAATCTTATAGCGAGATGTTCTTTCGAAGGTATGTCTTTTGACTGGCCACAGATCTGTCTGAAGTGCATTACCCAAATTCTGCTGGATATGGCCTTGGTCAGTGTGCCATTAACCCCTATGTTTCTGGTGTTCAGTGAGGGGTTTTTTCCCTTTCCACAGTACATGAGGTAGTCGATGATAAATCGCCCTGCAGAAGCCCTGAAAGAGATTAGTACTACAATTTTCCCACAGCCAGTTATCACTAGATGTTGATTAGGAAACAGTCACTCAGGGTAATCAGGACCTCACAGCACTCTGCCACATGTTTGGTCCTCAGATCTCAGGAGACTGACTCAAAGGGCAGCATCTAGAAGGATGAAAAGAGGAAATAAAGGGCTGAATGCAGGAAGTTTGGAGTTAAAGGTCTCCCATAATGTCTTTGGATGCCTTTGCTAGAGGTAGTCTTTTCTCAGGCTAAAAATCATGCCTGTCAATCAAGATTGGCCCCTACTTTTCTGAGATCAGCCCAAGCAAAGATGTGGGACAGATAGATAAGCCCAGCATATGAAAGATGTCATGGTGACCAAGATGACTTTAATGAGCTACCATGAGCCAGAGGTATTTTCATTGCCAGAGGTCAAGTGCATCACCATAGTCCTCACTAGGTAGATCACCGTGCACCTTGTATGTGAAGTCCTCTCTTCTGAGTTCTGACTATTCTCCTCCAGGAGACATCACATGAATTGAGTCTGGGCAGTTTGCATCACCAGGAGTTTAAAGCTGGTATTTAGAGTGATGGAATGACACTTCAAATCTGAAATCATTTCCTCGTATTACCCAAATTTCTCTCCTTTCCTCTGCATTGGAGCTACCAGCTGTGGGACATTTCTTATGGTGGGTTATCTTAGCATGACGTTTTACCTTTTTGCGGCTCCTATTAATGGAATCTGCATGGTTTCAGAGGGATGTGTCTTTGGCCAGGCAGTCACCTGAAATTTAGGTGAAAGGTCAGTGCTTTAAAAGTAGATTGAAGGAAGGGACTTTCAGTGGGATAATGGAGAACAGGAAGGTGCTGTCTTTCATAGTTGTGCCTGAAACAGTGGTTCCCCTTTCGCAAGAAGAGCTGGGCTTAGCACTTACAGGAGGGCACGTTTGGGTTCCTGCGTCAATCTTCTTGCACTGGTGGCTTATCTGTCGCCTGAAAAGACATCCTTTTGATGCTGTGTCACATTCAGCCTTGTCTCCATTTCTGCTTCCCAGAAATATGTTTAGAATCCAATAATTGAGAGCTTTGATAACGATACAAAATTTTACTTGTGTTGATTCTAAGGCTTTTCACCATCTTTTAAAAACTCATGCTTTTGTAAAAACCCACACTGGGTTGAACATGTATTCTTTAATGACTTATGGTTGGGTCCATGTCAAATATGAGCCTTTGAAGGTCATACAGTAGAAAAAAAGTTCAGCTTAATTGCACATTGGAATGAAGTAGGTGCTCAGGTTTTAAGTTTGTACATCTGCATGATTTTACTGTGTCACTGCATATCTCCTAAAATGCACCTCAATATTTTCATGTCCAGTGAGAGAGTTAGTGCTCTTTGACACTGAAACAGCAACTTTTCATTCTCTCAGCTGGAATAATCTGAATTTGTGCTATCTTCTCTTGGGTGGCTGGTAGTAGATCTTCTTACATTCTACCTTCTCCTTAGACTCTGATGTCCTATAGTGAGAGACCTGACCTAAGATGTGTTCTTCTTTTCTCTTGGTCAGATAAGAAGTTACGTATTCTTAAATCTCTTGCTGGTTATCTTAAACCAATGGTGGCCAAACTATGGCATGCGTGCTGCTGTGGGCTGTTTGTTGTCAGTGAAATCTCCAAAAGGTTCACCATTGCTGTACTAGGCCAAGCCTAATCCAGATGAGTTAGGCAAGGTCCCTGTCCTGATCCTCTAAAGGTAATGTTCTCAAGCTGTCCTGCTTGGGTTTCTGCTCACAGAGGTGTGCATATCTGAGTGGCAGTTGGGACCATTATGTGGTCTGGTTCTGGACCTAGTTCTCCATGTTGCCTCCCTGACAATCTTGTCTCAAACAAGTTTTCTTCCCATCTGAGAGTATTTGGGTTGGATCCAGGGAGTTTTCTGTCTTCTAGCTGCACAGGGAGAATTTGTGTATGTGGAAAGTTTTTACAGTAACTTCCAGGGCTGTCTAATGGACTTACTGTTTCACCAGCATCTTTTCCAAGACTTCCACATCTGTGGTTTCTCATCTTAAGGCTTTGAGCTCTTTGTTGTGGTGAAGGGCTAAAGATATGAGCCCAGGGATCTCAGTTCCAGGGTTGTTATCTTCCGTGAGTCAGGGTGGCTCATAGCACAAAGGCAGAGCTCCTCTGAGCAGTAGCCACACAGACCAGCAGCAGTGGTTGCCTCAAGTATTTGATGAAGGGCTGTTCTCTGTGGGACCCTGGGAGTGATGTTTCTTAGTGTAGTGAGTGGCTTGAGGGAGGACTGAGTGAATGTAGTGCTAGAAAACCTTTGGTTTCCTTCTAATGCGAGGAGAGGCCTGGAGCTCTCCGGCTCCTAGAAGTCGCATGTGCCACACAATAGGGCCATGGACCAACATAGTATCAGGTCGTTCTCCCTTATGCTTTCTGGTTCAAGTTGCTCCATTTGAAAATTGCATTTGAAAATTGTAGTACCTTCTGGAGTAAGCTGCCAGTACTTTAGGAGTTGATTTTGTTCATGATTTTCCCAGAAGGCTTCAGAAGTCACTAGTTCAAAAACTTAATGGAGTATATATTTTAATTCTACTCATTTTTTCTCATCGGTTGTTCTAATGTATACTTTTACCTCTAGATTGAGCATGATTTTGCAATTGAGTTAGGATCAAAACTGCCAATCTGCCAGTGTGCAGTGTTCATATGAGAGAGAATGTGTTCTATTTGGCACCTTCCTAGTCTTTTCTCTGGTTCCTGCTCAGTACTGTTCTGGGAAGCTCTTCTCATAAGCCTCTGAGGAACAACGTTACAGGAGAAAAAAATCAGCCTTTGTTTCAGACAGATGTGTAGTTTGCTCAGGGGAAGTGGGAAGGGTCCCTTCTCCTGGGACAGCCCTGCTGACCCTCAACCTGCTGTGAGGCAGGGTCAGGTTGGTAAACCCTGAGCATAAGGTTCCCGTCATTTTAGATACTTAGCATGTCCATGGGTGAATGTGGGTCAATCCTAAGTGCAGAGGGCTCTGTGTTCAGATTATCTAGAAAAATGGGTCAGCTCCTTTCGGGACATTTCCTCTGGGGAAGTTATGGTTGTTTGAGGAAGAGGAGTATTTTCCTGACCACAAATGAGTCATCTTGTTTGCAAATTTCTCCTAGATTGCAGAGCTATAAATCTGTGCTGTCCATATTGTGAGCTGTCATGACTAGTTCGTGTGAGTGCAGCTCCTGTCTATGCAACCTGTGTCAAACTGATGTTTTTGTCATTTCTTATACTGATCTCCAAGTCTGCCATCCAATAGCATAGACATACCTTATATGTTCACGTCTGTCCTCATTGCTTAATATGTGTTCACTACCGATGTCCTCATTGCTCAATTCTGTGAAGAAATGGCCTTGAAAATTGCAATGCCTTAAGACCTAAGTCTATGAAGTTTCCCAATTAAAGGTTCATAATGCTGACCTTGGGCATAATCTTGGCATGTTGCAGCAGGATATTCTTGGCCAGTTCTGAGAAAATGGGCCTCTCACTAGGTCCTTAGGGTGCTTATGGAAGCATGGAATGAGTGATGTGGGTTGCAAACATCCAACAGAACCCACGTTGTTCAGTATCTGGACTCTTAGAGTGGGGTCAGATCCTTTCCAACCAAGATGTTTGCCACCAGGGAAGTTAGCAGGGTTACATATGGACAGATAGGTTTCAGAATGTGAATGTGTCTCCTTGTTTCTCCAAATTTCTCATTCTCCAAGGGCAAATATTTAAGACTTGATCCATTTCTTTCTGTTGAACTGTTCTTTAACCAGTATGTAGTGGCATTCTTTGTCTCTCTTGGTTGGTCTTGGCTTGAAATCTGTCTGAAATTAGCTGCTGTCGGGGGACAGACAGTGCCCTGATACCCACATCTGCAGCTAGTTGAGCACTGCTTGCCTTCACAGCTCCTCGATGGTGATGTTTCTCATACTGTGCATTGTTTTGGGCCCCACAGGAAGTTACTCACTCCAGATAGGCTCTGTGTGATGAGGCACTGGCCATGTGAGTTAGAGAGCTTGTTTTTCCCTGGAGCTGTTCGGTTGATCTGAGTGAGAAAATGATGTATACAATGATCCCAGGAATCTCATTCTGCACCCCGCACCCTGGCTTTTTGGTAGGACAGATGCTCCTGATCCACAGTTCACCTGTTGTAGGATGCAGATCATTTCTCATGACACATATAGATCTGCTTTGGAAAGAGACAGGAATCTAATTGGTTGGTGCCGTCTCTTAGGAATTTATCCTGATGAAGCCAAGAGCTGAATATAGACTTCCTTAATACAAAAATGATTGCCTTGAAAGTTTTTGAATGCACAGGGATGAATCTTGCAGCTCCATAGTTGCAAGATCCCTTCTCTGGGCCAGAATGATTCCGTATCAAAGAGCAGGTCTTGAAATAGCAGGTGTTCAAAATCATTCCCATTTCATATTTCCAGAATGCTGGGTCACTGGTCTTGCTTTCTGAATCTTAAATCTTTTTCAGATTTGTATTCCTAATGTTTACTTGTAGAGGTGATTCAAAGAGCCCATGCCAGGGCTGGCATCATGGGAAGGTAGGGGAGCTTCAGAGATGTTTAAAGTATTGCTGTGTATCTGGCTGTAGTGAGAAGTGTTCTGCCTCTTCTCATAGCCATGAATAGCTCTTGGAAAGCAAAGGAACATGTGGTCTGCTGTGAAATATGAGACCATTGACAGCAGCTTTATCTTTCTGAGTGGAAGAATTTGTAAAATCTCCACTTAGCCAACCCATTTGGCTCCATTACGAACTTTTGTGGGCCCACAGAACGTCTCATGGGAAGGTTTATGGTCACACATGTAGTTTTTTCATACAGAATCCAAATATATTTTCTCCATGTAAAGTTTAATTTCTATTTCAGGGCATTTATCTATTGATAATGAACTTGAAATTAAACATGGTTACATGGGAAGACTAGGAAGGTGCTTAAGATTTTTCTAACTCAAGCTTCAAGGCAGTCTGAGGGATTTAAATTTTTCCTGGAAGTAGACTGAAAGTGAAAATGAATCTCACAATTTTTTTCTCTTGATTTACTAAAAGGCCATTAAGTTAAAAGCTTAAGTGAGGCCATCACTTCATATTATAGGTAGTGGTCTGAAGTTTGAAATGGGCTTCCTTTAAAAGATGTTGGCTGGTTTGAGCTTCTATTAGGTTGCTCCAGAAAGCAATGTTTCTTGACTTTTACCCATCTGTAGAGGCCTTTTGCTTTCCTTTCTGTGCATGTGAAAATCTCTTACTACCTGTATCCCAGTCTCCTTTTCTTTTCCGCTTTTCTCCTATGTTGTCCTTAACTGTCCTACTTGTGGCCTTAGGCTCCCCAGGATGATCTTATAGTCAGCTGGTGAGCTACTGCCTTTCAAAATGTTTGCTTCCTCTTGCTTGACATGTGATATAACATGTTCACACATTCTAGTTAGGTTACCCCCTCCAATATATCCTTGTTCTATCTGTACCCCCTAGTACCTTTTGTGGAAGTCAACTAGGAGGGGGGCAATGAACAAGGGGCAAGAGGGGAAGAGCACAGGGACTGAAGCGGGTATGGTATAGAACTGGTCACCTAGAGTTGACTGGAAATCAGTCCTATGAGTCTGAGTCTTGAGAAGGTATATGTCAGAATGTTCCTCCATGGGGACAAAATCTAATCATTTACTCTTCAACTGCCATCATCCAAGGTAGTTTGTCCTGTCCACTGCTGCATAATTCCCCTGGTCTGTTGAGATGAGCTCTGCCTGAAAGCACGTGGGACTAGTGCTGAGGATATGGCCTGGGACAGGCTGGTCACTCTTAAGGAAATGCTCACTGCCTGGATGCCCCAGTCAGTAAGAAGCTCTCAGCACCTACTTCAGCTCGGAGCTCACTGATCCACCTTTCCCTGGTGGAAACTTTAGTCTTCACACCCTTGTCTTTTCTGGAAAGTGCCCATCTCTGCCTTTCTCAACACATGACCTGAGTTAAGATCTTGAAAACCATTGGCCATAATTAACTTTCAGTATAATTGGCCTCCAATCTCCAGCTTTTTCTTCCACAAACAGTGATATTCTCACTAGACCTTATGTTGGATCTACCTCTACATTGGATGATGTATCTTCCTTACATATCATGAGTGTTCATTTCTCCTACCATCTTTAACTTAGGACAACTCGTATCACTTCTCAGAGACACAATGGAGGAAAAGGGATTTAGATTTTCACCCTCATGTCAATAATATAAATCAGTTATTGCAATTCATTTTACATGGATTTGTTTAGGAGGAGATAACATCTGAAGTCTTTAATTCATTGAATGAGGTTCTTGTAAGATGACTTTCTGTGCAAACTGAGCTCTTAAGTACCATCATCATTTTATTTGAATTTGAATGATCAACCCTCTTTTTGGTGAGAAGTCTTGTTTCCACCATATCACTCTTCAGCTGCCGTAATTTCTAGGAAGCCTATTACATTTCAAGCTGTCCTCCCACAGAAGTTTCCTAGCAAGGATGAAATATATCTGAAAGCCTCCTGCTTACAGCTCCTGGCCTGTCTGCTCTAGTTCCTGAACCAGACATCACTGACTTCAGTAGGTGTCATCAAATGTGTTTGGCTTTGACTTTGCCATTGCTGTGTGGTGATTTTGGATTCCATCAGCTCAGTCCCTCCTAGGCCCAGTTTATTATGCTTTGATCCTTGTTTGCTACATACTCTTTCTCCTTAGGTCCCACATAAGGGTCATGCCCAGCCAGAGTATTTGGATAGACCCAGTGAGGTAACTCATTACTTAACTCATCTGGGGAGGTATTGATTCCATTTACCCCCACAGTAGTTCTTCCTGGGAACCTCTGTCATCCAGCTGTGTCTACTGGCCCTCCACATCCATTGCTCTGCGACCTTAGTTGGTTACCTTTTTCTCCTATGGGCTCCCTAGTTTGTGGTATAGCACTCATGATCTAAGTCTCAGCAATAACCATGCTGTGCATAACACTAGAGGGTTCTGGCTCTGACAAATTTCTCCCTCTTCCTGATGAGTTCAGGTTGAGCTCCAAATATGATTATCGTGAGCTCTTAAGATAGGTGCATTCTCTTTGTGGCAACAATCATTTGGAGGGGTGAGTTGGTTAAAGGAAAAATTTCTTTTGTGATTTCTTATGAGTATCTGAACCTTGGGGTTCTAACCAGTCACTGCAGGTGCTTTTGATAGGTGTCATGAGGTTTAGTGATAGGGCTGGTTCCCTTGTGCTGCCTAGACAAAGTGACAGGGTCAGCTGAATACTGTTCAGTCTGAACCTGATTTCACAGTCCCTCTAGATTAAATGTTGACCCAGGAAATATGAGCTGTATTTTGGAATTCCCCAATGATATAAGTGGTATAGTATTCAAGATTTATGGAATTAGGATAAAGTGGATATTCCAAATCTGTTCTCTGAAACCACATTATCCTGAAATCTAGAACCCTCAAACTGATTCTGTATTCCAAGTATTAAGCTTGTTATCTTGTGATGGAAATTACCTTCTATATATACAGCAGAGAATAACTGGATGACTTTCTACTGTTGTTCCTTATATCTTCACCTCTGAGGATAGCAACTCCATTAATTGACATTAAGAGGATTTCTTCAAGGTTTTCATTAGCACAAGGATAATTAGTACTAGTAATGAATTGTATTGTTTCCTCATATGCTTTCCTCCCTACTTCCTTTAGATCTTCTCTTGAAGAGATCTTGATGAACATGACCAGTGTCTTACTGGGACCTCCACTCAATAGGGTACAGGCATTTTCCTCATTGGTTATCTGTGTATTTTCAAATGCTTCCTTGTCAGACATGGCTTATAATAAGTACTCCCACTTCACATAGCAATAATATAACATCAATGAGAGTTTTTTTCAGAAGACAGTATTTTAGGGACACTGGCTCTTGCCTGCCACCTTGAGGACAGCTAACTCCAGCCATCTGGATCATACTCATAGGGATGACTAAAGGCCACCAAAGAACACGTAGAAATGGCACACACACACACCCATACACACACGCAGCCCAACCACCCCCTGACATGAAATTTTTGAGAGAAGCTACCTTGAATCACACAAAAGATGGCTTTTCTGTCCATTGAGAAGTGCTGAAGTGCAAGAATAGTACAGAAAAGAATAGCATTGATTCCTGAGGCTTACACAATCACCTTTAAATGTTTCTAGGGTTATGACTTGAAGATGCCTTTCAACTCTTCAACTACACCATTCAACTACAGCAATTGAATAAGAAATCCTTAGGCCTGAGCATGGCTGTGACTTTATAAGAGCTTCTCTGTACCAGCTGGTGACAGAGGCTTCTGTGGCCATGGGCAGGGCCCAGGCACCCAACTTCTCTCCTTTTCAACACAAAGCTGCTGCAGTAAAAGGTCCAGGACTCACTGACCCTGCTGTTTTTCAGTTGTCTGCTTGGGAGGAGGGCTTGCTTTGTTCAAAGGAAGGGTGACAGATGTTGCCTAGAAAGACTTCCAGGCATATCTCACAGAGGGATGGGACCAGAATTGCATCATTTTCCTGTTGTCATGACAGGCCTGACTCTGACTCTTGGAAAGACTGGCCTTGGATTTTTCTTCACATGACCTGTGTCACTACTGGGTGCCACAGCAAGCCATTAAAAATTTTATGCTTTTACTTCCCTCATTACAGGCCACTAAGTGGCTGTAGAAATGCAGAGGTTTCTGGCTCATTGTAGATCTTCCTAAATGACTTCACAGGCAACTTAGGATCCTAAGGAAAATCTGACAGGCTTTTGTTCCCCATTTGGGTTTGATCTTAGGCTGCCATCATCCTATGCAATATGATCCAAGATGAGAGTAGCACTAGTTTTCCTGAAGTGAGGTGGCAGATGAGCCCATACTGAGTCCTCATGGTTCAGCCTGAAGGAAGATGATTGTCCTGCTATAGTGAGTTGGGTTCATAAGTACATTCTGTCTGCACAGTGGTCCTATGTATCAGCATAAAGGGCATCTGATTTTTAAAAGTTTCTTGATTCTACTACTTGATACTTGTCATGCTCATGGTAGAATCTTCAGTCCTTCCTTGTAGGGATCGCTATATTACCTAGTTTGTGTCACAGGGTAGAGATCACACTTTAGTTTGAAAAATATGTGATGTGGTTAATTTCCATTACAGCCATATTTTCAAACCATGGCTCTCCAATGGGACTTGTTTATTGTCTCTTCATCGATTGTCACAGGAAGGCCTCAATCTTGACCTTAATCGCATAATGCAAATATAAGTTATCACTAGTAAAGAACCTTACCAATGCCTCCTGGAAATTCTTCCTAAGCAGAATAAAAATAACTTATGCATATAGTTCAGGGTGGTGGATATTTATGCTTATCTTATAAGAAAGAGTCTTGGGGACAATCTCTTATGTTGATGACCCTATATATCCTCATTGCCCAAACTGCATAACTATAGTTTTGATTGGAGAGAGAATTCTTTGTAAAAGGCAGAATTTGGAGACCCTTTCCCTCTTTTTCATAGACAGAGCATGTTTCCATAGAAGTGGAAAGGAGTGCAATGGTCCTTACTTTAAAATTAGTAGTTGAGTGAAACCTTTACAAATCATTCAGGATTTCATTCAGTATGACTGAGTAACAATTTTGCTAATGTGTATTACTATTAAAGTCATACATGTCCTGAGGAAAAATAAGTATGGTAATGTGTCTTACAGTGAGTTTCTGCCCAGCCTGTTTAGCTCATTTAGACTGTGATGCCTGATGAAGGAGATTGGAGGCAGCTGCACTTAGCAGTGGACTGAAAAGGAAGTGGTGCTGTACCTAAAGCTTAGGCAAATGTGACCCTTAGCATCCTGCCCTTTAAAAGGATATGGCTTGACTTCCCTCTTTGATTGTGGTTATCATTGACAGAGGCCAAGAATGAAGTTTTTGTAAGAATGGCAGAAAAGCAAAGCTGCGTTCTTTGAACACACTTGTTTCTATACCTTTTTATAGATGTCTGATAGTACAGTACTGTATCTCATGTATTTTCCCATTCTTGGGCCCTGAGCTTCATTTGGGAAGAGAATATGGACATAGAGCTCGATGGAATTGTGCTTCTAGTTTAACAAGCATAACATTGGATTTCACAAGCACATCCCTTTTCTACTGTAATTTTTTACTTTAGCATAATAGTAGCCAGCTGTGTGTCTCAGTACTGTACCTTTGTATTAGGGATACGAAGCAATCTTTGTGTTTACCCACTTAGTATGACAAAAGACAAGGTGTGTGCACCTGTACAAAAGTGTCAAACTGGGATTTTCATCCACATGATATTCTAACAGGTTTTGAATATGTTTATCTGAGCATCACCCCCACCATTCTAGGATTTTAAAAAATGTTTTCTTTTGATTTTTTAGTAGAATTAGCCCAATTCAATGTCACATGAACATCCAGATTTACAAGTTTTGGATGAAGCAAAGTAAATCAGATTACTCATGCATGGTTGTTGAAGATGTTCCATTACAGTAAAATACATGTTTTCATAATGGAGTGATGTGGGTATATGACAATGATGAGTATGATGACTTTGATGTTGGCTATGTGATCCAGGATTCCTGTGACGATTAAATGGAGCAAGAATTGAGTGATACATGCAGGGAATGTAGACCTTCTTGATTCAGATGATAAGACAGCAATGTGAGTGCATATTTGACTAGTTGAAATGTTGTGAAATTGTCATACAATGAAATGGAAATATCCAACGTTAGAACTAACCCCAAAACATAGAATCTTGGCAGAGGTAAAATCTTTTGAATGGAATGACAGCATTGCCATTGAGTATTGGAAATTGTAACAGGCAAAATGCTACAAGACATGAAATACAAAGGACAAAATATAAATAAAATGTTCTGTATGCACCAGTAACCATACTCAAAAACTTATAACACCTTGTTAGGTAAACTGAAAGCATATTCATAGATCTGCTGTACTTATCAGGGCTTTCTCATGGTAATTTCAGGAATGTAAAAAACTTATGGATATGGGATTGATGTTTGTAGAACATGATTTTTGATGAACTTCTTGCAGCATTTCATAGCTGCTATGGCTTCAGGGAGTATAGCCCCCCCCCAAAATCTTCAAAGTATGGTACAAGAATGTGTATGTCATTGTAGATAAAGACTTCCTATGCATTTTGAAATTTATCTCAAAACTCAGCCATCACATCCTTATTTGTATAGCAAAAAAAAAAAATGAACAATGTTCTCTTTTAGCAAGTATAACATTAATTGGAAATTAGTAAACCAATTGTTGAATGTTACTCCAATTAGTTTGGGAGAAAAAAAAAAAAAACAATGTTCTCTTTTAGCAAGTATAACATTAATTGGAAATTAGTAAACCAATTGTTGAATGTTACTCCAATTAGTTTGGGAGATGGAAGCAAAAAGTTGGCCAGTGTAGGAACTATATGCAGAAACAAAGCAAAGATTACAAATGAAAGATTGCAATTTCAATTTTAATATATGTGCTGTCAAAGCGAGCATGTGTTGCAATTTCAAAATAGAGAATTATATAGTACAATCTTTGGGTTTCTGAAAGATTTACATTGTCCTCATATATGGCCAAGAAAAATCACTACTGCTGATGCTAACATTGCACCATGATGGAAATATTGATAGGGAAACCAAAAAAATGGAAGCTAGAGATGGAAATTTTCTACAACAAAAGCAGTGGAGTAGATGTTGAGTTATGTAGCATCTATGACATCATTTAAAATACATAATGTTGGCCAATGGTTGTTTTACTTGATCCTAAACATGTTTGGCATAAGTAGTTTGGTAGCTTACAAAGAAAGTAACAAATACAAAATATCATGGGGAGATTGAGAAGGGGGACTGGACCTATCCATGGTTAAGTCTATTATTTGCTATAGATCACTCACATTCTCCAACCTGAGGGTATGTATAGTCTTTAGGCACCGGCCTTGGAAAATAGTGGGAGGTGTCTTAATACACCTCATTTGGGAAAAGAGCTCTAGGATTCCCAAACTGGAGTGGTTAACCTTTTGACTAAAACCTTACCACTCTGACCAAAGATTAAGTCAAGACACACTTATTTTCTATACTTGTTATCATGGAAATGGTAGAAAAATCTGGGAAAATAGTATGGGAAACATCAGCATTCTCTTCCCCTCATGAATATGGGGTGAATGTAGTTCACTGCCTGAAATTCACTAAAGGATACAGAACTGAGTTAATATAATTTGTAGTAGTACAATCTTAACTATGTTGTTGGAGGTGATCTAAAAGTTTAATTACTTTGTAAGTTAGATTTGACTTTGAAATGTCAAAACTATTGAAAATGAATTTATTTTTATGGACGGATAGGTTTAATACTGTCCTGGATGTTGCAATTTTTTCTTGTTTCCATGAATTCTCGTGAATTCTGGCAGAAAAACCCTGACTTTCCCCTGTATCCTCCAAGGACACATTCAAGAAGAAGAAACGTGAGATGGTTTTGAAGCAGTTGTCAACCTGTTTCCTGCTCTAATAGGTGATACTGTGTTGAACAGCATGCTCATCCACCTTGCCCAGGCTTCCATCATTCATAGGGGTGTTTGTGGAATTTGTGTAATCCTTGTTCTGCAGGCTTCTAATAGCAAGAGCAAAGGTCACCCATTTGACTGGCTACCAACTGCCTATACTTTTCAGGAGTCAAAGCAAGGGTCTTTCTCACTAGCAAGTTTGCAATTGTTCACTTGAGGTTTTCCCATATTCCTCCTTCTCTGGAAGAGATGTTAACTCTATTTTATCTATGCTAATGTCCATAGGATGTCGATAATACAGACATTGTTGGTTGTAGGACTAATTCACCCCTATTTCCTCCCAATTTTCAAAGCTTGTACACACTGGGCTGTCATATCTGAGGTTCTTCAACCTGCTCTGAATTGGCAGTGGTTACTAGAGACTCCTGTAGTAAGTCTCTAGCTGCTAACTGTCCTGTCTGTGATGCAGGCCTAAGAAAAAATTTTTAAAACTAAGAGAAAGCAGGATGCCAGGATGACCAATGCCAGTGCAACTGACAAAGGTGTTGGCCAGTCTCAGGCAATGATTTTTGTTGGCAATCAATTGGGGCAAAGGTGACATGTGGCTTCTATGGAAATTAAGGTAAACAAGGCTCATAAAGGATGAGACAAAGCATTCTCAAATTAGGAACAGAGTAGATAAAATACATGGCTGTAATTAGAACATTGTTCTAGATAGAAGGTTGTAGTTGTGGGAACACAGTTCAGGTATGAGTTATGCTGACATTGGCAGGTAGGCTTTGGCTGGACTCTCCTCTAAACAAGTCAATTGTGGAGTTAACTCTTCACAGCCTGCATTGTGCATAATCAATATTACAGTCCTCTTCAAGGAATGGCAAGTATGTGTTTAGTAATGTTCTCAGATGTATTTTTCACATCTTGTGGTGAAAGAGGCCATAGGAGGAGAAAGATTGTCTAGGCTCTGTTTGGGGCTCTATTTATTAGTACACGGAAGCAAAGGTCTCAACTCTTGAGGCAGCTATGCTACCCATAAATCTGGTATGAGGTAGGTAACTTAAGGCTATCTCTGAGCATAAAACCTCCAGTCTTTCCTAACTGTAAATATGGTGAGCATGTAACCAGTGGGATGAGCCCCCAGTTATGTGTTCAGATCACCTGTAGAATATTAGTCTTTGGGGGAAGGTACTGGTGCTATTAAGATGCAGTATAAGCGCCGGGTGTGGTGGTGCAGGGCTGTAATCCCAGCACTCAGGAGGCTGAGGCAGGAGGATCGCTGTGAGTTCGAGACCAGCCTGGGATACATAGTGAGTTCCAGGTCAGTCTCTACTACATAGTGAGACCCTGAGTCCAAAACACCCAAACCAAAACAAAACAAAAGATGCAGTATAAGCATGAAAACATGTGTCTCATTTCTTTTAATTTTTTTTCCTTCAAGCTGCAGAGCTATCAACAGTCATTTTCTATGGGGGCAGTTATGACAGTATTTCATATGCTTATAGCTGTTAGTACAGTATGCTGAATGTCATGTTGACTCTGGATCTCAAAATTTAACATTCAACAGTAGACACATGGGATGCATTTGCCACAGACTCCTGCAGTAAGTCTCTGGTCCCTGCCTGCCCAGTGCATGGCACAAGGTTGAAGAAAAACTTAAGACAGAGTTAAAGAGAAAGTGTGACCTGGGACAGCCAATGCTCCTTTGGCAAAAGGCCCTGGCCCATCTCTTCACCAAATTTTATTATTCATCAATCAGAGTAATGGTGCAATACATGTATAGATGTGTGGTACATGAAATTAGCATGGAAACTAATATATACAAGGCTTCAAAGAGAACTCAAAGCATTTTCAAATTAGGAACAGAATAGACAAAATATATGGTTGTACTTGTAGCACTATCTTTCAAGCTATGAAGGCACTGATTGTGGGAATGGGATTGGGATGTGATTACTCTGATCTCAGTTACGGATATTGTCTCGCATCAGCCCCACAGCTTCACAGGCCATTACTCTGGTCTCCACCATGGCCGATAGCAGGAAGGTCATGTTAATCTGTACGCTAACACAGTGCTCATGAGATACTTCTGTGAGTCCCATAGCTTCAGACAGATGCACTTCTTAAAGTAAGCCAGTCCAGTTTTCTTAAGCTGCCTGTGTTGCGGAATGAACGTAAATGACACACAGAGATGCACAAGTAGGTAAAATAAAATGTTCACTTTGCTAGCAAAGGATCAGCTTGCACCAATGGCTGTGCCAAATGACAGACCCTGGGCTAGGTGATAATCTTTAATAGGAGTCTTACAATCATCTCATTTTAGGTGATGAGACATTCTAGTTCCCACTGTTCCCATCACAAATCATGATCACAAGACAGTCCAAAAAGTAGTATTTTCTTTCAGGATATTTATCTTTGGTTATTCCAGTCCACAATAGTAGGGGTCAGGGTTAGGAAAACAGAACTGGTCACATTTCTTTCATCTTAAATTCTTTATTTCAGACTATTTACAAAAGTTCTATCATTCCTCCCTTTGTCTCTGGGGGTAATTTCTTACCCTTAAGTTCATTCCATTTTTCATTATTCCACCAGTTACCCTCTGGCACATGAGTTTAGATACATATTTAATAGGTTTGATAAAAATATGTAACTTTTAAAACTATCATCATTAGGCTTATAGATTTTTAATTCAAAAACAAAATAACCCATAACCATCTGACACAAGAAGAATCCATAATATCCTGGTTGTAGTCCTCAGCTTTTAGTCATGCATTGACTGGCTGTCTCCAGAGTGATGGGAGCAGGTCTTTGAGTGCATTGTCTCTTGGGATCACAGTTTGTGGAGTCCTCTGGGCAAGCTCATTTCCCCCTAGAGTGGTGATTCCATGTTTGGACTTCAGCCACCTTGACAGTTGTGGGAGTAGTCTTAAGTGTCTCATCCCTTTTCACCTGGGTTGTAAAGGAGTCTTTTTCCAACTTTTAACATAAACTTGGTCCCCTGCTTTTATCAAATGGCCAGGAGTTAACATAGGGAGGCCCTTCCGTATTTTAAATTTGCCCCTATATATTTCTGAATACTTTCCCCAATTCTAACAATTGTAGTTCTAACAATTGTAGAGTGGAGGAGCCTAATTGAGATAAGTTCCCAGTAAATTCTCTTAAAATACATGGCAGTCTCCCAAATAAGACCTCGTATGGGGAAAGTCCGGTATTACCTGGTGTGTGTTTTATCTTAAGAAGGGCTAAAGGGGACAAGTAAACCTATGACCCTGGTGCTATGATACACATTTTAGTTAATACATTAATAGTATGATTCATCCTTTTACCTTGTCGGAGCTCTGGGGCAAATATGCAAGTAGTGTGTAAATGTCTTTTTTTTTTTTTAGCTTTAATTGAGTTTATTGGTACATTTTAGGGATACAGTACAGTTACATTCATTATTGGGATCTTGTACCTCTACATGACAAGTCTTGGTTCTCATTTTTCCCCTTGTCACTGTCCTCCCTTCACCCCCTCCTATTATCTCACATTTTTCTTTTCCCTTATTACCCTTCCCCTACCCGTCCCACCTTCCCTACACCTTTAGCTCCTTTCTTCCCATTTAAGTAAATGTTATTTTATATGCAATAATTTAGCTAGATCTTGTGCAACCTCTGCAACAAATGCTGGCCCATTGCAACTGCCTATAGAGAGAGGCAGACCCCTTTAGTAAAACTTCGTATGCTTCTGAAGCCTTCTCAATACTTGTAGGGAAGACTTCAGGCCACCCAGAGTAAATGTAAACACATAACCAACAAATATGTATAGCTCTGCAAGGGGAGACTTCTGTAAAGTCTATTTGTGTGTCCACAAAGGGGGTTGTGCCCTTCCATTGTAGTCCAGGTAGTGCTCTGGGCCCTGAGGTCAGATTTATTTTCTAACAAATTTGAAATCTTTTTCAGACTTGTTCACATAAGGCAGAAATCCAAGGTATGAAGAAATATCTATAACAGTGTCTGGAGAGCTGTTTTTTTTTCCCCATGAGTCATGTCATCATAGATTTTAATCCAAAAGTATGATAGTGCCCCTGGTATCATCATCCTGTTGTCAGGTTGGATCCAGACAAGCCCTTGTTTCTCAGCCAGTTGTTTCTTAGCCTATTATTCTCTTTGTCTAAATATTCTGTAATAGCTAGGGGTTTTTGTATCTCCAGTTTTCTCTTGTGCATGGATGAGCATGGTCATCTGAAGTTTCTGTTTAGCTGCTGCTTTGGCTTCTATGTCTGCCTTAGAATTGCCTTTCGCTATTGCATCTTTTCCTTTTTTGGTGGACAGAGCAATGCATCACTGCTACTTTATCAGGTTCCCATACTGCCTCCAACAACTGCATTATCTCCTGTTTATTTTTAATTTGTTTATCCTCCACTGTGAGAAGACCACACTCTTCACATATTATGCCATAAATATGTAAGGTAGCAAAGGCATAATGGGAGTCTGTATAAACATATATCCTCTTTCCCTTTGCCCATCAGAGAGCCTGCATGAGTGCCCAAAGCTCCACACACTGAGCTGACTATCTGGTGGGGAGGGGTCCCACTTGGACCACTTTATCCTGGGTCATCACTGCATAGCCAGCATAGCATACCCTGTTTTCCATGAAACTGCTCCCATCCATGAACAGGACAAAATCAACATCAGGCAGTGGGGTTTTTGCAGGTCTGGACAACTTGAGAACAGCTCATCAGTGGTGATGGGACAATCATGGTCAGGAGGGCCAGGTTCAGAGGGCAAAAGGTAGCAGGGTTCAAGGTTTTAATTGGAATAAAACTTAGACAGGTTCTCGAAGATGAGGGCCTGATATTGTGTGAATCTATTTTTTGAGAGCCATTGATGTCCGCTGTTTAACAGTTCTAGGATGGCATGGGGAACCGAAATAGTCAATTCCTTTCCTAAGATTACACTGTCAGTTTCCTTAATCAGCATAACTTCAGCTACCAGAGCTTGTAAACAAGGAGGCCATCCCTTCACAACTGGATCAAAATAGATATGACATTGGCTAGTTCCAGGGGCCCACTTTTTGGGTGAGCACCCCCAAGGCAGTATGGTTTCTTTCAGTCACAAGGTAAAAGGTTGAGTCACATTAGGAAGTCCCAATGCAGGGGCAGCAGGGAGGGTTAGTTTTAACCTTTTAAATGCTGACTCCTATTCTTCACCCAGTAACAGTTGCTGTCCTTCTGGGCCTTTTAAGGCTTCATATGGGGGTTGCTGTATCTGCAAACCCTGGAATCCAGATTCTGCAAAAACATGCAGCTCCTTAGAATTCTCTCAACTGCTTTCATGTTTTAGGTTCTGGTATGGTGCTGATTACTTTCTTTCATTCCCCAATCACTGCATTGCTTTAGTAACTTCAAATCCCAAATATTTGACTTGGTGTGCACAAATTTGAGCCTTTCTCTATGAAATTTTATATCTTGCCTCTTGAAGCAGCATTAAGTCTTTTTTTTTTTTTTTTCAGCTTTAAGCATTAATAGTCTTAGTACCCTGCCAGCATTGTTCCTGAGATGGGCTACACAATAGTAAGTCATCAACATATTGTAGCAAAATGCAATCATTGTTCTTCAGGGAATGCTAACAAAGTCCTTCACCAATGCTTCTCTGATAAGGGAGTTTTTAAATCCTTGTAATCTAGTCCAACTAAATTGGGTTTTAGCTCAATCTTTTGGATCTTCCATTGGTTGTGATAAAGGAGCAATCTGGAGACAAAAGTAAACTGTCTTTCAGGTCTAAGCTCATAAAACAGGCCACATTGGGAGGAATTAGACCTATTCATGTGTAAAGATTTGAAACCACAGGGTGTATGGTTACAGTCCTTTCATTTATAGCCTGAAGGTCTTGCAACAGCCTACAATCCCCATATGGCTTTCTAACAGGCAACAAGGGAGTGTTCCAAGGTGATTCACATTCTTTTATGAGCCCAAATTCTTTAAACAACATAATGTGGGGTTTAATTCTTGGGTGGGTCTGTTGAGACACTGTATATTGTTTTATAGCTGCTGGGGCTGTGTTATCCTTTAGTTTTATCTTTAGATGGAGGTGATTTTTAGCAAGTCCTGGAGGCGTGCTTTTGGCCCATATATTTGGAAACAGTTCTCTCAACTCTTGGAGTCCTTGGTAAATTTCCTCATTGCTAAAGCATTGCTGTTCATCTTCCCTATTGGTAGTCACCACCATTAGACAAGCCTTATTTGAATCTAAATGTAAGGTTGCATTTCCTTGCTGTGTGAAGGTGACTGTAGCTCCTAGTTTAGACAGTAGGTCCTGACCCATCAGTGGGATGGGATACTCTGGTCAGTAAAGGAACTCAATATTTTATATTATGTCCCCCAATTTCACATATTCTTTCATGACAAAATTATGATTTT
>NW_022900947.1:5415490-5481997 GCF_012274545.1 Fukomys damarensis
AGTAAAGGGCTAAAGGTGTAGGGAAAGTGGGAAGGGTGGGGGAGAGGTAATAAGGGAGAGGAAAAAAATATGAGAAACTGAAAAAATGGAAATAAAGTGTAAATGGGGAGGGGAGGTGGGGGTGAAGGGAGGGCAGGGACAAGGGGAAAAAATGAGAATCAAGACCTATCATGTAAAGGTACAGAATTCCAATGATGAATGTAACTGTATTGTATACCTAATTTGTACCAATAAACTCAATAAAAAAATAAATAAAAGAAAAGCATGTCTTGGCCCTCTACCTTCATTTTTACCATGGGCTTGCAAAGGCCAATGGTATGGAGCCTAGTCCCCATCAGTCACCGTCTTCTTAAAAAATGGGGATCCAAACTCCTGCTCCTGAATCATTAACTTCCTGGGCCTCTTGCTTTTTCTTGGCAGCTAGCTTCTATTTTTTAAATATCCCTTTTCCTTACTCTCTGCACACTCATCAGGCTCCAAGTCTGTTCTCTTAACTCTTACCTTCTTTTCCACATTCATCTGACCTTCCTTTTCTCCCTTCAGTCTTCCTTCAGGCACCTTATTTCCCACAGCTACTGCTATGTACTTTGCCCTCCTCTTATCTGTCTCCTCTTCCCTGTGAAGTCTTGCCTTTTCTCTAACTTCATCTCTGCTCACATACACTTTCCTAGCCAGCTGAAACAACTGAGTTATATTCCCTTCTTCCCAAATTTCCTGTTTCTGTACCCTGTAGCAGCAGCAGACTGAGTTACAAAGGCAGTATTCACTAGTTGTTGATTTTCTGCGGCATTGGACCAAAAGGCATATACATTCCATATGCGTCATAGTCTGTCACAAAACTTTTTGGGGCTTTCATCTGGTCCTTGTACGGTTTCCATCACCTTCATCATGTTGGTGGTCTTTCTGTGAGCAACTTTCACTCCTGCTAAAAGGGAGGCTCTAGAGTTGGTCAGATCATAAACAACAATTCTCTGAATATCTTCAGTAGCTTACATCACCCTGCAGAGCTCCTTACAGTTTTCCCAGTTGGGAGGATGAGTACAAAATATTTTTTCAAACAATTGAAACATTTTTGTTGGAATCTCTATGAAAGAGGGAGTTTCTCTTCCAATTAACTACGTCAGTAGAGCTAAAACGCTGCTCTACAAAAATGATGTCTCCTCCTTCTGGGTATACTCACAATGGCATTTGGAGGCTTGGTCCTGGCTCCTTAGACCTAGTTCTGTAAGCTATGGGGGTACAATCAGGGAGGGGATGCAGGCTGTCCTGAACTCTCAGGAACTGGAGGAGTTTGGCACTTGTTCTGGGAACCCCTTCCTGATAAGAGGGGGACAATCTAATAGGTCATCTACATCTTAGGGTCTGGTTGGGTCTTAACAATGATCAGCTGGGCTGCCTTATTGCACACAACTGGAGCCATGGGGGTATATTTGTACATAATTCTAACCTGGAGTCTATATATGTATATTCATTATTTTGCCCCTTGGTGGTAACTTTGTTCCAAATAAGCCTAACTTTTCTTTTGTCTAGAGTTCCCTATGGGGGGCCAAGACTGGTTTAACTGAGGCTATGATACCTCACAAAGCTTCCTGAATGCCTTTGGGTTTAATTTTATTCCATAGTGCCCCAGAAAGCCTTTATCAAAGTTTTGAATCATACATTCAAGAACAGTTGGTTTAGTATTTGCATTTCCCATGATCACTTGATATTCCCTTGTCCAGTGACACATAACAAAGGGTGGAAAGGAAAGACAAAGGAAAGACCATACACCCACCTACCTGAGGATGGGCCTCTCAGCCACTTTTGAGGCCTGTCCGAGCTAAGGAACACTGTTGCATTAGCGTTCCACTTTGCTTATATTAGACGCTGGTCATGGAATCACAGAAACAGGCCACACAGAAGCACCATGACTCAGGGAGGGATCTTTAAGCATAAATAGCCCCTCCTTTTGTCTTGGTGCACAGATGAGACTACCTATTGTTTTCAAAGCTTGTTGCACTCACTCTCACACAATTACACAAGTTAACACATTCCCTCCCTGGAGCCCTTATGAAGTACAATAACAAATTGAGGGTATATATGTCCCCACAGCCCAGGGTGGGGCACATGAAACCCTGGCAAATGACAAAGAATGGAGGGTGATCAGGTCTCCACTCTGTATCATGCCAAAACTTTAACAAAGAGCCAAAAGTGAAAATAAAGCAAACTGGAGGTTGCCCAGGGAGTCTCACCACTCAAATGATCTCATTCACTCAACCACCCTCCTCCTGCTGTCTCTGTTCCAGATATGAGCAATCTGCTGCCAGTAAGCTGGTCACTGAGCCCTAGAAAGGGAACCCAGGAAATCCCAGGGGCATGCCTCTTCCCTTCCAAGGAAGCAGACAGCTGCTCCCCCTGGTGGGACTCGGGGCAAGGACCAACACAGGCCATGTCAGTTAACCCTTTGATTAATGTTGCAGAAGGAAATGATAAATGACACACAGAGATGCAAGAGTGGGTAAAACAAACAACATTTACTTTGCTAAGAAAGGGTTGACCTGCACCACGGACTGTTCTAATGGCTGGGTTACAATCTGCCTTTTATAGTTTTACAGTCATGACCTCATTTTAGGTAGTTTGATAAAATATTCCAGTTCCCACAGTTCCTACCACAAATAATGGTCACAAGACAATTCAATGTTAACCCAAATGTACCATTTTCTTTTAGGACGGATATCTTTAGCTATTCCAGCCTACAAGACTGGGAGTCAGGGTTAGGAAATCATGACTGGTGACATTCCTTTCATCTTATCCTTTATAGTCATGTGGTTTACAGAAAGTTTTAGGGCTTAGGGCCTGGTGACTGTTAGCTTGAACATCTGGTCTCATCCTGGGATGCAGCTCAGCACCTCCAGCATCTGTTAATTTTAAACTGGGTCTATGTGCCTTTAAGCTTTAATAGTGAAGCCTTGGGTACTTTATTCTAAGAAACAAGCAAAGCAAAGCCAATTACAGAAGCAAAGGACAGCAGTTATTCTATATTTCCTTTATATTTTGTAGGTTTCAGACCATTTACAGGAGTCCTCTCTGTCAGTTTAAGGGAACAATAGCAGATGGTGGCTAAAGTTTCCTCCAGTTCTGATTAGCCAGATGGGCTCAGTGGTGTTAGCTATAGGCTGGGTGTCTGGGTTACAGCCATTCCAAGTTCCTGCTCTGGAGTAAGGTCCTACCCGAAGGCAAAGAGGGTCAGCCTGAGGGAGGGCTGTTTGTCACAAAGATTCCCATATTACAGGGCACACTTGAGAAGTATTTAGTTATTCTCCAACCATCCCTGGATACTGTCTACCTTCACCACATCACCTCTGCCCTGCTGCCCACCTGGCTTACCATTTCCACATCATTATTCCTAGCCAATAGTTTCAGAAAAGGATACATAGTTTTTATTGTACATAATTTTTAGGTATACAGTTCTGTAGCATTAAGCAAGTTCACATTGTGGTGCAACAATCCCTGTCATTACTCTCTAGAACTTTCACTTCCAACTGAAACTGTTTCCATATTTTTGATGCACCCAAACGTCATGCCATTCCCTTGGAGGACTATTTTATCCTTCCCTTCTAGGCACTGTGGCTCAGTGCTAGGGACATGGTACCTGCTGAGAGCCTAGTGTAATGCAAGAGCAAGGTGGCATGGGTTGTGGCAGGGACCAGAGTGGAACATAGATATGCCCCAGTCAGGAAGCATAATTGTCAGGATTTGGTGACTGGGTGTGGGAAGTGAAGAGGAGAAACAGTCTAGGGCTAGGGACTTAGCTCAGTGGTGCCACCACCTGCCTCACAAGTGGAAGGTCCAGAGTTCAATCCCTGGTACAAAAAAAATTAATAAAAAATGAAAAGTCTAGATATTTGGGCCATGTGCATGCCATCTACTGAGACCAGGAAGAAGACCCCAAGAAGGGCTCTTCTGCATGTCAGATGCATGTGACTGTGGTTCCCATAGTACATGAGAAGTCAGAACGAAGTGTCTAGGATTCTGGATACAGAGGTGGCTAGAGATGAATTGGTAAGTATTTGGATGAAGTATGAAGTTGGGAGAGTATGTAGTATGTTGGGAGTGGAAGGGCTGGGTAATTCAGGGAAAGGATGCAGAGTATGGCTGAGAGCAGGCTGATTGTGGGGTGCTATCACCTGAACTCTTGGCTTCCTTTTTCCAGATAGCTCTGCAACCTGTCCTTGGGCATCCCTAAATCAAGTGGGTAGATTAGATGGACACTTCCTGCAGTGGTTCTGGAATCTATTATTTTCCTTCACTTTAGTGAATCTCTGGAGAACATAGTCCAGATAGCTCTGCAACCTGTCCCTGGGCATCCCTAAATCAAGTGGGTAGATTAGATGGACACTGCCTGCAGTGGTTCTGGAATCTATTATTTTCCTTCACTTTAGTGAATCTCTGGAGAACATTTTGTAAAGGTGTCCACCCCAAAGCATGCCATATTTCTTGTGGGAAGAGTGTGAGCTTGGGTGTTGCACAATTTCAAGTAAGAAATAAATGCATTTCTTTTTTCATCTGTGGCAGGGATTGGGTCTTGCCAAGTTTCAGGCTGCCCTTGAACTTGCAATTCTTCTACCTCAGACTCCCAAGGAACTTGCAATTCTTCTACCTCAGCCACTGCACCCAAATGATATACTTCTATATACAATCAACCACCCTGCAACCCTCTAACTTTGTGACTCATGACTCTGGCTTAAGTCAAAAGAACTCTCAGTTAATTTGCCTGCCTCTCTTCCAACCACTGTCATGTGACTGCTGGTAGCATTCCTGTCAGAGCCAATATTTCATTCTGCAATTTCTTCCTATCCCTAACCTCTCAAGTTCTTGCAATATAGGGAGATTAAAGAAGGTTAAGCCAAATTAGGTTGGGAGGATAATGAGAAAATGAGCAACATGGATAGGCTTTTCCTCTGCCAAAACTTACTATTCACAGTAATGGAAAGGAAAAGCTACAAGAGAAATTTAAAAACAGCTATTTCATTAAGACTTCATGACAGGTGGGACTGTGAGGCCATGTGCTTTAAATTTCTCACTCACATCACAAGATAGCTAAGAATGGGGTAGGGATCTCATCACACTGAACTGGCAAAGAACTGAGGACTGGGGCATCTTCCAACCCTCTACAGCAAAAGGGTAATGGAAGATGGATGGCAGCCCAAGAGTCAGTGGGTGCCTGAGAGAGGCTGACCTAGGGCCCAATCTAAAATCTTCTCCTCAGCAAACATAACAGGTAACTGGGTAGAAGAAACAGGTGCTATGGATGCTAACCATAAAATATCACCCTAAGCATTCTCCCTGCACATCCTGCTCACTCTACATATAAGAGAGGTCTGTTCTTCCTGTCCATTTTGCACATGAAGAAACTGAGGGCCAGGTGAAGGCCATACAGCAGTATGTGGCAGTCAGGCTTGACTGCAGATCTCCCTCAGGTCTTTGTTTCACATAGGGCTTCCCCCATCCACCTAAAACCAAATGTCACTGTGGAATCTTAAAAATCAGCACCTAGTACATAGGGCTTCCCCCATCCACCTAAAACCAAATGTCACTGTGGAATCTTAAAAATCAGCACCTTTTTTTCTATCTCTATTATAGTCCTTTCATACTGCAGCATCTAGGAGTATTTAGGGAGAAAAACAGTCAAGAAAAGGGATTAAGATCCAAAACAAAGCTTGGAGCTTTGAAACTTACCTTTCAACTGCCACAGGATCTGGTTGTTAAGCTGTTCTTTCTTATCTTTCAAGAAAGCATTTTCTTGCTCTAGGTCTGCAACTTACTAAAAGAAAGCAAAGGGAAAAATGTTTCCCCAAGACGTTAGGCAAAGGAGTTCTTTTTGTGCCACCTGAATTTTCACTGATCATATATAAATTCTCTTTATTTCACAAAATTGAGTTCAACAAAACTACTTCTATTCTGAAGAAAAAAATGTATTCTAAAAAGAAAACCCCATGATAAGACAGGCAAACTCAAATTGCTTCTAGCCATCATGCCCATAAAAACCTCATGGAATGCCAATAACCACTTCACATGCCTTGTTGAGGGATTCACAGAGACCACAGACTTTCACGTAACTGTTTATTTGCAGGGTGCACTAATTTTTGAGCTGTGAAATGTGAGTCCTCAAAAGATGAAAGGTCATAATGAACAAATTAACTGTGATCTTCCTTCCACCTGTTCTTCCCTGTCTCATGGAACAAGCACAGCCAAGATTTGGTGAAACTGAAGCAGAATTATAGCTGACATTCAAATATCCAATCACAGTGCTTAACTTCTTTGTTATACTGTGCTAAAGAAACATGACATAAATTTTATCGAAGAAAAAAAGGCAAACCAAAAAGAAAAGAAATACTAATTACAGTCTGGTCTGTTAGAGGAAAATGGGTAAAGAATAGTGTAAAGGAAATGCCTAAAACATTTTTAAAATTATAAATTTATATGTGGAGCAAATATTTGTATAGTTCGAATTAATTTATTTACATATGTATTTTTAAAGGATCAAACTCAGGACGTTGCGAATGCGAGGCAGGTGAAAGACCTATGAACAAAATCCCTGGCCCTATATAGGTTTATTAAAAAGTAACTAGGCCATGTGCTCTGAAAAACATGAAAGAGGGTGTAGTTCTAATGCATGTAGCGCAGTTGTGCTAGAAACTAATGCAGATTGTTGTGGCAGGAGGCTAGTGGGTAATAAGTCTCACTAAAATAAACTCACATTAGTGACAATTAAGGGGAAAAATGGGTAAACAATGGAGATGTGCTAAGGGTGAATTACTTTAGGCAACTAGCCCCTATGACTTCCGCTAGGAGGAGTTGAGGGGGACTACAGTGAGTAACTCATGTAGTAACTGCAGTAAGAAAACGAGATAATAAACTTCACAGTTGCACAGATCCCACTCCATATAATATTCAGTTTTCCCGTGTAAAACAAGGAGTCAGGGAATACACAGTCTGATTTGCAGCGCTGCAAGTCTCAAATGACGGGTGTCTCCCACACCTCAGGGTCTACTAGAGTGCTTCTGAGGCCACTAGGGCGACCCAAGGAATAGGTCTGCCAGCCGGTCCCACTGAGGGGTGCGTTCCTTACCCCCGAGAACACGAGATTCCCCGCAGGGCGGGGCTAGAACACGCTCCAGGTCGTCCCTCTTCCAAGAGCAACGCGCTGCCGCCAGGCGCAGTGTCTGTAGACATCGATGTGATTGTTACAGGTAACAGCTACCCGCATCCACCCTGTCCCGGGCTTCCACGTGGGACGATGCCACTGAAAACGAGCCGAAAGGCCAGCATCCTGCTGCAGCTTTGGAAATTTGGGCCAAATTTGCTTAGTCGTCTCATTTTCACTGTCAGCTCCAAGACTTGATGCACACGCCGCGTAGCTCCTAGCCCGCCAGAGCTTAGCGTGCCTTCCAGGTCTCTCCACCCTTTGTGACGTGGACGCACTTTGTGGAGCTGTGGCCTCTGATCAAGCACTCGCATTTTCAGAACAACAAGTTCTTGCTCAGAGAAGGCAGCTGTACGAGCTTCTGGGAGACGCGTCTTGTTCAGCTTCGGGAATCTCGGCCTTTTCCAACTGAACTGAACTGGACTGAAGTCGACGGAACTGGACTGGGCTGCACTGAACTGCACCGAACGTCTCTACGGCCCTTCGGTTCATGAAACCACGCTCACGTCACTTCTTGATCAAGGACTAGAGTTGTCCACGAGGCTTGTGGCCTCTTGATTTTCTAGGAGATACTTAAGTGTTTTTTCACGTGCTTGATGTGACAGGAGATCAGACCATCACAGTTCCTTGGAATTGCTCCTGTTCTCATTAAGGCATCTCTAGTCTTCATGTGAGCATCCCTTTGCCCTTTTGCACAAATCATTCTGTTGTGTAGATTTTTGCATCGTCACCATTGGCCTTTGATCCTTCTAGTTGGAAATCCTTAATACAGACAAGCATGGGATATTTCCTCATGCTCTAGGGTAGCTCCTGGAGTCTATTTATCTTGGCATGTTTGTGACTTTGATGGGATCCAGGCTCTCGGCTGGATTCTTTTGGCCTCTAGTGTGATTAATCTTTTGTGCTTCTTTGCATTTTCCTCACTTGGTAATTATCGTAATCCTGTAAACTATGTTTCCAGTGATAAATGTGTTCTCTTGCCAAAATCGTGGCTACAACACTGACTGACTGCTGAGAAACAAAAGCCAATATAGCAGAAGGCAGAGCCATGAGCTTCTGGGCAGTTTCATGTACCATGTGTGTGCCTGCTAGACCTGTTCTGGCTCTATCATGTATACAGCATTCCATCTAATGATACATACTGCTGTGCATGTCCACCATATGACTCAGTGGATCAGATAATACCCAGGTTGTGATTGGCAAGTCAGGTCACGTGTAACCTGGTGTCCCATGGTCACGTGCTATTTCCACTGAGACCCAGCAGCAGTCTAAGATCAGTTTTTCAAAGGGAAAGTAGCTGTCTGCAGGTGACAGCAGAGCCTTGCTCCAAATCCTAAAGGTCTCCACTGCAGTTCTCCTAGGAGGGCTTCCCAGAGACTCCAGATAGCATCCTCACCTGCCACTGACTGAGGACCACTGGATCTGCTGCCGCGCAAGGCCCCAGGGGTGGAACAGCCTGCACAGATGCCCTGACTGAGTCTTTAATTTTAGGTGGCCAGTTTTAGTTCTTTGTATATTCCAGACATTAGTCCTCTGAGGAGTAGCTGGCCAAAACTTTTTCCCATTGTGTAGGTTGTGTCTTCACTGTTTCTTTTGCTGGAATCTTTTTAGTCAGATATAAGCACATTTCTTGATTCTTGCCATTCTTAGGGGACTGATGTTCTGCTTAGAAAATCCTTTCCTGCACCTATATCTTCAAGAGTTTTACCTATTTTATCCTCCAGGAGGTTTAATGTTTAGATCTTTGATCCATTTTTATTTTAATTTAGTAGTGAGTGATGAGTTCATTTTCAATCTTCTGTACACAATCTATTCAACAAGTGGTATTGAGGAAACTGGCTTTCTTCCAACATATGCTTTTGGACCCTTTGTCAAACATCAAACAGTTGAATATATTTGAGGAGGCTCCTGAAATGTCACTTCTGTTCCACTGATCCATGTACATCTTTGGGGGGAATGTATTTTAAAAAGCAGTATTCACATGTGACCAGGGACACCACCAGTGGCCTAGCAGCGCTGGCTGTGACTGCTCTGAAAGCTGATTGTATGCACTTCCTCCCTGAGTACACTTGGTGAAGTCACAAGGGTGCTGTTAGCATGAGTCTCAATACGCCAAGGCAAAATAATTTACACCAGGGAAACCAGCAAACACCTCAAATATGGACTTTTCCACTGAACAGCTGCATTTATTAGCACATCAAGAGAGGAAATGTTTGAGATTTCCTTTAAATTTCTGCTAAAAGAATTTTCTTAGAAAGCAAGGTATTCTTGGCCGGGCGTGATCGTGCATGCCTGTAATCCCAGCACTCAGGAGGCTGAGGAAGGAGGATCGCTGTGAGTTCGAGACCAGCCTGGACTACATGGTGAGTTCCGGGTCAGTCTCAACTACATAGTGAGACCCTGTAAAAAAAAAAAAAAAAAAAAAAAAAAAAAAAAAAAAGCAAGGTACTCTTAAAACCAAGTTTTCAATTTTAAAGATCAATGTTGCCATGACAACAAAGTTAAGTTTTAGGCCAAACACAGAAATAAACGATGAAGAGATCTAATCTAGTCAATATTTTTGTCTTCTCTCAGTGCTGAGAACTGAACCCATAGCCTGATGTGTGCTGGACAAAGACTTTTCTCCTAGGCTCCACCCCCAGCCCTTAGTCAATGCTCTTATGCAACCATTTTGTACAGCTGGATTTGACAATGCAACATCACGTGTTTATAGGATAACATTCAGCACTGAGACTGAACCTATGGCCTTTGCATGGAGCTACACCCCAGCCCTTTTTATTTTATAAGACAAAGCCTCACTAAGCTGCCCAGGCTGGACTTGAACATGCAGTTGTCCTCCCTAAGTGCTAAGAATGCACCACGCCCTTCTTTATGGCCTCCAGGTTGAGAGCAGGTGCTTCTTGTGTGTTGAGAATGTGCCGCCCCAAGGTTCCCCTGCCATGCTGTGCTCTCATCACCAGATTATCCAGTCCTGCAAAGGCTCAGAAGCTCCTCACTTCACTCATGATGGCCCTTCAGCAAACAAGAGGACAACAAAATAAATTATCAACGTGTCAATGGTCCTTCTGATCCCAAAGGCCTTCTACACTAAACCTACAACTGACCAGGACAAACCTCCAGCTTCGGATAACTGGCAAGGCACAAGAAAACTTTCATCAGCAGCAGCTGATGTATTTGTCAGAAGGTGGTCACCAGTCAGTATGGCCCAAAAGGGTATGAAAAACAGTCTTTAAAAATATTACTGGAAATTTTGGACACACAATAGTGGAGTTGTGGCACAGCCCTGATATATCCATCACCAGCTCCAATAATTACCAATGCAAGCCTTATTTTGTTTCATTGCTATTATCCATGAGTTTTAAATTCTAGAATTACACCAATCTATGTTGTGTAGCTCTTAAAATAAGGAACTTCAAAAAATTGCACACATCAACCATTTATCCCTATTGTCAAGCATCTGATCTCTCCAAACGTCACAGGCTTTTCTGCTTCTCTCGCTCAAATCGGGATCCAAGCAAGAGCCCCTCGTTACATTTGTCAAATAGCGCCTCAAGTCCTCACATCGACGACATTCCCACGGTGCTCCCCTCGTGTATTTGAAGAAACAGGCTAAATTGACTTGGAAAGTTTCCTTTTAAGGATAATCACATCCTTCTTTCTCTTAAGACGTTTAAAAGATTTCCTAAACTCAGGCACTCAAAGGGTCCCCCCCCCCAAAGTAGTATATCAAGAGCGCACTTCGTGGAAAAGGAAAACAGTACCCAGCGGAGTAAACAGGGTAACTGCACAGGAGAGGACCAAGCCTTGGGAGAAGAGAACCTTCAACCTGACACCAGAGGGCGCGCTAGAGCCACCAAATAGCTGTCCGAAACCAGGGGTTTCTAGTACAGTACCTACATCAATCACAGACTAGGGCCCGCCCTGCGCGTGAGATGGGCGTGGTAGCCTCTGGGACAGAAATGCTCACTTCCCAGCCAACGCAAGGCTCCAGAGGAAGGTGCTGCTAGCAGGATGAACAGGGCCTTGTTTTCTATATAAACTGCGCTTAAATCTGGGGGCTGGATCTAAGTCACCAGGCCTGTCCTGCTTGGATATCTTCAAGGATTTCTATTGTACGATCTTTGTAACGTTAAGTATTTCTGCAAGAGGTTAATTTAATCACTTCCATCTGGTGAAACAAGTCGGTGTAATGAAAATTATGAGAATCTGAAAGCAATAGTGTGTCTTTAGTGTATATTTTACAAGCAATTACATCATATAGGAACGCACACGACAGTCTCACATGAGAGAACCTGCTTTCCAACAAAGGTGCAAAAAGCACAAGCATGGTTTCAAGATCTCCCAGATGCCAGAGATGAAAAACCCCTTGAAATTGGCTTTAATGAAAGAAAATCGTCAAGACCCTCCCCTTACTGAGGAGTCTTGCGCAAAGCTTCAAATGTAGTTGGGGCTGTGATCTCCAGAGCGGTGTTGATCCCTTTCCCTGACTTGCTGTACTTTTTTCCTCTACATGGCTGCCTTGCCAATTAAACCACTCTATGGTGACCAGGGCATTTCAGCATCCTCAGGTTTATATTCCACAGTCTTAATTCCTCCAAGACTCTAGGCAGAGTGACACTAACTGCTGGGACTGGGTTTTTTATTTGGGGCTTATGCTGAAACATCATTCTGAACTGAATGCTTGCATCCTGCCCCAGGCTGTTAAGGCTCCTTTTCTTTGTGATGCTGGTAGTAAGTAGAGCCTTTGGGAAGTAGTTCAGTTATGAGGGTGACACACTTGTGAATATGATGTGTCCTTGTAAGGGACATGACAAGTCACCTTAGCTCTACTCTCCTCCACGTGAGAATATAATGAGAAGTCACCAGTCCCAGCCTGTAGCTCAGGAGAGGCTGAACCCAACCATGCTGACCATGATCTGGGCTTTCCAGCCTCCAGAAATGAAGGGAATTTGTCATGCACAAGCCACTCAGTTTGCAGCGTTTTGGGTTTTAGCTGGTCAGGCTGCTGTAACGGGAAAAGATTCCAGATCAGACTCATAAGTATCCCAACTTTAGCAACTGCAAAGATGAGACTAGTTATAAGATACAAGCAAGATAAGGACACTTAAGACTCTGAGTGTGAGAAATGAGGGTTCTGGCAGGCCCAGCCTAGTTCTGGGAGCAGAGATGGTCGAGCCAGGCACATCGGCCCCCTGACGCTTGGAGCAGGGCCCAGGCAATGGCTTGGTGCACTCGCATGCCCAGTGTCCAGACTTCTTGTGCTTAAAACAGGAACTCTTCTCCGTTGTCCTCGGGTTTTCCCTTAGATGATTTGGGTAATACATTTTTAACTGTGATGTAATTTTAGACTCATTTGATCCTCGATATCAATTGTTGAACACAAAAAAGGTTTCCAGCAATTGTGTCATAGGTATCTGGGGACCCATCTGAAGTTTTTGGAATTTACACTAAGTCTTGGAGCTGACTTCTAATTGGCTATGGAAGACAGCTGGATTCTCCCCCTCTAGGACCCTGCTTACCTAATAATTAACAGGTTTCTTAATACACCTTTTTATTCCCACAGTAAGAGCAGCTATCATATATCATTTTTAGCCCCTGACTAGTATTATAGCCCCAGTGTGGTTCTGTTGAATGGAGAAGAGCCTCTCCAGGAGGGTTTCCTTCTCTTCTTAAGGCGCATTGCTCATTTGCATAGTTCTTAATCTCTGTACAATTGTCTTTCACCTGTGCTACAGCAAGTGGCCAAAATGAACTGGACATCTCGCCGTGATAGAAGTTGTGAGTAATAAGTGCCACTCTGAGTAGATCCTGGGGGCTTCAGGCTGTCTGAGGAACATGAGGAAGTACAGCAAGTGGCCAAGATGAACTGGACATCTCGCCGTGATAGAAGTTGTGAGTGAGTAATAAGTGCCACTCTGAGTAGATCCTGGGGGCTTCAGGCTGTCTGAGGAACATGAGGAAGGGGCTGAGGGACACTGCTCCCTCTGGGGCACTCGGCTGTAGTGGTGCTCGTTAGTCACCAGAAGGGGATGGGACAGTTACTGGCCCAAGGATTGTGAGGTGGTCAAGGAGACATCCTTGTGTGGTTGTCTTCATTAAATAGATGGGACAGACCTCTGTCCCTCTGAGAGATAGGTGAGATATGAGATAACAATCAAAGATATTTTTGTCAGGAACCATGCTAGATACCATAGTTTGAGCTTTTTCTGAAATAAAGGGCCACAAATATCTGAACATAAGGGATCATCATTACACCTTCTATGCTTTAAGCAGAAACAGTTGAAAAACAGCACCATAATTTAAACTGCCATACCATACTCTCTCACAATTTCCCAATTCATACTGAACCCAAAACATATTTTGATAATGGATCAATTGTTCCTTTAAATTGTCAGGGTCAAACCTTTCCCACTGATCAAGGATATAGTTTAGTAGCAAAATACGTAGAATCCGCAGGGCACGGATCATGCGGCTCCCTGTGGCACATCTTTAGGCTTAGAGAGAAAACTAGGTCTTGGATCCTTAAAATGGTGTCCCATGCAGGAGGAGGAAACCTGATTGGAGCCCCACAGAGCATCCCTACTGAGGCACAAGTGTTCACTAGACAGACATTTCTATCCAAAGGTAGGACGAGGCCAACATCTTTCATAGAAGTCAACAAACATAGCAGATTCTGCACACGAGGGCCCACTAATTTCTGAGGGGAAATGGTAGCAAGCCATTTGATGGATTTACTTAACTGGAATAGGATTCTGACCCAGATTCCTCTGATAATTCAGAAGTTCATAACTGGCTTTTGTGAATATTAAAACACAAGCCCAGTGTTATACTTCGAACTCACTACATCTGATCATGCTGGACCACAGACAGCACCAGAACACAATACAGAATTTGTTCTTCCAGGAAAACTTATGCCAGCAAGACTTCAGGAGTACAGCTTTCAGAAGGATCAAGACAGAACCCATCACCTCCTACAGAATGTAAGAAATGGGAACAAACCAGTCCTTGAAGAGCAGAAACAACCTGCCATACATCACAAGCACATTCTGTGGGTCAGATATCTGGAGGCTGGAAAACTACACAGCTTGGCTCTGTATCACAGAATCATGTCTAGTCACAAGATTTCCTGGTTAGGGAAATACTTTAATTTCAGTCCCAGCATCCCACAAAAGAAAATCAGAACTGGTTCCACAGCGATCAAAGGCAGTGTTTAGAGCTCCACAGAACCATATTTTGGAGTTCAACTTCAGAGCACCAGGGAGCAGGGAAAAATCACTTTACAGTAGAGACCATAGGTCTCAGACACCGGGGACATTTTGGGGTCCTTGGGTGTTGAATGAGAAGGCTGAATCCCAGAGGTTTTATAACATGGATGTGACCTGGAGCCAAAACCGTGATGAGCTGGGCTCATAGCAAACACTTGCCACAGAAAATGCAATGAAGCCATGCTGCAGGGACATGGAGCAGAGCTCCCCAGGACAGATAGGTGGCAGGAAGCCTTACCTGTTCGGTCCCTCATTGCTATCAAGTGCAAAGTGAGAGGTTAGAAGAGAAGGCAGAAGCAAAGTCATATTTCAAGATGTGGTGCTAACTTTGCAGCTGAAGGGGACCCTACTGGAGGTTAGGGAGGAGCTACACTCCAAGGAATGCAAGGAGTTATTTCAAGGAGGCTAAACAAAAGCAAGCAAGCATCCTTTAGAGCAACCCAAAAGACACAACCTTGCCAACACCCTGATTCTGTAAGTAAATTCTGATCTCTCAAACTCTGAGCTTTATCTGGATGTAAGTGCCCCACTTAGTTTCCAATGCACTTTCCCAGTAAATGGAGCATATGCCCCAAATTCTATTTGAGGTTTAAGATTCAGCAAATCCAGCAAAGGTCACCTGGTTTGTCTTGTATTTAGAATGAGAGTCTTCATAATTATTTCTCTTCTGCTCAAGAAGACAATAAAAATGGGTATACACCCTGTATCTTCCCAGGAGATTAGATGCTGAGGAAATGTTCCTTAAACTTTAATGTTTAACATGAAGACTTAAAGGCTATGAGTGAAACATTAAAATGTACAAAATAAGCTAGACATTGATTTAGATGTCCTTACAAACTAAAAGCCTTCTAAAGTATTTGCTGGGTCCAAATATCTTGCACACTGGATTCTACCGCCTCTAAAAGAAATACACCTGCCATTGGTAAATAGTTCTGTACAAAAAATTACACACTAGAAAAAGTGAAAAACTGTGCTGTTCCCAGAAAACTAAATGGGTTGAGAAAGACAGCTGATCTCAGTATCAGCTTCCCATTACAGCGAGGACACAACTTGGTGAGAAGTTCCCCCTCAAAGGGGAACATGGGCCAGGGATTTAGCTCAGTGGTTCTGCTGCCTGCCTTGCAAGCACAAGGACCAAAGTCGATCCCCGGTACCAAAAAAAAGAGGGGGACATGGGGTCCCTGCTCTTCCTGGGCTGTAGGTGAGCATAGCTGCTGTGTGAGGGACAGGACATGTCTCTGTGCTTCACAAAAGCCAAATTCTTTGTGACTACAGTATCTGAAATTTTGTCACCCTGCTCTTAGGGAAGCTTTCTCCCAGGCTTTCTGAACCACACCCCTAGGTCCCCAGAGGAACATCAAGCACAAACCTGTAAAGGTTAAGACCCAGAAAGCAAGACCAGCAGCTGATCCCTGACACCAGGAATAGGAGAATGATTTCAGGATTAATGGCTTGGGTGGAAAAGCCCTTACTGAATAGGGGAAAATAAGACAAGTGTTCATTATTCAAGTTTTCCCTTCCTTTCCTGGTGGGGAAAAAGCTGGATCCTTTGGGTGACACAAATACAAAAGGCAAAAGAGACACCTTCTGAGATACAAAGCTTGCATTTCCACATGGATTAACAAAGCTGGGTTCTTTCCTTGCAGATGTACTACTGACACAGGCCTGACTCCAAGGTCAGCATGTTTAAGATGCAGAAGGGGAAACACCAGCCTTCAGTTACTTATACCCCTACCCACCCTCTTCAGAGCACACATCAGAAATGTGAAACATCTCCCTTACCCATTGGCCCCAGGTCCCAAGCTGGCAGACACCCAGATGCTCGGATCCTCACTGGAGAGCACAGCATCTGCAACATGAAAACTTTCCCCTTCTGTCAGCTGGCCCAAGTCCCAAATGGAGCACTCAGGATCCATTCTCAGATCATCCTAGATCTTCTTGCTGTACCTCCCCTGGATATGAGCAGTCATATTGAAGAGTTGGGTCTCCATATGTGGTATAGAGAACACACCATGATCACGCAGGTGGAACAGATCACAAACCTAAAAGAGCCTCTGTGGATAAGAGGATTTATGGGGTTTTATACACTTAAAGCTCTGAACCCCTAGCATCAACCAATGGAAAGTGTGTAGAACTCTCTCTATGGTCACAACTTGAATCACAAACCTCATTTGGAGCTATGGTGTGTCAGAAGTCACCATGATCATCAAGAGGCAGACAAACTCAGTCAAGGCCAGAGAAAAGACAGATCTAGCCTACTGGTGTCATCACACAGGAAAGCATAAATCTTCACAAGTTGATCTGCATCTTAGGAGTGGAGACCAAGGAGAATCTGAGTCCCTCAGACATATCTATCAGATATCCTCAGGCTAAGAATCATGTGAACTCAACAGCGTGCAGTCTAAATTAAGCCAAAGCAGAATTCCAACTTGGGAGCAAACACACCACTGCCACTCAATTTTCTAGGGTGTCACAGAACCATCACATCCTTCAGTGAGGGAATTGATGTGAAGAAAGTTTTCCTTTCATGCAGGAGCACAGTACTCTCTTCTACACAGGACATTTGATTCACCCATGCATGGTGTATCATATAGGATGGGAAGAGGGACATTGGTCCATTCACAAGTCATCTCTGATCAAGAAAAGCCCAAACAGAAAATAAAAGCATACAATTCTTCACATACCGTACTCTTCATGATGCAGGACCCCTCATAGGACGAGGGTAATGCCATCAATGTCTTTTATGACAAGGCTTAGGTATGGTGCAGGTGGAGGACAGAAAGCAGCTACATCAATATTCAACACAATCATAAATTTGTGCATAATCATGAGTGCTACCTTGTCATTGTGGGAGTGGTGAGGTCCCAGGGATAGGCCCCATCAGTTGTGAGCAGCAGTGAGACACACCAAGGAGTTCTGCACTGAACTTCACTGGTCAGAGGATATGGTTCTATTAGGAGCAGGCATGTTATCACTTTTGGGATCATCCCATGATCCACAGGATAAACTTCAGAGTTTAGACTGTACATTCCCCGGAATGTGAAATTTCCTGTTGACCCTCAGCCAGTTAGCTGTGCCCTAATGCTGGTGTTATCCTCAATGACATCCCTTCCTGAAGCATGATCCCCAATAGCAGAAAACTGAGTCAGGCACTCAGTACCACTAGTACTTCAGATGACCCTTCTAGGACAGAGGTTATGATGTGTGGGGACTGAATCTCCATCTCTGACATTACTCTTTTGCTCAGGAGACAAGCAGCCTTCCTACCACCATCAGCTTTGGAAAGAGCAGCTCTTAACTGCTACTGACAAATCTCACCAATTAAATTGAGGAAAGGCATGTTTAACCTCCTAGTTAATTTTTATTCCAAGAAGGTCTTCCCCCAATACCAAGGGAAGGCTTACCACAAGATGGTCACAATGCCAAAGTGACCAATTATCAACACTAAGATCAAAAGAAAAGTGTTGAAAAGTCACAAAGACGATAGATACAGAATGACCTGAACATGACCCCATCCTTTGATAAGTAATAAGCTGCTATTGGCAGTAAAGATCAATACAAGTAAAATTGAAAGCATCATATTTTGGACAGGCTTAATGTCAGTGATTAGTCTGTAAAAGTCCTAGGCTGTCATTATGTTAGCCTTCCTTTGACCAGAGCTAAAAGTGTGAGGAGTCTTCAAGGGAATAAAGAAATGCATAGATTAAACATGTGGAGTTTGTTATAAGTTCAAAGGTTTGTTCCCTATGGAGTGACTAGCAATTTAAACTTCCTCATAACTGTTGGGATGAACTGACCTCACACCTTCAGCAGTGACACACAGACTATACCTGAAGCCCCAAGGGTTCAACTGAGCACCAACATGACTCACTGGGCTGCTGGTTTATCACTAAGCAGTCTTACCATCAGTGCAGGTAAGATGCAGGACTCTTGGGATTCAGTGACCAGTAGATTCCTTGATCTTTATGTAGTTGTTGGTCAACAAAGCTTGCAGGAGGCAAATCCTCCCCTTACAGACACCACCCTTCTATGAACAAGAACCTTGCAGTGGTACTTTTCCACTAACAGTAGCCATGCTTTTTAAAATGCAGGGAGAGAGAGAGAGGATAGTACCTGGGAGACATGACAAAAGCATGGATGCCTAGGTAAGTGTAATAATTAATATCAGGCAATTGTGAAAATCTCACAGTGCCAGAGTGTACCCATGGCTGTTTCCCCAACAGGCCCTGAGCAGAGGAGGTACAGCACCGCTGTGGTAACCACTGTCCCTACTTTTATGTCACAATTGAAATTCATGTACTAAAGGTGTCCAAAGAAAACTTACTGAGGACATCTAGTCCTAGCCTTCTAGAATTTATCTCTAGCTTCTACTGGAGAAAACTTAGGGCCACCACCTGAGCCTTCACACTGGGCAGATATCCCGGTGGAACTGTGTGACACTGAAACCAAGTAGTCATCAACTACAGCAGTTGACACACAGACACTCGATAAACAATAATGATCAGCTAAATGACATAAAATTTTAAGAAAATAGAAAATTTTAATAATATTTCTCATTGACATACACTGTTGATTAATTCAAATATGAGTGAATATTTGCCATATACACACAAAAAGAATTTTTTAAATGTGTACAAAATATGTAAGTACCATAACAAATGGGTTTTAAATCACATTTAAGTTCTCAGGGTATTTCTGTCACTCAAAAGTCTCACTTTTTATGGGCTATAATGATGGGCACTAGAGGTCCAGGAGTGTCAGCCATTTAGGTTTAGCCCCCCCATATCCCTAGACCTTTGGCTGAAATATCCAAGTTATGAGGACACACAGGTATTTGAACTAAATTTTCTCATTATAAGAAACTTCAAAGCAGCAGCTAAAGGCTATAAAACCCTCATTTTCTATATTATATGTTTATAAAACAATTTATTATTTTTATAAAATAAGCTAATTAATGGAATGTAAATTCATCCAGTTTCAACTGAGAATTCAGAATAACCAAGTGATTGGATTTTATAAGGGGTCAAAAGGATGCAGCACATCCAGTGAAGTATTCCTGACCTCACCAATGCTTAACCGGGCTAGAAGTCCCATGGCCAGGATAAAACTAAAATCCACCTGCATAAGGTCTTCCCAAGAGTGTTAGATTTTCTGAATAAAGACTTTTAGAGGAAACAATATGGAATGGAACCATTGATGTTTGCCAGAAAGCACCTCAAGGGGAAACCACTATATGAAATTTAAGGGCTATCCCAGGAATGAGCCCTGTGGTTACTATCAGGAAGCCAAAAGGTCCAATTCTTCAAAATGCATCACAGGAAAGCATGAAGGAAGCAGATTTTTTGGCCAGAAATTTCTAATTTACTTTCAAACAGCTCACTCCAACAGTGTCACTCAAGGATTCTTCTATAAAGAATACAAGTATCAAGAGAAACAGCAGCCATAGTTGAAGCTCATCTAAGATCAGGACAGAACTTCTTCAGTGTCTGAGGCAGAATCTACCTGGAGGACACCCAGTAAATGCCTTTGTTGTGGGAAAGAACAGAGCTTAGAAGTGCAGTGCTGTCAAAGGGAGCCTTGGGCATAAAAGGCTGAATTCCTGAAACCAGAAAATCATGGGAGAGCACTTTGGGAAGGTTTAGACATTACCAGTACTCCTCCTCCTCGAGGTTTACAAAACAAAAGCCAAAAGATTGACCAAATTCTCCAGAACCCACCTAACATCACCTGATGAAGACAATGTGTTACGGCAAGTGGAATACCTGGAACAACTCCCTGTAGACTCCACACTCTTCCCATGCAGTATGCACAATGAGAAATATGAATAAGGACCTATGAGTGGGCTATGAGTGCTCAACTGGGATCCTAACTTTGGTTCCAAGGCAGTGACTGTCACTTGCAAAACATCGTCCTTCATCGACTGCATCAAGAGCACAGAAGAGGGTATGAAAAAACTCAGACTCCACAGTGTACTGATCAGGTAGTTGTAGAAAACCAAGAAAACCAACACATGCCTATTTCTTCACCCAAGGAGGATCCTGAGGAGCTTCAGTTCCACTAAGGATGATAGAATGAAGGAATATTGATCCACAGATCTTGCAAGGTTAGGCAAGGCCTACACTAGACACTATGGCAACCAAGCCAGCCATGGAACAGCTAGTGGCTCAGTCCCTGGGAACAAACATCAGAGATTCCAGATTGGGACAGAAAAACCATTCATACTTCCCTCCAGTGAAACCAGGACCTGTAATGCACTCACACAGTACATGCTGTTGTCAGGAAACTCAGATATCTGGGAAGGACTTGGTTGCACATGGAGATCTAGGGGGGGAACAGGCACAAATATAAAGGTGGATGCTGGGGAGGAAGAACTGGCATTAAAGGCGGCAATGGCCCCAGGAAAGTGCCCAGGAACAGTCCTCAGATGAGCTTCAATGAAGAACTGAACTCATCTCTTGGTCACCAACTGTCCTGCTTCATGGAAATTGCACATAAAGTCTGAAGCCTCACCACAGCGAGGAAGGTGAGACTGGAAGGGCACTCTGAGATCTGCTGTCCTGCTGGCCTGCTTGGGCCCATTCAGCAGGACCAGGTAGCCGCACTCTCCCCTGCCTGCTCCACCACCAGCTCCAGCAAGGAAGGTAGCCATGCAGGCACCCCAGAAACATCCTTCCCTCAGACCTCCTGATTGGACCAGTCCTTGGATCCACTCTGCAGAGGCATAGGTGGTCATAAAGGATATTTTTCTGAGCTCCCAACTTTGGACATCTTTAAAGAAAGGGTGGGGGAAACCTGCAATAGAAATCTGTGGAGTTCAGCCCTACAGGTTGGGGAGCTCAATCTGGGCCTTGCAGCCTGAGGTCAGTCTGAGTTGCAGGGATCAGCCATTGGCTAGCTGAGATCAGGGGACTTGGTTCTGCACACATGGCTATGGATGTGGTATATTATGACAGCAGAGATATAGTCTGAAAGAGGCCCTTCAATTTCATTTTTTTTTCTTTTCCTCATTCAACTCTGCAAATTTTTTTTTCTGTCCTCTTTCTCCAACTCAATCTCTTGCTCCACCATATTATCTTTCATCTCCCTTTCTGTTCCTGCTCCTGCCATAACTCAGACTTCTTTTATCATTTTTTCTTTTTTCTTTTATGTTATTTTCTTCTGTCATTTTACCTCACTCATGGGTCAATAGTTTCAAGGGAAAGTGAGCCCCTATTACTCTTAAGGAAATATATTCTTGTCCTTATTCTTGCATTCTATCCATTTTGAATTTAATAGTTTCATAAAGATTGTATGGTAATCCTGTGTCCTCTGGCTTCACTTGAAACCTTCTCCAATTCTTTCACTTATCTACTCCTCTCATCCTCACTCTGTCTAAGCCCCCATCCTAAATGGTAAAGATGCTATATTGAAAAGTGTATTCCTTGCAAACATATTTTGGGCTGCTTCTGGATATTAATTTAATTCATATAGTTTAAAGGTGATAGATTAAGGACTACCACCAGTGCTCAATTTGCAAGTTGTGCTTGATCCTATTGTGCTGCTGATTGTATCAATTGGGATAAAGGATTGTGATTGATTTAATGAGTTGTTTTCTCCAATATTATGAAAATGAGAAGTATATAAGTCATTAGAGACTCAAAAGCTAAAGTGCAACTATATCAGGAAGATTTAAGTAATAACCCAGAAATTAAACCAAGGACAGCCCAACAACAAAAATAAAAATGAGAAAACACTTAAGACACAAAGACAGACTTCCAGTTCGCCAATGGCAAACAGTAGGGCAAATGAGGATGAAAAGTCTGATAGTGAACTAGCAGGACACCATAGCACAGGAAGTAATAAAACAGATCAATCAGGCTCTAAAAAAATTCAAAACAGCCAGGTGTGGTGGCACACACCTGTCATCCTAGCACTCGGGAGGCAGAGGCAGGAGGATCACTGTGAGTTTGAGACTACCATGGGCTACATACTGAGGTCCAAGTCCAACTCAACTACATAGTGACTCTGTCTCAAAAAACAAACAAAAAAATTCAAAACAAATAATTTCTCAGATAACCATAGAGATGGTGAGTAAAATGGAAGTCATGATTCAAGACTCTAGAACAGAAACTGAGAAAAAAAAAATAGATGAGCTCAGGCCCATGATACAAGCCATGAAGTCCCAGCATAAGCAAGAAATGGAAACAATGAATGCCCAACAAAGGAAAGAAATGGAAGCCATAAAACATATTCAAACAGATATCCAGGAGATTAAAAACTCTGTTGAAAGTGTATGCAACAGAATAAAAGAATGTGAAGATACAATATCAGATATAGAAGATAGGATTGCAGTCAGTGACCACGAAAAGAGAGGTCTCTTAAAAATAGTAAGGATCATGAGAAATCAATCCAACAACACCTAGATGATGCAAAAAATAACATAAGACTGATGGGAATCCATGAAGTAGCAGAAAAAAAAGAACTTAAAAATGCTGTTCACAGAATGACAGAAAACTTCCCAAACAGAAGGGAAGAATTAGACATAGAGATAAGTGAGGCATATAGGACTCCAACAAGCCACAATAAAAAAAAACCTAGACATATAGTAATCAAGATCCCAGAAACCCAGGAGAAGAACAAAATACTACAAGCAGTAAGAGAAAAGAAACAAATCACATAGCAAAGGAAAGCCCATCACAATCACAGCAGACTTTTCAGCACAAACCCTCAGGTCAAGGAGAGCCTGGAGTGAGGTATTTGAAGGCCTAAAAGAAAACAACCTCCAACCTAGACTGATGTACTCTGCAAAACTCTGTTTCAAAATGGACGGGGAAATAAGATACTTCTATGACAAAGAACACCTGAGAAACTTCATGAACACCAAACCAGCACTACAAGGAATTCTAAACAATATCCTAGAAAAAGACAGTGAAGGTCACAACACCATGAGGGCCAACAGAGCAAATCAAATAGGCAAGGCAAGAAACTACAAGAGGTAGGGGGAGTAGAATCAACAAAAGGACAATAACATGACAATAATAAGTCAGGACATATCAAGTATAACCATCAATATTAATGGCCTCAACTCACCAATTAAGAGAAAGAGACTGGCACAGAATGGATTAGGAAGCAAAATCCAACAATATATTGTATACAAGAAACACACCTAGTGCAAAAAGAAGCCCATAGACTGAAAGTGAAAGGATGGAAAACAATTCTCCATGCAACAGGAGCCCAGAAAAATGCAGGGGTAGCAATCTTATTTGCAAAGTAAATTTCAAACCAAAACTCATTAAGAGAGACAAAGAAAGCCACTACATCATCGTAAAGGGAACAATTCAAGAGGAAGGGATGACAATCATAAACATATATGGACCAAATATTAATGCCTCCAACTATATAAAACAACTATTAAGTAACATGAAGAACCAAATAAGCACTAACACAATGGTAGTGGGGGATTTATATACCCCACTATCACAAATAGAAAATCAATAATGAAATACCAGAACTGAACCAAGCTTTGGAATATGTGGACTTAATAGACGTCTAGAGTAGTCCACCACACAAAATCAGAATATACATTTTTTTCGGCTGCACATGGGTCATTCTCCAAGATAGACTATATACTACCTCACAGAACAGGTCTGAATAAATGCAAAAGAATCAAAGTTATCCCTCTATATTATCAGATCATAGTGCAATCAACCTGGAGATCAATAGCACAAGAAACTGTAGGAACTTCACAAACACATGGAATTGAACAACACTCTCCTGAACAATCAATGGATCACAGAGGAAATTAAAGAAGAAATTACAGTTTTTACAAATAAATGAAAATGCCAATACAACATACAGGAATCTATGGGACACAATGAAAGCAGTTCTACTGGGAAAATTCATAGCACTGAATGCCCACACTAGGAAAACAGAACGAGCTCAAATAAACAAGCTAATGATAAATCTTAGACTCTTAGAAAAACTAGAGCAAGAAAAACCCAAAGCTCAAACAAGAGAGGAAATTATAAAGATTAGAGCAGAAATCAATGCAATGGAAACTAAGAAAATGATACAAAAAATAAATGAATCAAAGAGTTGGTTTTTTGGAAGAATAAATTAAATTGATAAACCCCTAACTAACCTTATCAAAAAAAGGAAAGAAAAGGCTCAGATCCATGCAATCAGGAATCAAAAAGGTGAAGTCACAACAGGTCCAACAGAAATCCAGAGAATCATTAATACCTACTTTGAGAACCTGTACTCTAACAAAATGGAAAACACGAAATGGACAGATTTTTAGATACTTATGAATTACCAAAATTGAACAAAGAAGAAAAAAAACATTTTAAACACCCCGAATTACAATCAGTGAAATTGAAAATGTAATTAAAATTTTACCAACAAAGAAACACCCAGGTCCTGAAGGATTCACTGCTGAATTTCACATGACATTTAGAGAAGAACTACTGCCATTACTTTTCAAAACTTTTCAATGAAGTTGAAAAGGGAAGCTATACTTCCAAATTCATTCCTGGAAGCAAGTATCACTTTGATTCCCAAACCAGGGAAAGATGCAACTAAAAAAGAAATACAGACCAATCTCCCTAATGAATATAGATGCAAAAATCCTTAAGATACTAGCAAACAGAATACAGAGGATCATCAAGAAGATCATGCATCCTGACCAAGTCAGATTTATTGCAGGGATGCAAGGATGGTTCAACATATGTAAGTCAATAAATGTAATACACTATATTATATTTTGTCAAGGAAAAAAACCATGATTCTCTCAAGAGATGCAGAAAAAGCATTTGACAAAATTCAACACCCATTCATGATGAAAACCCTGCAAAGAATTAGAATAGATGGTCTATATCTCAACTTAATGAAGGCTATTATGCAAAACCAATAGCCAACGTCATATTAAATGGCCAAAAACTGAAAACCTTCATGTTAAAATCAGGAACAAGACAAGGATGCCCACTATCACCATTCCTCTTTGATATAGTTCTGGAAACATTAGCCATAGCAATTAGATAAAAAAGAAATTAAAGCAATAAAGATAGGAAAGGAAGATGATAAACTGTCATTATTTGGTGATGATATGATACTCTACATTGAAGACCCAAAAAACTCTACCAAAAGACTTCTAGACTTAATTGACAGATTCAGTAGACAACATGGGGACTAGGTGAACACCCAAAAATCAATAGCCTTCTTACACAAATAACAGATTCATTGAGAAAGAAATTAGGGAAACGATTCCCTTCACAATAGCATCCAAAAAAAATGAAGTATCTAGGAATCAATCTAACAAAAGCAGCAAACAACCTCTACACTGAAAACTACAGCACTCTGAAAAAAGAAATTGAAGAGGATATTAAAAAAATGGAAAGATATCCCCTGCTCCTGGGTAGGAAGAATCAACATAGTGAAAAATGGCCATACTACCAAAACTACTATACAGATCCAATGCAATGCCAATTGAAATTCCAACACTGTATTTCACAGAACTAGAAAAAAGAAACCAAAAATTCATTTGGAGCCATAAGAGACCTAGAATAACAAAAGCCATCCTAGACAACAGACACATGGCAGTGGGCATAACAATTCCCAATATCAAACTCTACTACAAAGCCACTGTGATAAAAACAGAATGGTACTGGCAAAGAAACAGACCTGAGGATCAGTGGAACAGATTGGAAGACACAAAAACAACTCCAGATATACTCAGCTACCTCATTTTTGACAAAGGAGCTGACCATCACCACTGGAGGAAGGATGGCCTCTTTAATGAATGGTGTTGGAAAAACTGGATCTCAGCCTGCCAAAGATTAAGACTAGACCCTTATCTTTCACCATGCACTAAATTAAAAATCCAAGTGGATTAAAGATCTAAATATTAAAACAGAAACACTAAACTTGTTGCAAGATAAGTTAGGCAGAACTCTTGACATTGGCATAGAAAAAGACTTTATGAACAAATCCTCAGTAGCATGGGAACTAGCAGAAAAAAAAAATCAACAACTGGGATCTCATCTTATTAAAAAGCTTCTGCACTGCAAAAGAAACCATCAACAGAACTAAGAGACAACCTACAATGTTGGAAATAATTTTTACCAGCTGCTCCTCAGACAAAGGACTATTATCTAGAATATATAAAGAATTCAGAACAATCAGCCCCCCAAAAAATATACAGACACGATTCAAAATGGGAATCTGAAATGAACAGACATTCCTCAAAGTAGTAAAAGTAAGTAAATATATGAAAAATGTTCACATCACTGGTCATTCCAGAGATGCAGATGAAAATAACATTGAGATTACACCTCACCCCTCAAAGAATGGCTTCTATCAAGAAATCACACAATAACAAATGTTGTCAGGGTTGTGGGGAGAAAGGAACCCTTCTCCACCGCTGGTGGGAGTGCAGACTGGTGCAACTACTGTGGAAATCAATATGGAGATACCTCAAAGAGCTGGGACTAGAGGTTACATTTGACCCAGCCATCCCTCTTCTGGTTATCTTTTGAAAAGAATTAAAAGAATCATACCAGAGTGATATATGCACCACACCCATGTTTATAGCAGAAGAGTTTGTAATAGCTAAAACTTGGAAACAGCCTATTTGCCCATCAGTTGGAGATTGGATAAAGTAGATGTGGTTTTTCTATAAAATGGAATATTACTCAGCCATAAACAATGAGAAATTAGACTCATTTATAGGAAAACGGATACATATCTAGGAAATACTCCTAAGTGAAATAAATAAGTCACACATGTGTAACTACCAAATAATTTCTCTGGTGTAAATAAACTGTAATAGTGCATAAGATCCTAATGAGATAACTGACATTGTGAAATGGGAAGAAAAGGGCTAAAGGTGTACAGAAAGTGGGAAGGGTAGGGGAAAGGTAATAAGGGAAAAATATGAGAAAATGAAAAATGGAAATAAAATGTTTGTAAATGGGAAGAGGAGGAGAAGTAAAAGGAGGGCAGGGACACGGAAAAAATGAGAACCAAGATCACCTGTCATGTAAAGGTAAAGATCCCAATAATGAATGTAACTGTACTGTATACCTACAATGTACTAATAAACTCAATAAAAGAAAAAAAGTCTGAAGCCTCATAACCTTTGTGGAGTTCATGGAAATATGATGATTGTAAAGCATTATTCACTATTGTTCAAGTTAATTCAAATTCCCTGAAGAATCAGAGACCAAACATACTGATTATGACACAACAGTGTGTGTCCACTGCTGGATTGTAAATTCTGAGACCCAGGAGGTCAGTATAAGAAACACAAAAAGTCAAGGTGACATGAGATGTACCTACATGAGACGGTCACAACAACCTGCATTGAGGAGAGCACAGTCTTAGAAGACAAGTGATCATGTCAGCAAATCCAGATCCTATTTCAAATATCACTTCTCCATATCTAGTTACAGTAACTTCCCCAGAGGCAGACTTCCAAGCTGTATGGATCTGAACCCTCCTCTACATAGACTGGACACAGCCCAGAGCTCATACTGGGCTTCTCTCTTGGGACAAGTACAATGAACACCAGTGGATTCATACTCAGAATCTAATGACAGTCCAAGCCACACAGGAGGTTGAAGGTTGGCAGAGATGTGCTTTTTGAATAAGGTCTTAACTCTTGGGACAAGCAAATTGCACACTTGTCTGAGACACAGGCTCACACATTTTCTCCTATTGTCTTGTTCCTTCAAGTACAGAAAATGACTCTCAGAACAATACCAAACCTGAAGGAGAGGGGTTAAGATGTGGAGCTTGGGAAAATCAGCTTTTTAACAGTAATGGTTCATCTCTGTTACCCACTTGATTGGCTTGAGAATTGCTTAGGAAATCTGTGTATCACTTCTGTGTGCACAGATATGTCAGAGGTGATGGGGATGTGGGTCTAGAAACTAAAGCAGAAGATACACCCTAAATGAGTTGTCAGAGTGAGAGGTCTGCCCCATAGCATCAGTGAGTATGCACAGATTCCAGGGAGTGGGGCTGTGGTCCATACCTGACCAGCTTCAGGCAGATCCCAGCCAGGGATCCACCCTGACCTCAGAGTCTTGGCCAATCCTGCCCAGCCTAGGCCCACCCAGGAAAGAACTGCACAGGTGCATAAGCTTCAGTCAGAGGCCAGCATCAGTGATTTAAACCCAAGAATTGGTGTACTGGTGAGTAGCAAAGAAAAGGCCTCTGGGTGGTTTGCTGAGAACTGAAGACCACTGGGTGAGCAAAAAGTTGTCTGAATGAAGGCACAGCAGGCTGCATTTGTTGAAATAAGAAGAAAGGAAATAAGTCCCAAAATCAGACTTCCAGATCACCTAAGGCAACCCCAAAGGAAAATGAGGTGGAATGATCTGATACTCAACCACTTGGACTCCCTGAACTGGCAGCAAAAGAGGATGTGGAAAAAAATGAAGTCAGAAATAATTTCTCCAATAACAGCAGAGATTATGCTCATAGTGCAAGATATTATTAATAAATCTAGAGCTGACACCGATAAAAAATAGAGGGGCTAAGTAACATGATGGAATTACAACATAGGAAACAAATGGAATCCATAAAACAGATGTAAACAGATTTCTAGTTTAAACACTCCATTGAAGGTTTATGCAGCAGAATGAGCCAATGTGAAGATAGAATTTCAGATACAGAATATAGGATTACAATTAATGACCAGGAAGAGAAAAATTTCTTAAAAATAGCAAGGCATCATGAGAAATCAATCCTACAGCTGCTAGATGATGCAAAGAACAATATAAGACTGATTGGAATCAATGAAGAAACAGGAGAGCATGCAGACAACATAAAACTTTTCACAGAATGGCAGAAAACAGTTTGACATACATATGTGAGGCATATAGGACTCCAACTAGCTGTGATCAAAAAAATAAAATCTGCACATAGGCACATAATAGTGAAGATTCCAGAAACCCAACATTTTGTAGAACAAAATTCTACAAGCGTCAGAGAAAACAAACAGTTGCATACAAAGGAAAGGCTATCAGAATCACAGCAGACTTCTCAACACAAACCTTCCGGAAAGAAGAAATTGAAGTTATTTATTTCAAGCCCTAAAGGAAAACAACCCAGATTGATGTACTCTGTGAAACTATCTTTCAAAATTGGAGAAATAAGATACTTTCATGACAAAGAGCATCTTAGGAACTGCATGAATACCAAACCAGCACTCCAAAAATTTTTAAACAATATCCTAAGAAACAATAATGAGGATCACAACCCCAGGAAGCCTAGCAGAATGAATCCATCAGACATGACAAGAAATTAAATGCAAAGAGGGAGAATCTAACAAAAAGAAAAAATTATGACAAGGATAAGTCAGTACATATCAGTTATAACCATCAATGTTAATGGTCTCAATTCACCAATCAAAAGAAATAGATTGGCAGAATGGGTCAAGAAGCAAGATCCAACCATATGCTGTATAAAAGAAACACACTTAATTCAAAAAGAAACTCATACTGAAAGTTAAATGGTGGAAAACAACACTCTATGTGACAGGAACCTGAAAAAAAGCAGAAGCAGCTATACTCTTTGCAGAAAAAGTGGATTTCAAACCAACACTGATTGAGACAAAGAATGATACTACATCCTTGTAAAGAGAACAATCCAAGAGGAAGAGATGATAATCATAAATACATATGCACCAAACACTAGTACACCCAACTATATAAAACAAATACAACATGAAAAATACGATGTGAAAAAGATATGAAAAATCAAATAAGCACTGACACATTACTAATGAGGGACCTCAATACCCCACTGTCACAAATAGATCAAGTAGACAGAAAATAAACAATGAAACCAAACTCAAACTCTTGAACAAATGAACTTAATAGATGTTTCAGAGAGCTCCAACCCGCAAAACCAGAACACACACTCTTTTTGGGTGCACATGGATCGTTCTCTAAAATAGACCATACAGTTACTCATAGAACATATTTAAGTCACTGCAAAGGAATTAAAGTACCCCTATGTATCAGAGCATAGTGCGAAGAAATTGAAGATCAATAGAAAAAGAAACTGCAAGAATTTCATAAACACATGGAAATTGAATAACACACTTTTGAATTACCAATGGGTCAGAGAGGGAATTAAAGAAGAAATCAGACAGTTCCCACAATTAAATGACAGTGACAATACAACATATCAAAATCTATGGGATACAATGAAAGCAGTCTTTCAGGGAAATTCATAGCAATGAATGTTCATATTAGGAAAACAGTGAGTGCAATTAAACAGCCTGATGCTGAACCTCAATCTCCTATAAAAAGAGCAGGACAAACCCAACACTTACACAAGGGAGGAAGTTATAAAGATCAGAGCAGAAATTAATGCAATGGAGACTAAAAGAATGACACACACACACACAAAAAAAATCAACCTAGCCAGGAGTTGGTTCTTCAAAAAAAAAAAAAATTGAAAAGCCCTTAGCTAACCTTATCAAAAACAGGAAAGTTCAGGCAATTATGAATGAAAAAGGTGAAATTAAAACAGATCCAGTAGAAGTCCAGAGGATCATCTATAATTACTTTGAGAACCTAAATGCCAATAAGATGGAAAATACAGAAGAAATGCACAGATTCCTAGATTCGTATGAATTACCAAAGTAGAACGAAGGTGACCTAAAAATTCTAAATGACTCAAAATCAATTAAATTGAAAAATGTAATTAAAAACTTACCAATTAAGGAGCCCAGGCCCTGATGGCTTCACTGCTGAATTCTATAATACATTTACAGAGGAAATACTGCCACTACTGTTAATACTCTTCAGCAAAATTGAAAGGGAAGCAATACTCCCAAACTCATTTCTGGAAGCAAGCATCACCTTGATCCCCAAAACAGAGAAAGACCAAATGAAAAAAGACAACTATAGGCCAACCTCACTAATGAACATAGATGCAAAAATCCTTAAGATATTGGCAAATACAATGCAAAAATCATCAAGAAGATCATAAACCCTGACCAAGTGGGAATCGTCCCCAGGATGGTTTAACATATGCAAATCAACATATGCAATACACCATATTTATAGAGCCAAGGACAAAAACCATATTAATCATCTCAATAGATGCAGAAAAAGCATTTGACAAAATCCAACACACGTTCATAATTTTTTAAAACACCTATAGAAAATTGGAATAGACGGTCTCTACCTCAAACTGATAAAAGCCATGTATGACAAACCAACAGCCCAAATCATACTAAATGGTCAAAAACTGAAATCCTTCATGCTAAAATCAGGTACAAGACAAGGATGTTCACTATCACCACTCCTGTACAATATCATTTTGGAAACATTAGCCACAGCAATTAGACAAGAGAAAGAAATAAGAGGAATAAAGATAGGAAATGAAGTCAAATTACCATTATTTGCAGATGACATGTAGTAAAGTAGCTGGATAAAAGTTAACACAAAAATCAATAGCTTTTCTGTGCATGAAAAACACACATGACAGAAATGGGACAAACAATTACTTTCACAATAGCATCCAACAAATTGATACCTAGGAATCAACCTAACAAAAGAAATCAAAGACTTCTACTTTGAAAACTACATCACTCTGAAAAAAGATTGAAGATAGTATCAGAAAATGGAAAGACATCCCTTACTGCTGGGTAGGAAGAATCAACATAGTGAAGATGGCTCTACTTCCAAAACTGCTATATAAATAAATTCAATGCAGTCCCAATTGAAATCCCAGCAGCATACTTCACAGACCTTGAGAAAACTATCCAAAAATTCATTTGGAACAAGAGCCCTAGAATAGCACTAGCAATTTAAGGCAAAAAAAAGAAGATAGGGGGTATCACAATTCCCAACTTGAAACTATACTACAAAGCTACTGTGGTGAAAACAGCATGGTACTGGCAAAGAAACAGACCTGAGGACCAGTGGAACAGATTAGATGGTGCAGAAACTACTCCAGACACACTCAGCCACCTCATCTTTGACAAAGGAGCCAAAAACCCTCAGCGGTGGAAAGATAGCCTCTTTAATAAATGGTGCTGGAAAAACTGGGTTTCAACTTGCTAAAGACTAAAACTAGACCTTCTCTCTCACCATGCACTAAACTAAAATCAAAATGGATTAAAGATCTAAATATTAAAACACAAACACTAAACCAGCTGGAAGAGAGTTTAGGTAAAGCTTGGAACACATTGGTGTAGGAAAAGATTTTTATGAACTAAACCTCAGTTGCCGGTGAACTAGCACAATCAACCAACAAGTAGAATCTCTTATTTAAAAGCTTCTGCACTCAAGAGAAATGACCAACAGTGTGAAGAGACAACCCACAAGGTGGGGAAAATTTTTCACCAGCTGTTCCTCAGACAAAGGTCTTCTATCTAGAAAATATAAAGAACTTTTAAAAAAACTCAGACCTCCCAAATACAAAGACCCAATCCAAAGATAGGCATCTGAAATGAACAGACATTTCTCAAAGAAGTAAACATATGAAAAATGTTCATTCTCACTGGTCAGTGGGGAGATGCAAATGAATACAACACTGAGATTCCACCTCACCCCAGAAAGAATGGCTATCATGAAATCAACCAATGAAAAATGCTGATGGGGCTATGGGGAAAGGGGAACCCTGCTCCACTGCTGGTGGGAGTGTAGACCGGTCCAACCACTGTGAAAATCAGTATGAAGATACCTCAAAGAACTAGGATTGGAAGTCCCATTTGGCCCAGCTATTCCCCTGATGGGTATCTTCCCTAAAGAATTGAAAGAATTATACCACAGTGATATATGTGCACCCATGTTCATAGCAGCACAATTTGTAATAGCTAAAACTTGGAAACAGCCCAATTGCCCATCAATGGGAGACTGGATAAAGAAAATATGATACAGGATCCCAATGATGAATGTGGCTGTACTTTATGCCTAAGGTGTACCAATAAACTCAATGAGGAAAAAAAATGGATATATATATATATACACACACACACACACATATATACATACATATATACATACATATATATACAGCAGAGACTGTGTATAATGGAGTACTACTCAGCCATAAAGGAGAAACTAGATACATTTATAGCTAAATGGATGCACATTGAAGCAATACTCTTAAGTGATATAAATAGGATGTGTGTAAATACCCAGTAGTTTCTCTAGTGTGAGAAACTGAAAGTGTAAATAAGGACTAAAAGGAATAATAGATAATGTGAAATAGGAAGAAAGGGACAAGGCAGAAGGGGAAATGGTATGGGTAGGAAAAAGGAAATGGAATGGAATTAATATAAGAAAATGAAAAATAATAGAAATAAAGTCTTTGTAGATAGGGAGGGAGGGAGGGATTGAGGGGATGGGAATGGGGAAAAAATAAGGACCAAGATATATCATGTAAAGGTAAATTTCCAAAAATGAATGTCATTATATTGTATACATTAAATGTACCCATAAAATTAATTTTAAAAAAATAAAAATGAGTTGTCACTGTCCAGTGGGCCAATTTGGAAGAAACACAACTGCATCTCAGCCTATTGGCTATGGTCAAGTCCAGTTTGGAAGAAACAGTGGAAGGAAGTCAGTGTGAAGTTAACATCAACTAACATTCCTGGAGTAAATAATCTAGGTAAAATCTCCCCAGAATAGATGTTTGGTCAGAATCCTCCTTGGATCATTCCACATCTGTTGAGGATGAGCCTCAGTGGATATACAAGGGTTAATAACACCAGAGTGAAAGATGTTCTAAGCGGGGGCTGAGCTTCTGAGATGAAATTCTACACAAATTTGTAGGGAAAACTATCAAAGCCAAAGATACCTGGAAGCCCCTTCTACTGCAGTCAGGGAAGTATCTGAAACCTTCTGGTTATGGCCCACATCTATTCATAGAGTCTCACGCTTCTTTCTCATCCAAACATTAGGAGTTATGACTGGATAGATGGAGTGAATAGGATAGATGCCTTAGAACTCCTAGGAGCCAGTGTAAGGGATGGCACAGAAGTTCTCCTACAGAGGAGCACTGATAGTTCAAATTCAAAAGGGATAGACACTTGTTAGATATTTATCCCTAACCTATACACAGATGTGCAGCAGTGGAAAAGAGTTGACACATTAAAGTATTCATATGTTTGGAAAAATCAAACCACCTGCCATCTTCTACTTCCTGATAAAACAGCTAATACTTTGCCATTTATCTTGGATCAATTCCTGACAGGTAAGGTAAATCTTATTTTAGATCTTAATCAGTGCACTCTCATCTACATTTTGTGACAGGAAGTCTTGCAATTTAAAAGACCAATATTTTCACGGGGGAGGGAGGCAATTACTTCTAAAGGCACTTATTTTCAGAAAGCATTGTAAAGGTACAGAGGAGAAATTATCTGAAGGAGACAGGACTGTATCAAGAAAGTCCACATAGGAGAGGGACAGAATCTCTATATCAGTATGGCAGGATAGGGCGCTCTTGCTGCAGCACACATCTTCCTGGAGGTGTCCAGAGGGCTTAGCATTCCATCAGGAAGCTGATAGCCATCAACATCACCTGCTGGGTGTACTTGCTCTCATGCAGAGCTGACTTTGTAGAGGTTAATGCTGCCTCAGAGGGGCAACTGCCAAGAATGAGAGCATAGTGGGTAAATTATTAGGCTCTACACATGGCTCAGGGTCCCCAGAACAATCCAGCTGCAACATCAAAGAAACAAGGTCAGTGTTATGTTCCTCAGAGTTTTAACTCACCTGATCTCACCATCCCCAGTCAGTCTCTACTAAACAGGCCTTTGGTCTCTTCAAATATAGTCCTTGGTTGCAGTCCAGATCTCAGATGCTGAATCATGTCCCAATTCCAGCAGCTTTGGAATGACAGGTCTGCAAAGGCACACTGTAGGGTAAGATATGTGTGCTTTAAAGCTGTGGCCACAGGAAATGGGGTAGCACTTCAAAGAGCCACAGCCACAGTCATCCTGCAGCTACTGCTAAGCATGCAGGTGTTAGTGGCAAAAGACCATCCAGACCCTGCACATAAAAATGGTAACATCCAGGAGCTTTGTGCTATGGCTCTCTCCTAATAAGGCAGCAATGTCCACCAGTGGAAAGCCTCTGCCACGCAGCTCATGGCACTCTACAGGAAGCTGGGTCACAAAGCACAAAACTGGTGAGCATGAGGGTACAAGACAATCCTAAATGGAAGTTGCCAAGACCAAAGTAACCCATACTTCATGAGGCAGAAGGACTTACACAGCCTCTATCCCCCTCAGAGGAGAACACAAGACCATGAAGGACCCTCTTCAGTCGTAGCCTTGTGAACCCTCCTCCATACCTGTTTTTCTCTCCATGGGCTAGGACATGGAGCAGAGCCTGCCTGCCCTGCAGCCTCATGTACTCCCACATCAGCTTATGGACAGCTCTGATGGCAAAGGTCATCCTAACATTCACCAGCCTGCCTTCCAGCCTTGCAGATGGAGCCACTGAACCTTCCCTATGGAGGCCAGGGCTTCCAGCACAGCTAGCTCCAGGAGTAGAGAACCTGAAGGCCTGCCGTGCTTGAGCAGAGCCCCACATTCATCCTACCTAAGAGCTTCATCTGGGAATCCAGTGTTGGGACCCATTTGCCTGGGCATGTGGGTCCATGAGATCTGAAGGTTCCACAGTGAAGGGGATGTGTATGTCTCTTTCTTCTGTTTCACTTTCCTCTTTACTAATGTCTGGTTCATTGATTCTCTGGAGATAAGGAAACAATATCCTCTCAAAATGATTTATCAGAGCAAAATGAAGACACAGGGGAATGTCATGTGCTGCTGTGAATTCTCCAGGGAAAGCCTGGTGTCTGCGATCCTCTGACTTTGACAATTTTCACCTCTAGGATATAGATTCCTTTCTCAAATACTCCTGTGTTGGAGCAGGTCCTACAGCATCACCATGTACAGCTGTAGGGCTGTGTCCCACACATCACTAGGAGGCACCTGCAAAGCAGGGTGTGTCTTCTAGTAAGACAAGGAACTTTTCCTGAATAGCAAGGTCCCTGTATAAATGGACCCACATGTAGGTCAGCTAGAGTGTTCTTTATATTAATCCTTTCCATTTTGTTCCTTAGCAATGTTTAATTAAAGAACAGTATACACTGTAAATGCTAATTGAAGCAAAATTCATTTACACAGAAGATTCTTGGGCTATTATACTTGCACTCTAAGTTCATATTCCTGAAGTACCTAGTAGTGTTTAATGGGTTTTCTCCCATACTCTCATAAAAATTAAAGATATGAAACATGACAACTTCTGTCACACTGGTTTGTAAAATAAAGCATATCTCGCATGCAGTTCCAGGGCCTAGACTCACAGATCCACTTCATTTTGCAAGAATGACCACTGCTCACTTCACCCCCAAATTTAATGAAACTCATTTCTTTTCACTGGAATCATTTCAGGTTTGAACAAAGCTAAGGGTAAGATACCAAAGCAGCCTCATCCTCAACACTTTCTAAGTTTCAACAAAGACATATGGAAGCCCAGCACTCCCAAGGTCTGCAGAGGTCTCCTCCCCATACCTCCTGGCATTAGGCAGTTCTCTGAAGCCTGTCCTCAAGATCTCAAGGACCCTGTCTGTTCATTCATCTCCGGAGATGAAATAGCACAAACAAATGTGTACAATACACCACCACACCCAGATGTTACATTTTGAGGTTCAAGAAGGTCACAGTAAAATGGGCCCCATTTGCCAGAGGAAGTGATTTCAGGTGCCTGGTTCTCAAATTTGCACTTTCATTTCTATCCCTGGAAAGACAGGGTACCTCACTGATTAAACCCAGAGCACAAAGAAAGTACAGGACCTCCTACTCAAAAAGTAGTCAAAGCTTATTAAACTATATTCAAGCAGATTTAAGTAACAAAAGTGTCACCCCAAAAAGTAAAGTTGACTTGTCTGAATACAATGATAGGAGCCATAAACACAGGAAGCAGTGGGATCACAGCTCACAAAGGACTTAGTCCCAGCTCTTCAGAGGGAGAGAATAAGCAGAGAAGGAGACCCTTTCCCCTTTACCAATCTATTCTGATGCATGGATTCCAACTTGCCTGAGGGAAATGTTCTCCAGAAAGTTTGGGGACACAGAGGTCCCTGGATCACAATGGGCACTACCCTCTTACCCAGGGAAGCTGAGGCATGACAGGCTCCTTATGCTCAGGGCCAGACAATGAAGTCCCTGCTCACACCAGACCCACCTGAGTCCAGAGGGGAACCTTTCTGTGTACCCACAAATAGGTCAGAAACACAATGTTAGTGTTTTTCCCCATGTGACACTGAGCCCCCAGAACCCCTGAAATGAGCTTTATAGAAAAAGACCTCTGGGCGCGCCACCAGCCCCAGTGAGGAAGGCCTCCCCGAGATCTCCCCCGCCACCTGCTCAGGCCCATTTGGCCGATCCACACCGTCCCCTGCCTGCCCTGCCACCAGTTCCAGCAAGGAAGGTAGCTGGGCAAGCGCCCTTGAAACACCCCCATGACCCCCCACACTCTCTCAGATCTCCTGATTGGACCAGTCCTTGGACCCACTCTGCAGAGGGATAGGTAGCCATTAAGGGTACTTTTCTGAGCTCCCAACTTTGAACATCTTTAAAGAAAGAGTGGGGGAACCCTGTAATAGAATTGCGTGGAGTTCAACCCTGCAGGTTTGGGAACTCAATTTAGGCCTTGTGGCCTGAGGTCAGTTTGAGTCATGGGTATCTGGCATTGGCTAGCTGAGATCAGGGGACTTGGTTCTGCACATGGCTGTGCATGTTGTATATTATGACAGCAGAGACATAGTCTGAAAGAGGCCCTTCAAATTCTTTTTCTCTCTCTTTTCCTCACTCCACCCTGCAATTTCTTTTTTCTGTCCTCTTTCTCCAACTCAGTCTCTTGCTCCACCATATTATCCCTCATCTCCCTTTCTATTCCTCCTCCTATCCTAACTCAGACCTCTTCTTTTAACATTTTTTCTTTTTTCTTTATGTTCTTTTCTTCTGTCACTTTATCTCACTCATGGGTCAGTAGTTTCAAGGGAAAGTGAGCCCCTGTTACTGTTAAGGAAATATATTCTTGTCCTTATTCTTGCACTCTGTCTATCCATTTTTGAAGTCAATAGTTTCATAAAGATTGTATGGTCATTCTACATCCTCTGGCTTCACTTGAAACATTCTCCAATACCTTCACATATCTATTCCTTTCATCCTGACTCTGTCTAAGCCCCCATCCTAAATGGTAAAGATGCTATATTGAAAAGTGTATGCACTGCAAACATATTTTGGGCTGCTTCTTGATTTTAATTTAATTCACATGGTTTAAAGGTGATAGATTAATGACTAGCACAAGTGGTCGAATTGCAAGTTGTGCTTGATACTATTGTGCTGCTGATTATATCAATTGGGATAAAGGATTGTGATTGATTTAATGAATTGTTTTCTCCAATATTATGAAAATGAGAATGTCTATTAATCATTAGAGACTCAAAAGATAAAGTGCAACTATATCAGGAAGAATTTAAGTAATTCAAGGACAACCCAAAAACAAAAACAAAAATGAGAAAACACTTAAGACACAAAGACAGACTTCCAGTTCACCAATGGCAAATAGTAGGGCAAATGAGGATGAAAAGTCTGATAGTGAACCAACAGGACACCCTGAACCTATAGCACAGGAAGTAACAAAACAGATCAATCAGGCTCTAGAAAAATTCAAAACAGAAATAATGTCCCAGATAACCATAGAGATGGTGAGTAAAATGGAAGTCATGATTTCAGACTCTAGAACAGAAACTGAGAAAAAAATAGATGAGCTTAGGACCATGATAGAAGCCATGAAGGCGCAGCATAAGAAAGAAATGGAAACAATGAATGCCCAACAGAGGAAAGAAATGGAATCCATAAAACAGATTCAAATAGATAGCCAGGAGATTAAAAACTCCACTGAAAGTGTATTCAACAGAATAAAACATTGCAAAGATAGAATTTCAGATATAGAAGATAGGATTGCAGTCAGTGACCATGAAAAGAGAGGTCTCTTAAAAACAGTAAGGGATCATGAGAAATCGATCCAACAATAGATGATGCAAAGAAGAATAACATAAGACTGATAGGAATCCATGAAGTAGCAGAAATAAAAAGAAATAACTTAAAGCTGTTCACATAATTAATGACAGAAAACTTCCCAAACAGAAGGGAAGAATTAGACATACAGATAAGTGAGGCATATAGGACTCCAACAAGCCACAATAAAAAAGAATCTACACCTAGACATATAATAATCAAGATCCCAGAAATCCAACAGAAGAACAAAATACTACAAGCAGTAAGAGAAAAGAAACAAATCAAATGCAAAGGAAAGCCAATCAGAATCACAGCAGACTTTTCAACACAAACCCTTAGGTCAAGAAGAGCCTGGAGTGAAGTATTTCAAGTCCTAAAAGAAAAGAACCTCCAAGTTAGACTGATGTATCCTGCAAAACTCTTTCAAAATGGATGGGGAAAAAAGATACTTCTATGATAAAGAACACCTGAGAAACTTCATGAACACCAAACCAGCACTACAAGGAATTCTAAACAATATCCTAGAAAAAGACAGTGAAGGTCACAACACCATGAGGGCCAACAGAGCAAATCAAATAGGCAAGGCAAGAAACTACAATGCGGGGGAGAAAAGAGTCAACAAAAGGACAATAACATGACAATAATAAGTCAGGACATATCAGTTATAACCATCAATATTAATGGCCTCAACTCACCAATCAAGAGAAATAGACTGGCACAAAATGGATTAAGAAGCAAAATCCAACAATATATTGTATACAAGAAACACACCTAGTGCAAAAAGAAGCCCATAGACTGAAAGTGAAAGGATGGAAAACAATTCTCCACACAACAGGAGCCCAGAAAAAAGCATAGGTAGCAATATTATTTTACAAAGTAAATTTCAAACCAAAACTCATTAAGAGAGACAAAGAAAGCCACTACATCCTCATAAAGGGAATAATTCAAGAGGAAGAGACGACAATCATAAACATATGCACCAAATATTAATGCCCCCAACTATATAAAACAACTATTAAGTAACATGAAAAACCAAATAAGCACTAACACAATTGCAGCAGGGGATTTAAATACCCCACTATCACAAATAGATAGCTCATCTAGGCAGAAAATCAACAATGAAATACCAGAACTGAACCAAGCTTTGGAATACATGGACTTAATAGACATCTATAGAGTGGTCCACCACACAAAATCAGAATATACATTCTTTTCAGCTGCACATGGGTCATTCTCCAAGATAGACCATATACTACCTCACAGAACAGGTCTGAATAAGTGCAAAAGAATTGAAGTTTTCCCCTGTATACTATCAGATCATAGTGCAATCAACCTGGAGATCAATAGCACAAGAAACTGTAGGAACTTCACAAACACATGGAATTGAACAACACTCTCCTGAACAATCAATGGATCACAGAGGAAATTAAAGAAGAAATTAGACAGTTTTTACAAATAAATGGAAATGCCAATACAACATACAGGAATCTATGGGACACAATGAAAGCAGTTCTACTGGGAAAATTCATAGCACTGAATGCCCACACTAGGAAAACAGAACGAGCTCAAATAAACAAGCTAATGACTCCTAGAAAAACAAGAGCAAGAAAAACCCAAAGCTCAAACAAGAGAGGAAATTATAAAGATTAGAGCAGAAATCAATGCAATGGAAACTAAGAAAATGATATAAAAAATAAATGAATCAAAGAGTTGGCTTTTTTGGAAGAATAAATAAAATTGATAAACCCTTAGCTAACCTTATCAAAAAAAGGAAAGAAAAGGCTCAGATCCATGCAATCAGGAATCAAAAAGGTGAAGTTACAACAGATCCAACAGAAATCCAGAGGATAATTAATACCTACTTTGAGAACCTGTACTCTAATAAATTGGAAAACACAGAAGAAATGGATTTTTAGATACTTATGAATTACCAAAGTTGAACAAAGAAGAAAAAAACATTTTAAACACCCCAATTACAATCAGTGAAATTAAAAATGTAATTAAAAATTTACCAACAAAGAAATGCCCACGTCTTGATTGATTCACTGCTGAATTTTACAAGACATTTAGAGAAGAACTACTGCCATTACTTTTCAAAACTTTTCAATGAAATTGAAAGGGAAGCTATACTTCCAAATTCGTTCCTGGAAGCAAGTATCACTTTGATTCCCAAACCAGGGAAAGATGCAACTAAAAAAGAAATACAGGCCAATCTCCCTAATGAATATAGATGTGAAAATCCTTAATATGATACTAGTAAACAGAATACAGAGGATCATCAAGAAGATCATACATCCTGACCAAGTCAGATTTATTCCAGGGATGCAAGGATGGTTCAACATATGCAAGTCAATAAATGTAATACACTATATTAACAAGTCAAGGACAAAAAACATATGATCTTCTCAATAGATGCAGAAAAAGCATTTGACAAAATTCAACACCCATTCATGATGAAAGCCCTGCAAAAAATTGGAATAGATGGTCTATATCTCAACTTAATGAAGGCCATCTATGAAAAACCAACAGTAAACATCATATTAAATGGCCAAAAACTGAAAACCTTCATGTTAAAATTAGGAACAAGACAAGGATGTCTACTATCACCACTCCTCTTTGATATAGTTCTGGAAACATTAGCCATAGCAATTAGATAAGAGAAAGAAATTAAAGCAATAAAGATAGGAAAGGAAGAAGTTAAACTGTCCTTATTTGCTGATATGATACTCTACATTGAAGACCCAAATATATGATACTCCACATTGAAGACCCAAAAAACTCTACCAAAAGACTTCTAGACTTAATTGACAGATTCAGTAGAGTAGCTGGATACAAGGTGAACACCCAAAATCAATAGCCTTCTTATACACAAATAACAGATTCATTGAGAGAGAAATTAGGAAAACAATTCCCTTCACAATAGCATCCCAAAAAATGAAGTATCTAGGAATCAATCTAACAAAAGAAGCAAACAACCTCTACACTGAAAACTACAGCACTCTGAAAAAAGAAATTGAAGGGGCTATAAAAAAAAATGTACAATGCCAACTCAACACAGTAAATTGGGATGATTTTTTCCAAAGTTGGCAGCACTGTTAAAGTTTCCCAAAATTCAATTTATATATATGTGTGTGTGTGTGTGTTTATATAAAAAGACTAATAATAGTATGTTATGCATCAATAGGAGCAACAGCTTTTTCAGGTTCTGCAGTGATCAGAACAAAATTATAGACATTCAGCACATTTCATTAAAAAAAAGAAAAAAAACCAAAGAAAAGAATAATATCCAGAAAACAGCAAAGTTCTGTTGCTGTTGTGGTACCTGGCACCATTTTTTTTTATTAGCCTCTTAATCATAATCTGGAAAGAGAACATTCTAGAGTAATATCATTAAATGTAGCTCTGATAAAGCATGGTCCCTACTATGTATCATAAAGCAGGTACTAGATATTTTACATTCATAGAGGTATGATACAGTATTGTCCTACATCAATAATACTAGATTCAGTTTTGGTTTGAAATTTACTTTGTCTGCAAGTAAGATTGCTACCCCTGTTTTGTTCTGGGCTCCTGTTACATGGAGAATTGTTTTCTATCTTTTCACTTTCAGTATATGGGCTTTTTGCACTAGGTGTGTTTCTTGTATACAACATATTGTTGGATTTTGGTTCTTATTCCATTTTGCCATTCTATTTCTCTGGATTGGTGAATTGAGGCCATTGACATTGCTGGTTATAACTGATATGTACTGACTTCTTATTGACATGTTATTGGCCTTTTGCTAGAAATGTTAATTTATTTTTATTTTTATTTTCCATGTGTACAGGGGTAACACATTGTACTGAATATGTAAGGTCATATCTACGTGGGTTTAATTACAGAAACTAATAAAGTATTCTCTAAATAATGAAAAAAAGAATAAAACTATAAGAGCGAGAAGCAATTTAAATATGTTCAGGGACCATTTTCATCTCCAGAATTAAGGATTATTTTAATGTTACATCATTGCCTTTTCTCTTTTACTTTCCTTTTAAGTTTTATTTTAGGATTCCCTATTTTTAATGTTCGTACAGAGATTTCTTTAACTGAAATACTGAATAGTTTCTTTGGTGTGAAAAACTATAATAGTACACAGGATCCTAATGAGATAATTAACAATGTGAAATAGGAAGTAAAGGTCTAAAGGTATATGGTAAGTGGAAAGGGTGGGGCAAAGGTAATAAGGGATAGGAAAAAATATGAGAAACTGAAGAAATGGAAATAAAGTGTTTGTAAATGGGGAGGGGAGGAGGGGGTGAAGGGAGGGCCGGGACAAGGGGAAAAAATGAGAATCAAGACCTATTATGTAAAGGTACAGAATCCCAATGATGAATGCAATTGTATTGTATACCTAGATTGTACCAATAAACTCAATAAGAAGAAAAATAAATAAATAAATACCAAAAATAAATACCCCCCAAAATGGAAAGATATCCCCTGCTCCTGGGTAGGAAGAATCAACATAGTGAGAATGGCCATACTACCAAAACTACTATACAGATCCAATGCAATGCCAATTGAAATTCCAACACTATATTTCACAGAACTAGAAAAAAGAATCCAAAAATTCATTTGGAGCCATAAGAGACCTAGAATAGCAAAAGCCATCCTATACAACAGACACATGGGCAGCAGGTATAACAATTCCCAATTTGAAACTCTACTACAAAGCCACTGTGATAAAAACAGCATGGTACTGGCAAAGAAACAGACCTGAGGATCAGTGGAACAGTTTGGAAGACACAAAAACAATTCCAGATGTACTCAGGTACCTCATCTTTGATAAAGGAGCTGACCATCCTCAGTAGAGGAAAGATAGCCTCTTCAATAAATGATGCTGGAAAAACTGGATTTCAACCTGACAAAGATTAAAACTGGACCCTTATCTTTCACCATGCACTAAATTAAAATCCAAGTGGATTACAGATCTAAATATTAAAATAGAAACACTAAACTTCCTGGAAGATAAATTAGGCAGAACTCTGGAAGACATTGGCATAGGAAAACACTTTATGAGCAAATCCTCAATAGCATGGGAACTATCAGAAAAAAATCAACAACTGGGTTCTCATCTTATTAAGAAGCTTCTGCACTGCAAAAGAAACCATTAACAGAACTAAGAGACAACCTACAATGTGGGGAAAAAAATTTTACCAGCTGCTTCTCAAAGGACTATTATCTAGAATATATAAAGAATTCAAAACAATCAGCCCCCCCAACTATAAAGACCCAATTCAAAAATGGGCTTCTGAAATGAACAGACATTTCTCAGACAAAGAAATAAAAGCAGCAAGTAAATATATGAAAAAAATTTCCACATCACTGGTCATTCGAGATGCAGATGAAAAGACCGAGATTCCACCTCACCCCGCAAAGAATGGCTGCTATCAAGAAATCAAACAATAACAAATGTTGGCGGGGTTGTGGGGAGAAAAGAACCCTTCTCCATTGTTGGTGGGAGTGCAGACTGGTACATCCATCAGCATGGATGGTACTGAGACCTGGAAAGGGAGACAATAGCCTCTGCCCGACAGGAAATTGCTCAGGCACACACGTCCAACCTGAGGAGCCAGCAGGCGTAGCACTGCCCACTGAGGTGATGGGAATGACTACAACTTCCTGTTGCTTGGACTGGGGACCACTGAGCCCTTCCTGTGCAGAGGGGAAGGTGCTGATGACCATCACCTGCTCTGTCTCCAGACATTCTGGGACAGTAACAGTCAGTGGATATCAAAGATAAGAGCATATGACAAAGAAGCTACCAGAAAAGATTTGCCTTTAATCCTCCATTTCCACATAAGCTTTGACAGCGTTTTAGAGACTAAGAAACTAGCATAAATTCCAGCCCATGTTCTCTTTCATAATCCAGGGGGAGAGTGAGACAGTCACAGGGAAGGGTTCCATGTAGGTCACCTATTATACACTGAACATGGCTCAGTTCCAAGGCCTCAAGAAAGTTCCTTCCTGGGCGGGGCATTTAGCTCAGTAGTTCTGCCGCCTGCCTTGCAAGTGCAAGGACCCGAGTTCGATCCCCAATACAAAAAAAAAAAAAAATCACTGCTAAGAATAAAGGCTCAAATGGGACTCTCAGAAGAAGCAACATCAGTGAAAGGAATGTGCTTAATGTGAAAGGCTGCCTGCACATTCTGCTATATGGTGACACATGACCCTTCTAGGAACCAAGAGGTGACAGCCTATTCCTCCGTGAGAAGAAAAGTGAAGCAGTTTTCCTAGCACCATGTTTTCTTGGGATCTGTTCAACCCATTCACCTTGCTAAGGAACATTAAGCCCAGCACCCCAGAAAGAGGGCAGCCTGATGGCAAAGTCCCCAAAATCACAGCAGCAGCTCCACTGGGCCAGTGCTGGAAGCACCACCTCTGCTTTATGCCAGAGGCCCGGCGGAGCTATTGTGGGACACATTCTGTCGCACTCAAGTCAGCTTTCATGAATATTCCAGCACTTCCATTATCTTTATAAAAGCCAGCAATTTTAGTCCCAGACTGAAAATAGTTGCACTCAACCCTTTACACCATAAAGAAAGCCTAAGATTGGAGACCATAGGTTTGGAGATCTTAGAAAAGACACTGGTGTCAGGCTCACAAAGGCTGCCCATGGGGTCAATATCCACCGGGGTAACAGAGAGTTGGTACCAACTCTGTGTGAGGCTAGAAAGTAGGTGTCACCTAAACCCACTCCAAACACTCTTTGATGGAAAGGCTCCTTTTTTGCGAAACAAAGCAATTTCAGGCAGGCAACACTGAAAAGATGTCACATCTTATCCTGCAGATGACCTTGCATGATGGTCATACCTGCTCCCTGCACATCCCTTTGGGCAAAAGTACAAGGGAAAGAGAGGTGGAGAATTACACTTAAAGAATGAAGACTGTTATCTAACACAATCAATTACACCCAGGTTAGTCTTGACCTACGGTTGCAACCAAGAGTGTTTTTAAACAAACAAACAAAAACAACAAAAAAACATGTTACCTTCCCTTCCTGAATCAACTCTGGTAACAATAGGAAAAGAACATCCTATACCAGGCCTCCTTCACTACAAGGCCTGGGCCACTAAGGACAAAGTGGAACAATAAGCTCCTCCCATCAAAATGAAAGACAGTGCCAGTCCTAATAGAAACTCGTACTAAAACTTAAAATGGGGGGAACACACTGCTTGAATCTTCAGGAGAAACAGCAGCAGATTGCCTCTTCCTCTGAGCACTAGGATAATCAAGGGTTTGCCACCAGGAATGCAGTAAGTGACACACTAAAATCACACACACTTTAACCACACAGAAGAAACTCAGAACCTGAGCAGCCACTTCATTCTGATGAACAAATGAGCTAAATGTTTTCTGCCACATACTACAGGACTTTCAAAGTCATCACGGATAGTTAAGTAATACACACTCACCTCAAGCCGGGTTGCCAGAAGTGGTCCCGAGTTGACATTTTAAAAGCCGATCAAAGCAACCACTGACTCAACTAAACTAACATGTTCTCCCCTTATCAGAGTTTCTCCAGCATTTCAGTCTGCACACAGTTTTGGGGAAGCAGAAAGGGAGACAAGGTTGAATGAGATGCAGTACCTGAAAAACTTCATCCCACGTTAAGAAAGTCCAACATGCAAAGAGGATGACGGCTGCTGCAAACGCATCTGCAGACTGAGGGCCTTGCTACATACTAGTCCCATGTCTTTTCCCAAAAAAAGAACACACTAGCTTGGGGTAGAGCTATGAACAAAGAACCATGTTTGCTGGCTGTACCCCATGGTAAATTTTTTTTTCATGTTTTTCAGACATTGGATTTTACCAAAATTTCAGACACCTGCTCAACCTCAGGTAAAAAGGGCATCACAGATTCTATTCATGAGACACATGGCAGGGGAGGCAGAGGAATGCCAAAGCTGGCACACAGCTCGGAGTTGTTTGGGGGGAAGGAGAAATTCAGGTAAATGTGGCACCAATTTCAGCCAGTACAATATCCTTCTATTGTACTAAGCATTAAGTTCAAAGACATATGAAAATTTCTGAGGCTAAATTCCTGAATCTTGCTGCAGGACACAGAAGATCAGAGGCACAGTGGTGTCTTTCCTGAGGACTGGGGCAGTACACTACATGCCTTTGTGACATCTCCATGAAAGCAGCTCAGGCTCATGGTTTTGTCCCTTTGAAGAAGCCCTGGAGGGTGAAGGGTACAATATTGATTGGGGTGGTTTTGGAATACTGTCTGTTCCAACCTTTTAGGATGGAGTGAAGCTTTCTAGGAACTGGGCATGGTCTTCACCTGTCTAGCGCAGTCCTGTCTTTACCAAAGGCATCCAGGAAAAATGCAAATGATCCAAAGTTCCTGCCTTTGGTTGTTTGCTTCCCCTTGGTGACTTCAGATGTTGCCATTGGGGTGTTAATGTCCTCAGACCTTAGAGCCAGGGTGTGGGTAATCTGGACGTGTGCCTAGTCACCCAGGGCAACATTCACCAATGTGCATGTCATCAATATCCAGTGGTGTTTTTCTGGATCAGTTAGGGTGCTCATCTCTCCAGGGAGTCTATAGGGTGAGAATAAAGTGTACAGGAATGAGAAGGAACCTCTTAGACAAGGGAACAGGAATGTTATGGTCACACAATGACTCCAACTTTATACCCCGGAGGGTCTCACATGCTGGGCATCAACACCACCACTCCCTCCCACACAACCTGAAAGCCGTTAACAAAACATAGCTTTCAAAGAATTTCCACTGTCGATATCAGAACTGTAGAAGGACCACTTTCAGAAAGCAAATTCCACATCTTGAAAGACCTGTGTTGCCTTCAAAGCAATGTGTACACTGAAAAATCCTCACCAATACCAGATTTCAAAACACAGTAGCAAAACATCTTGGTCCACAGCAGGGCATTCAAGAAGATTCACCCACTGAAACTGAGCAGCTTCAGGCAAAGTTGGGGGATTTGAAGTATCACTTATCTCACTTGTACTACTCAACTCTAATGAGGGCTCATGCCTTAGGACCCAACATTATTTTCTTGCTGTTGGAAGCACATAGAGTATTCATGGAGAGGTGATAGTCCAAGTATCCCACAAACTTTAATAATATAATGCCTACTGAACACGGTAAGACTAGTTACAAAAAGAAGGTTCTAATCTCCTGGAGACAAAGGTACTTGAAGCTGGGCTGCTACTTAAGCCTGAAATAGGCTGGGCAAGTCTGGGTAGCTTATTTACCTCAAATGGTGCACCAGTAGTGAGCTCCCTGAAAATCTTTTCTATATAAACAGTATCGAGAATGATTACCCAAATATAAACTCTAGATTATTTTATCTCTGTCCAAGGTACTGGCATCTCATGTGCATCGCAGCACACGGCCCTCACTTGTAAAGTATACGTGTTCATATTTCAAAGCTCTCAATTTTTCTGCCACATCCAGTCAGACCCAAAGGCAGTGGCATCACTTACCTTGGTAAGGCCCAATACTGAGGTGCTTCCCTTCCCCAGCCACTCTGCCTTCTGTCATGTATAGATTATGTCACCCCTTAACTTTGGAATAGCACTCCCTATACACTTTGAAGTGGTCTATGTGCTGCTAAAATTCACCAGGTAGCCAAGCTGGATTTTCATCTGTACCCAAACACGAATCACTCTGACCTGATCCTGCCTTAATATATAAAACCCTGAAAACAGGATGCTGTGCTCAAGCGCTGGATAGAGGAGTCTCTTGACTCCTTGGGAAACTTCAGCAAAGGCCCTAATTTCAGTGTCCTCCCATTCCCACAGTTGGCGAGTTACTTCTTTACAGAAAGCATGCAACATAGGGACTTTTAATGCTACACAGTTTCAGAAGTCAAACATCAAGGCTTTAAAGGGTTTACATCACCCTTCATAGCAGAGAAGTTTAAGCTGACCACGAATTCATCCCCTACTGAAAGTGGGAAGTCCACTCTTTTTAAACCAGTTAAGGACCTAGAGTGTGACAGCTGGTTCCACAAAAGGCAAAGTCCTCTGTAAATTGGCTTCAGGACTTATGTGAAGATCAATCGTCTCATGATATCTGGCATCCCAGGAAGAAGGCTGGTAAAATGGCTGAGAATTTGTTATCAGTGTGACTGTATCAAGCTAAAGCACCCTGTCAACCAAGCTAGGCATATGACTTAAAGGAAAAGTGGGTACTTAGTCCTCAAGTGCCTGTTATCCTAGAAGGCACACTGACAAGCTGCATTCATCCATGCAATGAACTTGCTGCCTTTGAACTCCACATTGCTGGCCTTTAAGGAGTCCACCTTAAGACTTCATAGTTTTCTACTCAAATAGTAGTAGAGAAATTGAAGAAAATGAGGTTTTGCTACCAAAGGAGCTGTAGTGTCTTGGGATTCTGTTCAATTTTAGATATATAGCAAAGGGTCTTAGTAACCCAGGACCACAATAAACACCTCCCACTGTATACGCATTGAATAGAACTTCACTTGGGGTAAATGGAGTTAATGCTTCTTCAATAATTATGTGGAAAGAAAACTCTGGAACCATTCCACATACTCAGGCTTGAAGGTGAACCTCATGCAAACACAGGGAACAAGACAATCGGCCTATGTTACACTTTCACCCTCGTCTGTTTCCAGAAAAAGCTGAGCTGACAAAATCCCATACAAACACAAGGCTGACCTTGAGTGGGAAAGGGTTATCAGCTATTTGCTTTGAATGTTCCAAAACTGTGGTTAACTCCAGCACTCAGAGTTCTGCCAGGAACTATACATTCAATACCCAAACAAGCCACAACAGAGAAAGCTGAATGCGGAGATCCAAGAACCATGGAGATGGAAGACAGAGACCTAGGCCCGCAATAAAAATATCCCAAGTTGCACACATTGAGTGAAACTTTCCTAAGGATAAAACTGAATTAAAGTCCCACTATAGCAATTATACAGTGAGAAATCTCACCTGGACCATTCCAAATCCCTGGATTTAAGAAGTGTCCTCGTTTGAGGAACAGTGATTTCCAACAGACAAAGGTCCAAGTATGATATAGGTTGACATGGAAAGGGGTGGAGCCGAGGAGGCCAAATAGTCACCAAAACAAGTGAGCAAAGCAAAAGCCAAGCACATCTGACAGCATTTTGCAAAACCTCTCCTTCATGTTGAGAATGCGGGTAACTTGGAAGTCTGTGTTGTGTGCACCATTGCCTTCTAGATACATTCATTCTAGTCAGGACCACGTGGCCACAGGGAGCAAGTTGCTTTGTCAGAGGGTTAACTACAAAGAACTTGGGAGTTATGATAGATCGGGCTAACCCCACAAGAAGGGATATTTGGTTACACAGTCTACACAAACCAAGCCCCCCAAAGCCCAGGTGCTATCAGCCGAGAAGCCACCAAGTCCCTTATTGCTGTGTCCCCCAGCATTTGATCATCTCACCCTATCACAACTCCCAGCCAGTCCCAATCTGCGCTCCCCAAGTTCTCCCAAATAGTCTTGTCCTAAAAGCCTGTCATCAGATTCTCAGTTCAGGCTCTCCAGAGCCACACAGTTTCAAATTCCAGCATCTCGAGTCCGAGAAGTCTGAAAAGATCCAATGCAGGGACAAGAGCTATGACCTCAGGAAGTGGGGTGAGGCTTGGCCAAGGATTGCCATATTGTATCAATCAGTGATCCCTAGAGAAATACAAGATATGTGAATAGTTAAAATTTACGAGATTGGCTTACAATGGCTACCCAGAGTCCAGTGTGGAAGAGTGCAGGTTTTCCTGGCCTGGAACTCACCGTAGTGTGCCATACAAATCCATATCAGGAGGCTGAAGGGTCTGCAATGGAAGACAGGAGATGACATCCAAAGTGAAGGTGAAGACTGGAGCTCCTCTGAAGGAAACAAGCAATCATTCCTTTATTTCCCCACATGGAAAAGTCTATCCACATACCTCAATATTCCAGTCACATTCCTTCCAAGTTTCTGTCCATCCAGCGAGACCATTGGCTGCATCCCATAAATGAGTAGGTAGTCACACACCTGGCCATTTCTCCTTCCAGGCAAAATGTACTACAAGGTGTCCTTTAGGGATGTGCTGGAAAGGGGCTGTAGTGCTGCAGCTATCCACTTGAGGGTGATGCCTGCAAAATGTGCAAAACCATCCAGAAACCAGGTCCTAGCCTTCTCTTCCTCTGACAGCTGGCCACAAGGTACACCTCATGAGGCCATAGATGCATACTGGGAAACAGAAGGCAGTACAGCAGGAGTTGAAGCCATGAGCATGGACAACTTCTTCATGTAACTTGTGTCCTGGACCCAATCTGGCTCAGTCATGTATACACCATTCCATTTAATGATAGATACTGCTGTCCAAGTCTAACCATATGACTCAGAGGAAACTGAATGCTTAATTAACCATGGGACACCAGGTTACTATGCGACTTGAGTGGCCTATCGTGAGCTGGGTATCATTTGATCCACTAAGGCCTAGTAACAGGCAAGTCTTATTTTTCAAAGGAAAATAGCTATCTGCAGATGCCAGAGCATTGCTCCAAAACCCTAAAGGTCTCTGCTGCGATTCACCCATGGGGTCTGCCAGAGATTCCAAACAGTGTCTCTACCTGCCACTGACACTCAAGGGCCGTCAGATCTGCTGGATCACATGGCCTCAGTGGCACAGCAGCCTGGACCTGTCATAGAGCCTTTTCTGGTTCTGGGCCTCACTCCAAAGTAGCAGCTTTTTCACTCAGTAAATGGGCTGGAGTAAAACACAACTGAACAATGGATTGTCTCCAAAATCCAAATAGGCCCACTAGGTTTTGTGCCTCTTTGCACTGTAGGGGGAGCCAGATGCAACATCTTTCACTTTACACTGGGCTTCTAAAAAGGTAGGAGTCAGAAGGACCTTGAAATTTATTTGGATTTATTTCCCATCCTCTGCCTCTCAAATGCTTTGCTAACAAATCCAGAGTTCGTGCTATATTCTGCTCACTTGGCCCAATCACCATTAAAACCAGTTAATGGACTAATGTGCCATTCTGAGAGAGAGAAAGGTAATCAAGGTCCCTGACAAAGTTGTATGTTTTATAACCCAGAGGTAGACAGTGAAGGTATACTGCAAATTGTCTCTGAAGGCCTTGTGGATACGTATGAAGAAGACATTTGCCAAATCAATAGCCGCATTCTAAGTACCAGGAGATGTGTTAATCTGCTCAAGCAAGGAAACCACACTGGGTACAGCAGCTGCCATCAGAGTCACCACTTGCTTCTGTTTATAGTACTCACCATCTAAGACCCATCCATATCCTACAGAGGCCAAATGGGAGCATTGAATGGAAACATGGTGGGGACCACCACCGCTTTGTCCCTCCAGAGCTGCAGGACTGCTTTTGGTTTACTGTCTTACCAGGAAAAGGCCACTCCGAGGGCTTCCATTTGGCCTTCCCAACCCTAACAGCCCTCATACTACAGGTTAAGGAACAAATGAGGATTCTGCCAAGTACTAAGTATCTGTCCCAATTTGCATTCTGGAACAATGGGAATGGACTACAGGATGGACTCAAGAACGTGCTGGACCACTGTGAGTCAGACTTTAGCTAAAACCCCACTGGATCACCTGGCCTTCATAGGCCCCTACTCTTACTGGAGGCCACAGTGATGTTATGGATCTCCTGGAATCAACACTAGTTCAGAACCAGTGTCCAGCAGTCCCCAAAATGCCTGATCATTTTGCTTTCTGCAGTATACAGTTACTCAGGCAAAAGGCCTTAGATCCCTCTGGGGAAGGATGGGAGAAAGAGTCAATAATATTTTGGTACACCAAGGTTCTTCCCCAAGAGGACCCGGCCTCCCCATCCTGTGTCAGTAAACTAGCTCAAATCTGGGAACTGGCTGAGAGGCTGATCCCCTGTTACTACAATTAGAAGGTTTCTGTTTATTCACCCTTAAGTTTTCAATTACATAAATCTAGTAAAAGTTTTGTAACTTCCCATTTAGTTCACTTTTGGAAACGTTTTGACTGACCAGCCAGTGTTGTAGATCTATACACATCAGGCCATTCCGATCATTGTTCTGCTTCTGCAGTCCATTAGTTAGGTCCGCACACCCTGCCTTCACAATTCAGTGCTGCCACTGGCCTCTGCCACCATGGGATCTCATCAAAACCACTGCCCTTAAATTTCCCAATCGAGTAACCACAGTCCTCACTGTAAGGCCTGGCATATAGAGAAGAGCAACGTCAGGCCCCGTTCAGGGATGCTGGTGCTCCTTCATGAATCTGTTTCTCAAGGTGTTAGTGGAAGGTATTTTTCCTGGCTCATCCCAGTGTGCAGGATTGGGTTTAACATCACAGCGCCACTCCAGCATTCCCATTTCCCCAAGCATCTGAATCCCCTCAGCAACAGTAAAACACGCAAGTCAGGCATTCCTAACTCACTCACAGTGGACCATCTTGTGATCCACACTTCTTCCCACCAGCCAAATAAACTCCCAACACCATTCTTTACCCATGAGCTGCAAACACTAAATTCAGAATCTCTGCTAAATAAGCCCATATCAACAAACTTAGCTGATCCAGCTGTATTTTTTGTTCCTATCTCCCCACACCTGTAAAATCCATTCCCACACTTGCTCATCAGGCCACTGCTTATAAGAGTTAAAAAACTTGATACATTCTTTGGGAGAATAGCAGACCTCGTTATGGGTCACACGATGTACTTCACACCCTTAGAGCCTTCTGTTATAGGCCTAGAGGCAAAAGCGGGTGGCAAGGGTGGGTCCTGAGGCACGTCAGTATTATCATGCTTGGTCCACAGAGATGCGCTCCCTCAGGAATGCTAGAAGAGTCCAACACAGCAGGTGATGGGGGTGGGAAATCGCTGCCTCAGACAAAATAATCTCATTAAAGTCTAGGAGCTCAGCATCCTCAGCCTCGTCAGCATCCTCCTAACATCTCCATCCCAGTTTGCAGGATCCCATTCTTTTCCAATCCATGCCCTCACTCTCACGGCAGAGTCCCTTCAGGGCTAAGCATTAATGTTGTGCTGTGTTTCAGCCAATCAAATTATCAGGGCCCATGTTTGCATTTCTGCAATCTTGGGCAGGTGGCTGAAGGAGAGATCTTTCAGGGCACACTTTGAAGCTTTTAAATTTTGTGTGTGCAGCTATTGAATTTGAATCTTTGAGCTCAATTTTCCTCTGCTAAGTTATCCTCACAGTCAGAGGACTTGATTTCCTGTGGATATTTTGAACTCATTGTTTTCCTTCACTAGTTTATCCAGAGCTGCCAAGACCAACCAACCAGCATCTTATTTCCCATTCTGCCAAAAGTATTCAAAAATTTCACATATGGAGTTGCTAATTCCTTACATCTCACAGGCGGTGAATCAGAAATATCAAAAGGATCTACACTATTAAACAGTTCACACCAAGGGCAATTGGTGTTCCCCCACAGAATTAGGAGACAGCAGCATTCTTAGGTCTCAGATTACAGAACTACCTCCAAGAAACCCAAAAGCCATTAAAGAATTTCATATTTACAATTCTATTTCTCTAAAGCCACTCCAGAGTGAAAAATCTGTGTCAGTCAGTGCTTACTAGAGAAAGATTTAATATAAGATACACAAATATATAAGAACTTACAAGATTGGCTTGCAATGGTCATCAAAGAGTCAGGTGTGGAAGAGTGAAGAACTTCTGCATGCTGAGGATCTAGAGGATCCAGTGGATGGGCTGGAGCTCACTGTAATGTGTCCCATGAGAGGCCACATGAGGAGGCCAAAGGGTCTAGGATGGAAGCCAGGAGATGATGTCCAAAATGAAGACAAAGACTAGAACTCCTCTGAGGAAAGAGAAGCAATCCTTCCTTCTTCATTTCCCTTTTATACCACTCTGGCAATAGATCTCCCTAGGGTGGATCTTCCACACCCAGAACTATGCTGAGCCAATTTAGTTGGGCTTTTCTTACTCGAGTTGACAAAAAGAATATCACACATAGGTCATTGTGCAATTCATCATTCAGGTGCTTCAGACAGAGTCCAGAGCCTGCACTAAAAATTATGACTTCAAGAGGCTTGATGAGCTTCGGGTCTGCTCTGAGGCAGCCATATTTTGTCCCCTGGAAGGCCTCTGACCTACACAGCCCATAGTGCACTGGAACAAGAGTGAAACCTCATCACCTGTGATGCTCCAGCTTTGCAATAACTTTCATAACATCGAGCTTTAGGGAATAGAATCATATGAGCATTCTGAAGTTGGGGCAGGTCCTGCAGCATTGCTGGGCACTGCTATGGCATCCTACAAACCACAAGGTGGCGCCACTCACACCAGCGTGAGCCAGGAGGATAAGAAATTTTTCCTGAAAGGCAGGTATCTCATGCAGTGATAACTGTAAAAGCAGGCCAGTCATAGAGTACTCTTTCCATTTTGTTACTTAACAATATTTAGTGTTTTAATTTAAAACATACTCTGGTTGTGGACACCATGTCTCTTACTTTAGAACTACGTGGTGTGGATAGCCGACCAATTGTCCTTCACTCCTCTGACCGAGCAGTATTAGCAGCTGTTAGAGTGATGGCCAATCCTTCTGAGAACACCCAGCTGTAGGAAGGTTTATGTCAGCACTCCTCTCGACCCTTCTCATGGGCTCTCCACAACTTTATGATGTACTGCCAAGAATCAAACTCACCCCAACAGTGAGACAATGAGATTCTGCAGAAACACGTCTCCACTTCCAGACAACCATGCATAGAGCTAAAGCAAAAGTCAGGTCAGAGACAAAAGCACGCATGTGCCAACCAGAAGCCAGCCCTGTCCTCGATGCTAACACTGGGCACTCCACTCAGCGCTTAACACCAAAGCAGAGGAGCCGCTGCAGAAGGATGAACATGTTTGAACAGAGAATCATGGGAGTTGGCGCCTCAGGGAAGAGGACAGGACCCGTGCTGTCTCAAACCCACATCACTGTATCCATGTGATCCATAGCCAGCGGACCTTCCCTGCCAGTGAGTCAGGTCCCAAAACAGCCAGGTGGAAAGAACCCTCAGCTAGTCCACTCCAAACACTCTGGCTTGACACTGACTCCCATAGAGACCAAGAAAAAATGATCAAAGGATGACCTAGGGCCTCTAGGAGGAGCAGTCATGAGAATACAAACCACGCACAGAGATAATTTCAAAGCCAAACACTCTTGGCACCAGCTTCTAATGCAGATCAGCATGGGTTTTGGTCACCAGGCACATGGGTCAGCCTACCAGGGATGGCAGGAGAAGGGTTGCAAACCATCCCTCTCTTTCTCCTTAAATCCTAAGAATGTAAATTGGGAGGCAGTGTAACATTGACTCACCACTGAAATACATGTGAGCAGATAAAAGTAGACCATTGGAGAATAGAATGCTCTTTTCATTCCCAAGGGACCATCCAGTACTCAAATAGGAGAGATGCAGATCATTCTCAGTTCAAACTTGAGGAATATTTCTTATCACATGTAGATGTAAAAACATCTCATACCATTTTATCTATAAACATGGGAGATCCAGCAATTGACATGTAATGATCACATGAATATGGAAACTACATTCCCTAAACTCTGCCTGTCTCAGCCAACAGATGGGATCTAAGTGGTAAGATCCCTCCACAATATTATCTTATAACTTGTGACAGGTTACATAAGAAAACTGTAAAATGCTAATTTTAGCTCTTTAAAAATATGCGAAAAAAGTAGGCATTATTCTTTTTTAAAAAAATCAACTTTGCATATAGTAAAATTATCAAATTTTCATTCTCAAATTTTGGCCTCCTTGAGTCAGTGATGGAGATAATATGGATGCGATCCAAGCCTCCATCAGTAAAAGCTGAAACAGGGAGCTTCCTGCTATAGTAGGCACAGAACCCATACCCTGTTCTGCTGAAAAGACAGCCAGGTGGCTTCACCTCCATCTAGTCAACTTGTAGAACATCACACTTCAGCAACGAATAGGAACTGACACCTTGAGAGGGGAGGTAAGCTAAGGATCAGGATGGTAGAGAACAGCCAGTCTCACCACCCCAGAGGTTAGTCGGATGAACTGTTCCTGGCTCAGTTAGTTCCCCAGCAGGATGGAGCCCCAGGCACTTGTGTACTGGCCATCCTGCCTCCTGCATTTATTCCTCTCTCTCCATCCATGACTGGTTAACCTGTTCCTCTGCTTCCTCACAACACTTGGAAACAGAGGAACCAAATACTGGAGGCACAGAAATGCTGATAGTGTCTTTGTCCTCATCTTTAGAAGTGAAAAACACACTGTCACATAGCAAAAGGGAATTAGGAAAAAGGGCACAATAAAGTCTACCATCAGCTGACTTTAAGGTACAGAGAAGACCATGAAAATTTCCTGGGCAGCAATTTTACTCAGATGTCAAAATGCAAAATGCAAAACTAGAATGTGGAAGAACTGGATGGAGGAGAAAGACTCAAAGGAGAGGCAGAAAACCTGAGGGACAGAAAGGCTCAGAGGGACTCCAGCTCTGAAGGCGAAACAGAGTTAAGAGCCAGGAATGCAGGAGGAATCTGAGGGGTAGACAAGGAAAGGAAATGAATAATCCTGTAGGAAAAACAGGAATAACCATGCCAAATGCCATGGCTATGACCCATCCCAAACTTCTGCTGTGAAACACTGTAAATAAAATAAATTTAATTTAGCCTCTAACCTGGCAAGCATTTGTTATAGCAGCAGTAGAACATTTGTGCAGGACCCATTCAAAATCCTTATTTCAGATTTTACTTTCAAGCTGATCAAGAATAATCTGCCTTTCCTTTGTATTTCAAGATGCCTCATAACTCTTCCCTCACTGGGGACCATGATCATGAAAGAAAATTAAAGGCAACAAAAGTAGTGTCATCCACTATGCAGCATCCCAGCACAGACACTGAAAACATTCATGAACAGTGTTCTTTTAGATTGACATTGAAGTGGAGAGGTCTAAATGTCACGAAACATTTGTCAAAACTCATAAAAGACAATCATTTTTCTATTATTGACACTTAATGTAAAATGAGAAACCTTCCCCCAAGTACCCCAGAAGCCCTAGTAACTTCCCCACTACGTTCTACCAACTGTGAAGACATGTGATCAGTCTGTCAGTTTTCCCAGGCAATAGCAACATGGGGAAAAGATCTGTGTCGTTTTCTCTCATCCATCCAGATGACCGACATCAACGGCAAGTAATATTCAACTTCCCGCCTTGGACAGGCTGGGTGTGGGCCACATGTTACAAGGACAAGGGGGTGTCTGCTCTTCATGAGCTATAGCTCAGCATGGCTGCCTGGGAGTCAGGATGTTTCTCCCTCTGCTCCAAGCTTTCCCTCTGAAAAACACCTGAACATACACCACCCATCCTTTATCCAGCCACCATCAGACTCCCCTCCACTCAGGAAGCACCTTTGAGAAGGTTACAAAATGTCACAAGCCCTGCAGAGTAAGCCCAGCAGCTGCTTTTACTCTACAGGAGCAGGCTCACTGCCTGGAGCAGCCTGGCAGAACCACCACTTCCACTCCATGGTGACACAGAGGATTTGAGAACCTTCACTTCGGACTGGAGACTGCCGAGTCCTTCCTTCTCAGACGGGAAGGTGCTGATGTAGACAGCGATCAACGCCATCCTCAAATTTCCTGAGATAATATGGCACTTGGTACTGAGAGGAACAAAACAAAGATTGATGACCCCAGCAGCAGATTCCTGCCTTCACTCCTCCTCTTCCCAAATTTCCAAGATAGAGCCCTGTGCAGGTACAGGTTGCATAATTGACACAAAAGACCATGCTGGGTAGGCAGGATGGGGAGCACACAGAACCCACATAGCCACCTGCTGGCAAAACAAAAGCCAAGTAGCCTTGGAATCTTTCCTTTCATGTCCCAGACCACCTCAATCAAAGCTGAGACACTGTGGCTAAGAGGTAGAACAATGGTTTCAAGCACTGTTCCCTCCTAATTCCATCCTGAGTATTTCACAAGGCAAGACATCCCATGCCAGATGAGGCTTCAAGTAAAAGGTAAAGATCACTCTGAGATCGACTGACATTCTGTGGCTCTGAAGTGGCTGATGTCCCACTGCAAAGTGACTGATCCAATCCCTTTTGGGCTAAGGATGTCCCAAGGGCATTGACATTCTTTTGGAAAGCAGAGGCAAGTATCGGAAGACTGGGGTGCTGGCCTCACCTTCTAGATGTCCTGTTACAGCATGGATGTGAAGCAGAGCACAATGCCTCCTGTACCCTCCCTTCAGGCCACCTTCCTAAGACCTCTGTCGAGGATGTCTCAGCACTATCTCCAAAATGTCTCAAGGCAGCTGGGCCTGAGGCACAAAAGGCGCACTCGGCTGTGTACAAGTGTCAGCCTGGCCTTGTGGGATAAGGTCCCACAACCTTTGTGTTCTGAGATGAACAGGCTGAGATGCCTTCTGTGGGGAAGGAGTCACAGAGAAGCTAGAAGTGATCCGCTCCAGGGCTCTGCTAATCTCCAGCTGTTCTCTTGCCCTACACTTTTTCCCACTTCCTCTTCTGGATTTCCCAAGATCACTTCCAAAAGAAAAAATATCTGACCCAAGCGTAGGCGTGAATCTGAATGTAAAGGAATCCAAACTAGAACACTCAAGTTTAATTTCACAGTCCAAATAGGAAAACCTCCAGAAGATGAGCTTCCAGGGCTGGAGCTGTAGCTCCATGGCAGAAACTGAGCTGTCAATTTCCTATCGATGCTAGTCAGTACCAATGACCACACATACACACACACACACAAATGTGCTTTGCACTGGTGTGAGGATGACCAGGAAGCACTTTTGTCTAACAGCTCCTGAGAGAGGTCTATAACCAATGGAGAGAATTCCAAACACTATTCACAAGTTGATTCCAGTCCACACAGAGCTCAGGAATTTTTACTATTAAACACCACCTTCTCATTGTTAATGAAGAGCTGATCTCTTCTGTTAAATTATGTACAGCCTGAGGATTCCTCTTGCCCTGGGTCATCATCTATTAACTAACTGAACACCTGCCTTGAGAGCACAAACTTTACCAAGTTCAAGTAAGACAAGAGCTGATCTATAATAAATGGGAGAACCTTTTCCAGGTTTTAGGACTGCTTAGTTTATAGTTACATTTAGCATTTTTAAGAACATTTTTCTATTTAACAGAGCAACATCAGAAGTGGGAGTTAAAGAATGCCAGTGACAGGAGCGCCAAGCATTCAGCAAGGCCCCTGCCATGGGCAGTCACGCCCATGGGTCTCACAGCAGTGGCACTATCATTTGGGGTCAAGATAAGAATATATAGAAGACCAAATATGCTTCAAAAGTCTCTATGGTTGAAGCAGTCAGAATCTAGTTAGATTAAATTATAAGTAAATTCAAACCTAAAGAAATGAGACATTTCCCCTCAGCATCTCGGTGAGCCAAGTAGTCTCTCCATGAGTGGCTACTCACAGGCTAACACAGCCACCCACCCCTGTACCACTAGAGTGGCAGGTGTCTGAAGACCACACATGCTGGGCACCTAGAAGGGGTGCCAGTGTGAACCATTTGCCCACCCTTAAACTGGTGATCATGGATGTTCTCCCCACCTCTAGAGCCATCTTCACCTGTTAAAGATGAGGGAGTGTCATGACTAGAGCTCATTTTCAGATATCCCAGATGTTTGGACACACCTAAGACAAACACAAGAATTCTCAGGAGCTCCTCTGCTTTTTGTCTGCCATTGGCAGGAGAGGAGGTCCTGACTGCTATTCCCAGATCTCAGAAGTGGGACATAGAGTAAAACTTCACTGGAAGGTTTAACAAAGTTGTTTATCTTCTTTCTGTGATACTTTCTGGTTTAAAAGTTGTTCCTCTTGGTTTCTCCTCTTGGATAAGCCACCACTAGCACTAGCATCAAGAAAGGGAAGAATGACCAGTAAAATAGCCAGACACAAGATAATCTGAATATGATCCTTTGAAAAATACTGAGCTGCTAGCCAAAAGACACAAGTTCAAATCACCTTATTCTAAGCCAGAATGGACATTATTCATTGCACTTTTATCTCAGACAAAATGACACATTATCATTAAGCAATATTCACGGGCTTGCCATTTTCTCTGAAGGAAAAAGGAAATACTTCTAACAGGTTCCAAAGTCTGTTCCCTTTGGAGTGATTACCAACTGAAATGCCCTCTCAGATAATTGTCTGGGCTGAATTGCCCTCACCCTTCAGACAGGGGACACCAGAATCACAAAGGTACCTACTAGACCACTGGTTGAATTCTCAGTACCTTTATGTCAAAGTAGTTAAGATGCTGAGTTTCTCCAGAACTCCTAGTCAAGGGAGTCCATCCCCCTCGTGTGGTTATTGGTCAGCAGAACTGCAAGAGACTCAAAATGCTTCATTTACACAAAGACAAGAGCACAAGTTTGTTATGAAGAGCCCTAGAGCTCTTCCTTTCTTTTCTCCAACAACCAAGTTTCAGGGCTTCTGAGCCATCCCCCCACCCCAAAAAAAAGCATTGCCAAGAAAAGAATGTGGGACTCATGCTTGGAAGTCATGAGCGAACACTGTTTTTGCACCCAGTTTTCTGGATGAGTTTTAGGAAAGCAGTCAATACTAGCAATGGTGCACTTTTAGAAGGGCAAAATTTTAGAATTCATTGCATGTCACACCAAGATCTTCCACCTGATCAGAGAAAGTACAACAATGCCAATGACAACCACTGCCTACACTATCATGGCACCTCAAAACGGAATTAGCACCAAAGGTACTAATGGTGTCCACAGAAAAACTATCAAGGATATCTTCCAACTTTCTAGCATTTCAATCTCACTTCAAATGGAGAAGATCAAATCAGCACCTGAGACTTTTCACCTGTGAAAGTATCAAGCTATAGCACAGCAAGACATTCAAACCAGGTGACCATCAACTCAGTGAGTCCAAGCACAGACATTTCACAGGCAAGACAAAAACCCTCTAGAGTAGTCATAGAAAGAATGTCATTATTTTAATAAAATGGAGCTTGAACTCGAAGAAAATTACTGAAGTAGAAATAAAGTTGTATAGAGTTGAATCCTTCAGCTACAATTGATATTAGTCACAAAGGAAAAATTAAAACAAGTAGAAATAATTAGCATAAAATTTAGTACTATAAACATATAAGGAATGAATATTGTCAAGAATAGGCATAGAAACACATGTGAATTTTCTAATGCCTCCAGGTTAGGTGAAAACAGAAGGAAAGAATGGATCTACTTCTATCACTACCACATCCCCCCCTTCCCTTAGGCCACCATAGTACACAGTAAAGAGTTAAGCAATGGCAGCCACTTCTTTCCAGGGTCTTCTCTATGGCCCTAGAATTTGTATATCTGTGGCCCCTTATCTGCTCACACAGGTCACTCAACTGATCTAGCTGTAGAAAACCTCATGAGGAACAAGGCCAAAAAAAAAAAAAAAACAAAAACTATTCTCTGTATTGTTTAGAAAAATATCTATTCCATTTGTGTAAAATTATGCTCATTAATTGAAATGAGTAGACAATTACCAAACTTAACTATCATCCTGTTGGCCAGGGAGCTTTCTAGAGGATTAGTAAAATGCTTCTAGGTGTGCCTTGGTAGGTCATAGAGATGGGACCTTGGGTATTACCTGCTACCAGAACCCTTTTTTCCTGGTACTGTTCCCCCGCTCTGCATCTCAGCTAAGATGAAATGGGCACCTTTTCTCCATCACACCCTTCTGCCATCATGGTGGTCCTGACTTGGAACCAGTAGTCCATGGACTGAATCCTCTGAGACAATGAGCCAAATTAAAACTCTGTTCTTCATGTTGTATATTTTAACCAGCAATTGGAAAACTGTCTAATATGGTAGACTTCCAGTCAATTTCAACAGAGAACTCAAGATATCAAAGTATGTGACTTTTGTGAGAACTTACAAATGCACTCAGCCTACCCTGCCCTTGTGAATCATTTGACATGGTTCAGCATTAACTAAATCACACATTCAACCCTGGATATGTCAATATCTAGCTTACTTGCTGTAGGAAGAATTCAGGCAGATTTTCTGCTTACAAATCTGAGACAACAGTGTCAAGTGGAGGCCATCAACTTTTACTCAAAGTAACTGCAGGGAATCACGCTAACATGGAAAAAATGCACTCCAATATGTGTCATAGGTACATGCCCTCTGACTACTTTGGGGAGGCCAGAAGGCTCCAGATCTTGACTTTTCACCATACAAAAGGTATTTCCTGTGTTGGAAATTTTTAGTTTACCTTTTGACTCATTCTAACATAGTCATCCAAGGCTACTTTCTTTTTTAAAATAAAACAGTGTCAAGAAGAGCAGCCAGAGTTGAGCTTCAATTTAAAATTGGAGTAGAACACAAAACTTCTTTGTGTCCGAAGTAAGACCTAGCAGTAGAATGGCCCTTGCCTGTGGTACTGCCAGTACAGGTCCATACAGCTCAGCTCTTCACAGCAAAGGGAGTCCACAGCAGAAAAGGCTGAAAAACTGAAGTGTGAGATCATGGATGTACAAGACTGGACAAAAAAAAAAAAAAAGAGGGGGACTTAGTGACCCATGCCCAAATCAATCTAGCCCATGGCATCAATACAGAGGAACATTCCTGGGGGCAAACTGCAGTTAAAAATCTCCCCTATGTCGGGGAAGTGACGAAAACCCAACCCAAGCCATTACAAATTCCATGACTTAAAGGTAGCCTTTATGTGGACACCAGAGGATAAACAAATGCACAGCAATAGCCTGATATAAGCTGCTTCCAGCAGGAGCCACACTGCTGGGCTCCTACAAAGGTCCACTTTTGACAGAAGACATGGCTTCTGTCAAACAGGGTAAGGCTTTGGTAAGTGACAGCTATAAGTCTTCCCAACTTGTCACACAGAAGACTGACTTAATGGACAGTCTGGAGCCTGCACATGCAAAGATGACTTCTAGAGGCTCTATGAGCTGTGGGTCTCTCCTAGTAGGAAAGCAATGTCCACCAGTGGAAAGCTGGCCATGCAGCTTATGATGCCCTAGTGGAAGCTGGGTTGGAGCCTAAAACTTATGCACACTAGGTAGGTTACAAGACAACCCCACTTAATAGTGTTTCCTAAGTCCAAAGCAATTGGTGTTTCAGGAACTACAGGCTCTTACACAGCCTCTGCCTCATGCCGTGTCCTCCTCCAACATACCTGGAGAGCATGAGAGAATAAAGGACCTGCTACAGTGGCCAGTATCATGGGAATACAAAGCTGTGACTGCAGATTTTCCATGGACCAGAACACAGAGCAGGGCCTGCTTGGACAGGCCATATGACCTCCCTCAGCCAGCTCCATGACAATTCTTATGGCTAAGATCACTCCAACATCAGCCTGCCCCCCATGTATGTAGGAGATAGAGCCTCCCGAATCTCCTTCACTTCAGGCAGGAGCTTCCAATAGAGATGCAGAAGTAAGAGTATCCAGATGTCTCTTCTGCTGGAACAGATGTGCAGGGACCCATACAGCTCCAACAGCTGCACCTGGGAATCCAGTGTCTGCACCCAGTCACCTGGGAGGTGGTAAGATGTGAAGGTTCCCAGATAGCAGAGGGCTGTCACGTGCTGCTGTGAGTTCTCTAAGGAAAGTCTGGTAACTGACCCAAGCTTTCAAAATGATCGATTTTGAGCTTTTGAATGTAGAATCCTTTCTCTGATACTTCCTCATGTAGCAGATCGGGCAACGGTGCGCACACACCTCTGGGGCAATGTCCTCCCACAGCACTAGGCAGCAGCACTCACAGTAGTGGGAGTTTTCTAATAGGAGACTGAGCTCTTCCTGAATGAGCAGGTGCCTCCTGAGGGGTCTTGTGTAAAAGGCGAGAGAGTGCTCTTCATCTCTTTATTTTGTTCTTTGACAATATTTAACAATGCATACTGGCTATGATAATCCATGCAAAACTCATCTGCACAGTAAAAGCTTGGGCTTTTCATTCTTGCACTCGGCTCCTACTGATGTAGCTGTAAAGAATTCTATAGACTTTCTCCCCATGATGTAATTTTTGTTAATTTTGTACTTTCATGAACTTGTGTCACGTTCATTAGTTTGTAAAATAAAGCACGTCCCTAACCTCATTTTGCAGGACTGACACTTACTCACTTCCTTCCCAAATTATTGTGTGGGATCCAATTCACTAGAATCATTTCAGGTTTGAAGCAAAGCTAAGGATAAGGCACAAAAGCACCTTCACCACACTTTCTAAGTTCTCAGAAGCCCAGACCCAAAGCTCAGCGCAATGGAGGAGAGGACCAACGCACCACACCTCCCAGCAGGAGGTGTTCTCTGAAATATTCTCAAGACCTCTAGGACACCATTTCCTGCTTGCCAAGGGACTCGGATCTCACACTTCGGTCTTCACTGAAGACTCATTCATACAAAGCAAGATGTTTCTGTGCATCCCCTCCCAGCCCAGGTAAGTGTGGTGTTCTTAATTCAGCAGGTCCCCATACATGGTGTTGGGGGTTTCTTAATGTTGATACCACCGCAGCTGGAAAGAGGCACAAAGCTTAGAGGCAGGTATCAGGGACAGGAAAAATTACCATGGAAGGCAGCACTAGTTCCAAGATGATTCCCAGGTAATACACCCATCATGAATGCCTTCCCCCGAGATGGAAATGATCAAGAATTCATCTTTCTTTCGGTAACACTTAGCTTGGCTTCCAGACACTAAACTATAGTCAGCAACCTCTTGTTCCTCATGAACTACACTTAGATGTTCAGCTGTGGGAAAAAAAAATTAATATAACCCTTTCAAATGGAATGCTTTCTCTCAAGAGGTACCATGAATAGACACCAGTAAAGAGGAAGGTGAAATACTAGGAATGAACCTATACAACATGGTACCACACTTGCATGTTAAATTTTAAAGTCCAATAAGGTGAGTGAGAAATATTCATTTTCCAGCTGAAGTTATTCCCACCTGTGCTGCTCAGTCTTGCCCATGGACCCAAGAATTTCCAAACTTTATAATTTATAATTATAATTTATAATT
>NW_022900947.1:5482180-5516648 GCF_012274545.1 Fukomys damarensis
ATTGGCGTAATCCAGAGGAAAGTGATACAAAACTTAATAATTTCTTCCTGCTCTCATATAAAGATATTAACATTCAAACCATTTTTAAACACCCTCCAAAATCAAACTGGCCTGGGAGAATGCACTCACAAAAGCTCTGACTATAGGAATTATTGTGGTCCCATCTTATGGGGAGACTGTCACCACTTCTGGCTCTCTGGGAAGAGAAATTGGGAAGAGAAGAGAGGAGATACTTTCATGTTGGTAAATCTATGCTCATCTCCTAGATTCCAATGTTCCCCAAGGTCTACTTCCAGACTTAATTGATCAAAAGGCTTCTCCAGGAATATTCCAGATGCAGAGTACTGGGGACCCTACAGTGGTGGGAGACCCCACTGTGAGCCACTTTCCCAGTAAAGCTGAAGCATGACAGGGTCCTGTGCTCAGGGCTTCTCTTCAGAGTCTGCTCCCCACCCAGCTACCACCAGTGTCTCCTGGACCAGGCAGCAACATTCAAATTAGTAGAAGGGTAGCTGAGGGAGGAATCAACTGACATCACCCCTGTTACCTCTTACTTCAAACTTCCTGGTGCTGAGGGCCTAATTCAGTCTATAGTGTTCTGTGATGGGGGATATGACCGATTTCCATTTCAGTGGAGAATTAGTATTCTTATACATATATTTCCCTTCTGCAAAAAAGTGTAACATCTTCCCACCAACTCTAACCATTCCAGTTGTAGATTATTAGCTACTTTTCAACTAGTGAATATTTCTAGACACACACAGCTTCTTATAGCCATCAACTCATAAGTAGAGACATGGCATTCTCAATATATCAAGTGGAGATTCCTTCCAGATGAAGGTATTGATACCAGTGTTCATTCAAAATTGAAGGGCAGTGAGAATATAATGTAGATAAAAAGCATCTACCTCAAAAATGACAAGGTAGAACACTCTGATCATACTTCAGCTTTGCTAAGTGAGAAATTTTATGATTGTTCCTGGTTTGGCTCGAGAGCTTAGTATCACTTGACGGCTGGGCCAAAGAGCTGGTGCTCCCCACAGCCAACCACAGGCAGAGGCAGAGCCCAGCATGGACTTGAACCTGCCAGGCTCTGCAGCACCATGTCACACAAGCAACTCGGGCTGCCAGATGAGGTGCTACGGGGCTCCTGTGTAAAACTGCACCTCAGCAATGGTGCTTCACTACCTCAGCTTCTATTTATAACAGTGGCATGATAAAAAAAATACCACTGCATGTCCAGGAGTGGCGGCTCCAAGGGCTCCCACAGTGACAGCCACCCTGGAAACAGACCCAGATTCCAAGAGCTGAAACAGACTACAGCCCTGGAGGGAAAGCAGCTCTCGGTCAAAGGAAGATCACAGAGAAGGGGAGACAGCAAAAGCATCTCCAAAGAGCAAACACAGATAAGTGTATTAGATTGGCCATGTTGCTGGTAAACTCCCAGGACAGCACACAGCTGCTCCATCCCTGGGAAACATGAGTGTTATGAGGAAAAGGGCATCTTCTCACAATTTCTAGTTTCCCTCACCAGTACTGCTCTCTTGTTGGCTGGTCACTGGATCAGGGATCTATATGGGAAGGTGCCTGCCAAACACCAGCACCCTCTGATGGAGAAGTGGAGCCCAGCTTTTTTCAAATAGTGCACATTTATGTCTGACCTTATGATTGTGAACCAAAGAGCAACTTGAAGGACTCCTCTTTTGTTCTTTCATCACTGCATGCCTAATTTAGTGAAAGGAAAGAACAGACAGATTATGCTAACTTATTATTTTTTCCTATGGGATTAATGAGCCTGTCATGTAAATTAATATCTCACAAAATTTGATATATTAAGTATTAATACACAAGCAAATTTACATTTATTAGTTGTGACAGAGTATTTTTTAAATTATCTGTAACCTTTAGCTGAAGCACAGTCTGTTGTAAAGAAATTTGTTAATATCAAAGTTACTAACTCAAGGGGCTTCACAAGATATATTTTGTGGCCTTATTTTTTTAATGATTTATCACTAAACTCATGAGTGGTTGAGGCTGGGATGGGATTCCCTATGCAAACAAAATGATATAGAGGAATATAAAACTTTTAATCTCATGCTACTCATTACTGAAAAATCGGGAAGAAATAACCCAAAGCAGCACTAAGCCTGGAAGCTGTGATCTCTCGCTCAAATTTTGAGCCAAAGAATTCCAGATAAGCCCTGGGTACCACACAAGGAGGAAGGACACTTTATGAGAGATGAGGGCCCTATCCATCTGGAAAATCATTTCTATTGGGACCAAGAGCACCCATAAAAATATTCCAGAGGGCATCAAAATCCAGCCTTTTCTGAGAGGGCTTCACCTCTTCTGGGAGAATCTAAATACCACCTTTCAAACTCAGATGTCACTTGAACCAGTATTTTAAATATTTCTCCATAATATCCACCTATCCATGAATATGTGCTTAATATAGTTACAGCATAGATCCATGGGTCGTACCGTATAAATGACACTTGCCTTTAACAAAATTGAACCTATATTCTATGAAGACAACCATTACACAAGATTAAAGCCTCATAACCCTAGGAATTCAGGCAGCTACCAAAATGCAGACCAAAAAGGACAAAAGATGGATGAGGTGGAACAGAAGACCCAAGTACACTAACAGGCAAGATTTCAAAAAGGACAAAAGATGGATGAGGTGGAACAGAAGACCCAAGTACACTAACAGGCAAGATTTGCCTAATTAAGACCCATCTCAAACTGTTGCTCTCCACCACTGCAAAATAAATTAATTTTATGTAAGCCTGTAATTTGGTGTTCATTTGCTACAACAGAAATAGAAAATTCAAAGGTTGGCCAAGATTCTATTTCAGCTTCTATTTTCACAATGACATCTTCTTTTACAGGTCCGAGAAGAGTTCTCATAACTGTTCCGTCCCTGGGAACCCTAACCAAGAAAAATACTAAAAGTACATTTTCTTTGTGTTACTCTCTGCTTGACAATCCCATACGCTGACTTAAAACAGCAGTGAACATTTCAATGGCTGCCCCTTAGACAGGCTAAGAGAATTGGAGGGTCATACGTGGACCAACATGTGTGCTCTTCACCTGGGTAGGTCAGCAAAGCTACCCATGAGGCAGAATGTTTCACTCAGCACCCCTACAAACACCGAATTCTCTCTCAGGACTGACATGAGCTTCCTCCAAACTCCATTTAAGTCAGACTTCATCTTCCTCAAAAGACATCTCCAAGAACCAATCTAAACAGCTTCCATATCTGGAGAGCAAGACCAGCAGCTGCTTCTACTCTGCGAAGTAGAGCTCTGACCTCTCCCCTTAAGGATTCAAGCAGAGCCATTGACTGTTCCCTTATCATGGTAATGCCAGCGATCTCAGAATCCTGGTAGTTGGACTGAGACCACTGAATCCCTGCTGCCCTAAAGGTCAAGTGACCCATGTTGACCATGATCAACAGTGGCTCAGGGGCAGTAATATTCAGCAGGTACCAAAGGCAAGAAAGAAGAAAAACCTCCAGCAGATTTCTGCCGCAGTCCTTCACTTCCTCAGGACTAATTTCCAAGAGGCAGTACCCACCCGCTACGACCTTTCTGAGAAACTGGCAGAGGAGATTCAAGTCTGTCACTGAGTAACCATCTGCAGCTTCTAGGGTAAACAATGACTCAAAAGATTCTGATTGCAGAGCCATCCACATGTCAGAAAGAATCAGAGCCCCATGCAGACTACCTTAACACAGGATTTGTGGGGGAATGGCAGGATGAGGAGCCCACAGAACTCACACATACACCTGCTGGCAAAGCAAAAGTCCGATCGGCCGGGAACCCTGGACCCTGTTCTGCCACCAGTGTCTGAAGCATTGCCCAAGGCTCAGGCATGGCAGTTAATGGAGCACATAGAAGGTTAGGAGCGCTACATCCTTCCCTAGTGTTTGGAAGAAATCCTAAGGAGAGTATCTCTACCTGAGATCAAAATGGCCAGTTTGAGGGGAGAATGGATCTCCCTAATTCTAGAGCTCCAGACCACATACCTGACTGTCATTGCACACCTAGAGGGCTCAATGTGGGCAAGACCATAGTGTGCTCAGCAGCACTACCCAAAGTTTATTCCAGAACAATGGGCCTACAAGAGACCAGGTTCCCAAATCTGGATATCATGAAGGAACTGGTTTCAGGGCTGCATCCATAATCAGCAATAATAAACAGCAACAAGCACAGCCAGTTCCTTGCCAGAATCATCCACCCAGCCTGTTTAATGGAGAAGGAGGAGACTCCCTTACCCAGAACTGCAACTGAAGGGCAGAGGGTGGTTTTCCCAACACCAATGACTTCACAGGTGCAAAGAAGCACAAAGCTAAAAGGCTCTTCAAAGGAGAAAAATTCTCACTGCAAGCCACGGTGGCCTCCAAGACAATGTTCCCATCATGTAGCAGTCCTCAGCTGAGTGACTCTACCCGAGATGGAATTCATAAACTTCAATGAAAAGTCGGTCTCATCACTTATCCACTTGCTCCGTTTCCTGGGCCCAGCTTCATGCCCAAGGTTAGCAGCCTCTTCGTACCTGAATTTTACTTTCAGATTTGCAATGTTGGGACTGCTTGCTGTAATTTAAGTATGTCCCAACCATGTGTTAAAATTTCATCTGCTTTGTGAGCTATTAAGTGGGTAGTAATGATCTTATTGTGGTGCTTTAAAATGGAGACTTTAGGAAGAGATTAGAATTAGGTACTGGGACAGAAATCCCATGATTCAACCCCTTGGCTTCATTGGTGAGGAGCGAAACATACACATATATAATAAACTCCTTTTCTCTTGCTTCTTGATGCCCGCTGTAGCTTCAGTATTCTGCCCAAAAGGTAACCATTGCCCACCTTGAACTCGCAAAATGGTCACCCAAATAACCTTTTCTTTAGAATTCATACAGTCTCAGCACTGTGTTACTAACACAAAACAGACAAATACAGTACTTCATAATTAAATTATAAATCAAAGACCTAAAGTATTTAAGGGGAAAATGATGAAACAAGAATGAATGCATCCACTGTGCCTACTGTTCAATGTTAAATGTTGAGGTCTGAAGTTAACATAACACTCAGCATACTACACACTAACAGCTATAAGCACATGAAATACTGTCATAACTGCCCCCATAGAAAATTATTCCATCGATGGCACCGCAACCTGAAGGACAAAAATATAAGAGAAATGAGACATGTTTTCATGCTTATTCTGCATCTAATAGCACCAGTGCCTTCCCCAGAAGACTGCTTCTCGAGAGCTGGTCTGAACACAGCACTGGGGCTCATCCCACTGGTTATGGCCAGGAAGGACTGGAGGCCTTATATGCTCAGAGATGGCCTTAAGTTCCCCACAAGGTTTATGGGTAGTGTAGCTGCCTCGAGAGTTGAGAACTTAACTTCCATGTACCAGCAAATAGCACCTGTGCCTGAAACAGAGCCAAGACATTCTAATATGACCTCTTCCACCACAAGATGTGAAAAATACATTCAAGAACATTACCCAAATAATACTTGCCACCTCTTGCAGACGACTGTCATATGCCCAAAATAGGCTGTAAAGAGTTAACCCCACAATTGCCTTGTTTTGAGAAGTCTGGCTGAAGCCTACATGCTGAGGTCAGAGTAACTTGTACCCAAATTCTTTTCCCACAACTAAAACCTAACTACAAGGAAAACGTTCTAATTACAATCATGTATTTTATCTATTATTTTCCTAATTCAAGAATGCTTTGCCATGTCTTTTATGAGCCTGTTTACATTAATTTCCATAGAAGCCACACATCACCTTTACCCCCAATTGATTGCCAACAAAAATCAGTGCCTGGGACTGGCCAGCACCTTTGGTCATCCTGATATCCCGCTTTTTCTCTCCTAGGTCTTTTAATTTTATTTCTCAGGCCTGCATCACAGACTGGGCATTTGGGGACTACAGACTTACTGGAGGAGTCTCTAGCAACTGCTGCCAACTCAGAACAGATTGAAGAACCCTAAGATCTGAGAGCTCATTGTTTGCAAGCTTTGAAAGGCAGGGGTAAACAAAGGTGAACTAGGCCCACAACCAACAATGTCCATATAATCAACATCTTATGGACATTTGGAGAGGTAAAATAGAGTTAACATTTCTTCCAGAGAAGGGGGAACATAGAAAACATCAGGTGGACAATTGAAAATCTTGCTAATGACAATGACCCCTGCTTTGACTCCTAAAAAGTAAAGGCAATGGATAGCCAGTCAAATAGATGACCTTCACTCTGGCCATTAGAGGCCTGCAGGACAAGGATCACACAAATTCCAGAAACGCCCCTATGAAACCTGGGCATAGTGGATGAGCATGGTGTTCAACACAGTATCACCTCTTGTATTAAGACAGTGCAGGAAACAGGTAGACAAATACTTTAAAACCATCTTGCATTTCTTGAATGTGTCCTTGGAGGATGCAGTGGAAAGTCAGGGTTTTATTGCCAGAATTCACTGGAATTCATGGGATCAGGAAAAAGTGGGATTGTCCAGGATACTATTAAGCCTATCCCTCCACAAAAATAAATTCATTTCATATTTTTTAAGTTCCAAAATCAAATATAACTTACAAGGTAATTATAACTTTACATCACCTCCAACAACATAGTTAAGATTGTGCTACTAAAAATTGTATTAACCCAGTGTTGTATTCTCTAGTAAACTTCAGGCAGCAAACTTCTGCATTTACCCCATTTCATGAGGGGAAGAGATTGCTGGTGCTTCCCATTCTGTTATACACAGCATGGTTATTGCTGAGACGTAGATCATGAGTGCTATACCACAACCCAGGGAGCCCATAGCAAAAAAAGTTGACCGACTAAGGTGGCAGAGCAATGGATGTAGAAACCAGGTAGACACAGCTGGGTGACCAAGGCTCCCGGGAATCACTGTATATGTCACAAGAACTATTCTTGGGGTAAAATGGAATCAATACCTCCCCAGATGAGTTAAGTAATGTTACCTCACCTGGGTCTATCCAAATACTCTGGCTGGACTTGACCCTTATGTGGGACCTAAGGAGCAAGAGTATGTACCAAACAAGGATTAAAGCATAATAAACTGGCCCTAGGAGGGACTGAGCTGATGGAATCCAAAATCACCACACAGCAATGGCAAAGTCAAAGCCAAACACATTTGATGACACCTACTGAAGTCAGTGATGTCTGGTACAGGAACTAAAGCAGATAGGCCAGGAGCTGTAAGCAGGAAGCTTTTAGACATATTTCATCCTTGCTAGGAATAAGTGGGAGGACAGCGTGAAATGTAATAGGCTTCCTAGAAATTATGGCAGCTGAAGAGTGATATGGTGGAAACAAGACTTCTCACCAGAAAGAGGGTTGATTATTCAAATTCAAATAAGATTATGGTAGTTCTTAAGAGCTGAGTTTGTACAGAAAGTCTTCTTACAAGAACATCATTCAATGAATTAAAGACTTCAGATGTTATCTCCTCCTAAACAAATCCATATAAAATGAATTGCAATAATTGATTTATATTATTGACATGAGGGTGAAAATCTAAATCCCTTTTCCTCCATTGTGTCTCCGAGAAGTGATGAGTTGCCCTAAATTAAAGATGGTAGGAGAAATGAACACTCATGATATGTAAGAAAGATACAACATCCAATGTTGAGGTAGATCCAGCATAAGGTCTAGTGAGAATATCACTGTTTGTGGAAGAAAAAGCTGGAGATTGGAGGCCAATTATACTGAAAGTTAATTATGGCCAATGGTTTTCAAGATCTTAAGTCATGTATTAAAGAAGGCAGTGTGGGGGGCCAGTCATGGCCCACTGTCATTTGACATTTGAAAAATAACTTCTTCCTCTACAATTAAGGCATTGATACAATCTATGTAACATTTGTTCCTTTTCAAGGACACTGTTTGTTAAACGTGTTTGTTCTTTGACCCTGCAATAAGAGGAACTCGAAGAGATAGCCAAAGATCTGATGTTATCTGTAAGAGTCAGGAAATCCGGTCTTTGCATAAGATAAAAATAATTGCTTGGTGCTTCCTGTTGATGTGCCTTTAAAAAGAGCTGTTTCTGTAAAATAAACTAGATTTCTTTGGTCTCCACTCAGGCTTGAGTGTTCTTTCCTTTCTCAATCCTCACTCCCCAACTCAGGCTGTTTCATGCTGTGACAGCTGGACCACCACAAGAGGCACCCAAACAGGGACCTGAGTATCAAGGGATCCAGTGAAGGGCACCACAGAGAAGAACGAGGCCTCAACAAAAAGGTAAAGAGTGGTGAGCTTTCTTGTAAATATTAAAAATGGGAGCCAGCAATAGTCACATGCCTTTTGTACATATGCTTAAAGATTTATTGCATGTAGAGAGACCCGAGTCTTATGATGATTGTAAAACTGAAAGTAAAACTTTCATTCCAATGGCTCCACCAGAACCTTTAAAGAAACTCTAGGTTCTGAGGATTCAGCCACTCTTGAGAAAGAAGCTGCTAGATATTATGAAGATGTATGGTCACCTTTAGTGGCAGTAGCCCATACTGAGGATTCACAAAAAATTCAGTTGGAAGATAGAAAATCTATCCTGTCTCAACAAATGAAAGCTCAATGGATTAGTAATAAACTCCCTAAAACCATGCCTAGTATAATAGCAGGTCTTGATCCTTCTCCTTGTGGCAATCAGTTAGAAAAGGAACCTTCTTCGATTACTTTGGCTTCAGGACCTCCTGAAGGCTGGAAGCCTGTGAGAATAAACTCCTTAAGTCTCCAGTTCAGCAGGGTTTATAACAAGCCTTTAAAGAAGGGGAAGATGTATCTGCATTTTCTCTGGCCTGCCCAGTTTTTGATGCTCGGGATGCTCAGGGAAACCCTGTTCAACAACACGCCCCCATCCCTTTTAAACAATTAAAAGAATTAAAAGGGGCTTGTGCCCAGTATGGGCCGATTGCCCCTTTTATGTTATCCATGCTAGATTCTCTTGCAACTGATGCCTTGCTGCCTTTTGATTGGAAACAGACTGCTAAGGCTTGCCTAGCTGGAGGAGTTTATTTATTATGGAAATCTCAATACGCTGAACAATGTCAGAAAACAGCTGATTTGAATCGAGCTCAAGGTGGATTAGATGCCACTTATATGCTGGCAGGAGAAGGACATTATGTAGATGTTGCTCAACAATTAATATTTCCTCCTGGAGTATATGCTCAAATTAATGTAGCTGCCAAAATGTCCTGGAGAAAATTATCTTCCTCTGGAAGGACTACAGAAGATCTTCCTAAAATCAGACAAGGGCCAGATGAACCCTTTCAAAAATTTTTAGATCATTTGTTACAAACAGCTAGTAGAGTAATTGGAGAGTCAGAAGCAGAAATTATCTTAAACAGTTGGCTTATGAAAATGCTAACTCCACTTGTCAGACCGCCCTTTGTCCTTTTAGGAAGAAATCTGATTTATCAGATTATGTTTGCTTGTGTGCCGATATAGGACTTTCTTACACTCAGGGCCTTGCCATGGCCACAGCTTTACAAGGAAAAACTGTAAAAGAGGTTTTATTTCAACAACATAGAAGGGGCACTCCAAAAAGGGGGAATAATGGAAATTGCTTTGGCTGTGGTCAGGCAGGACATTTAATATGAAACCGCCCACAACATAAAGAAAATGGACCTTCTTCAAAGCCTCCTAAAGAACCTGGTTTATGTCCTAAATGTAAAAGAGGATATCATTGGGCCAATTAATGCAAATCTAAAAAGGATGTTTTGGGCAATGCTATTCCATCAGGAAACAGGCTGTCAAACTTTTGGGGCATTTCAGAATCCAACCCCTCAGATCCTCCCTCAGCCAGGAAATCCATTCAAGACTTATTCTGAGCCACCCCAGGCAGTGCAGGATTGGACTTCAGTTCCTCCACCTATGCAGTACTGACCCCTGAAATGGGAATGCGGGCTTTACCCACAGGATTTTTTGGATCCCTACCCAAACAAACTTTAGGATGCCCATTAGGACTAAGTTCCACTACTATGAAGGGATTTATGATTTCCCCTGGAGTTATTGATGAAGATTATACTGAAGAAATAAAAATTATGACATGTTCCCCTTCCAAATTTCTGTAATTCGACCAGGCCAACATATTACCCAACTAATTTTATTGCCCCGGGTATCTAATAAGGTAAAAGAATGCTGTTAGAGGAAATAATGGATTTGGTTCATCCGATACATATTGGGTTCAGGATATTGGAACAAATAGACCAGAAATCAAATTAACTATACAGGGAAACAATTTAATGGACTCATAGATACTGATGCTGATGTTTCATTATCACGTCAGATCAATGGTCCTATAATTGGCCTGTTAGAGAAACTATCACCCAATTACAAGGTATTGGACAAAGTCAAAATCCTAAACAAAGCACTAATTTATTAGCTTGGGAAGATTCTGAAGGACATCAAGGCAATTTTCAACCTTACATTATTTCTGGCCTGTTGGTAAATTTGTGGGGAAGAGATGTAATGCAGCAAATGGGAGTCTATTTGTACAGTCTAAGTGATGTAGTTTCCCAACAAATGTTTAATCAAGGGTTTTTGCCTCATTCCAATTTAGGAAAAAATAATCTAGGAATAAAATCCCCCATTTCTCCTGTCTCCCGTCCTCCTCGACAGGGATTGGGGTATTTTCCCTAAGGGCCATTGAGATGCCTGCACCCCATGCAGATCCTAGAGTCTGGAAAGATGAAAAGCTTGTTTGGGTAGATCAATGGCCCTTGCATGGAGAAAAAATAGTGGCCACTCAGCAGTTAGTGCAGCAACAGCTTGATAAGGGTCACATAGAACCTTCTGTGTCCCCCTGGAATTCTCCAATTTTTGTAATTAAGAAAAAATCTGGTAAATGGAGATTATTACAAGATCTCAGAAAATTTAATGAGACTATGGAGGTAGTGGGAGCCCCTCAACCGGGATTGCCTCTTGCCTCTGCAATTCCTAGAGAAACTTTTAAAATAATTATGATTTAAAAGATTGCTTTTATACCATTCCTTTGGCACCTGCAGATTGTAAGAGCTTCGCCTTTAGTGTACCACCTGTCAATTTTTGAGAACCTATGAAGAGATATTAGTGGAAAGTTTTACCTCAGGGAATGGCAAATAGCCTTACTTTATGCCATAAGTTTGTTGCTCAGGCACTCCTAGGAGTTAGAAAACAACATCCTTCCATATATCTTTTTTTTTTTCAGCTTTGAGTTTATTGGTACATTTCAGCAATACAGTACAGTTACACTCATTGTTGGGATCATGTACCTCTACATGGCAAGTCTTGATTCTCATTTTTTCCCCTTACCCCTGCTCTCCCTTCACCCCCTCCTCCCCTCATCTACACTTTATTTCCATCTTTCCATTATCTCACATTTTTTTCTTTTCCCTTATTACCCTTCCCCTACCCATCCAACCTTTCCTACACCTTTAGCTCCTTTCTTCCCATTTCTAAATGTCAGTAATCTTATTAGGATCTTATTATTGCAGATTATTCACACCAGAGAAACTATTCGGTATTTACACATGTTTGACTTATTTATTTCACTGAGGAGTATATCTTCAATATGTATCCATTTTCCTATGAATGAATCTATTTTCTCATTCTTTATGGCTGAGTAATATTCCATTTTATAGAAAAACCACATCTTCTTTATCCAGTTTCCAACGGATGGGCAAATGGGCTGTTTCCAAGACTTAGCTATTACAAACTGTGCCACTATAAACATGGGTGTGCATACTTCTCTGTGATATGATTCTTTTAGTTCTTTTGGAAAGATACCCAGCAGAGGGATGGCTGGGTCAAATGGGACCTCCAGTCCAAGCTCTTTGAGGTACCTCCATATTGATTTCCATAGTGGTTGCATCAGTCTGCACTCCCACTAACAATGGAGAAGGGTGGGTTCCTTTCTCCCCACAACCCCGCCAACATTTGTTATTGTGTGATTTCTTGACAGCAGCCATTCTTTGTGGGGTGAGGTGGAATCTCAGTGTTGTTTTCATCTGCATCTCTCGAATGATCAGTGATGTGGAACATTTTTTCATATATTTACTTGCTGCTTTTACTTCTTTGAGAAATGTCTGTTCATTTTGGATGCCCATTTTTTAATCGGGTCTTTAGGGTTAGGCAACAGACACATGGCACCAGGTATAACAATTCCCAATTTGAAACTCTACTACAAAGCCACTGTGATAAAAACAGCATGGTACTGGCAAAGCAATAGGCCTGAGGATCAGTGGAACAGACTGGAAGACACAAAAACAAACCCAGATGTACTCAGCTACCTCATCTTTGACAAAGGAGCTGATCATCCTCAGTGGAGGAAAGATAGCCTCTTTAATAAATGGTGTTGGTAAAACTGGATGTCAGCCTGCCACAGTTTAAAATTAGACCCTTATCTTTCACCATGCACTAAATTAAAATCCAAATGGATTAAAGATCTAAATATTAAAACAGAAACATTAAACTTGCTGGAAGGTAAATTAGGCAGAACTCTGGAAGACATTGGCATACGAAAAGACTTTATGAACCAATCCTCAGTAGCATGATTCTAGCAGATAGAATCAACAACTGGGATCTCATCTTATTAAAAAGCTTCTGTATTTCAAAAGAAACTATCAGCAGAACTAAGAGAATCTACAATGTGGGAAAAAAATTTTACCAGCTGTTCCTCAGACAAAGGACTATTATCAAGAACATATAAAGAACTCAAAACAATCAGCCCCCCCAAGTATAAAGATCCATCCATATATCTTATTATATGGATGATATTTTGTTGGCTGATAAGGATGAATCTAGATTTTTAAATGCTTTTGTTTACAAGATTCACTCATTATGCATGTATTAGTAATAGCTGAAGAAAAAAGAGAGAATCCCCATTCTCTTATCTTGGCTATCAATTATACCCCTGCAAAATTCATACACAACATTACAAATCAGGAAGGATAATCTAAAAACCTTAAGTGATTTTCAAAAATTATTGAGAGATATAAATTGGATCCATCCTTATTTAAAAATCACCCACTGGAGATGAAACCTTTGTTTGATAATTTACAGGGAAATCCCAATCCTTCTTCCAGTAGAAAATTAACTGACAAAGGATGATTGGCTTTAAAAAAGGTAGAATTAGCTATCTCTAATCAACATGTGCTCTACTTTGATTATCAAAAGGAATGGAGTGCATATGGTTTTGTAACCTTTCATAACCCCTAACTGCAGTGTTATGGCAGGATGGGCCTTTATTATGGATCCATCTTCCAGTCTCTCCTTCAAAGGTTTTACAACCTTATTATGAAGCTATTGCTCATCTTATACAATTAATAAGATGCAATTCAAGGAAGTATTTTGGTATTGAGCCCCCTAAGATTGTTGTCCCCTTTTCAAAATTCCAAATTGATCAGCTATTTCAAAATTGTGACTCTTGGGCCACTGCTTTCGCCCATTTCATGAGGATTGATAACCACTAACCTAATAAGTTGCTGCAATTTGACAATCTTCATTCCTTTATTTTCCCAAAGACAATTTCATCAACACCCATTGCTACAGCAATTACAATTTTTACAGATGGGTCTTCTAATGGGATTACTGCATATGCGATAAATAATCAAAAAAGGTCTTTTGTTACCCCTGCGGCTTCAGCTCATATCATAGAATTAAGAGCAATTTTAATTGTTTTTCAGAATTTTTCACACATAGCTTTCAATGTTTATACAGATAGTCAATATCTGGCTAGAGCACTCCCCTTGTTAGAAACAGTGGCGTGAATTTCTACAAGTAATTTGGAAATTCAACACCTTCTTGCCCAAGTACAGAAATGCATACATGTACGTTCCTTTCCCTGCTTTATTGGTCATATTAGAGCACATACTTCTTTACCTGGCCCCCTATCCCGGGTAATCATCTGGCTGATCTATCGACAAAAACTGCTGTGCCAAGTCAATTTGTGAAAATGCAACAATCTCATCAGATACATCACCAAAAGAGCCACACTCTCCATCATCAATTTCATATTTCTCGTGAAGCTGTGAGATGAATAGTAAAACAATATCCACATTGCCCTCAATTCTCTTCTGTCCCCCATTATGGGGTAAATCCGAGAGGTATGGTTCCAAATCATCTTTGGCAAATGGATGTTACTCATGTAATGGAGTTTGGAAAACAAAAGTATGTACATGTTGTCGACACACTTTTTCAGGATTTATTCTTGCTTCAGCTCAAACAGGAGAAGCTACTAAACATGTTATTGATCACTGCATATATTTTTTTCTCAATTTTAGGAATACCTCAAAAAATAAAACAAGATAATGGTTCTGGATATATTAGTAAAGCCTTCAATTTTGCTAACAAATGCACATTGTGCATATTACAGGTATTCCCTATAATCCTCAAGGACAAGGAATAGTTGAACATGCTCATGGCACATTAAAAGTGCAGTTTCAAAAAATAAAAAAGGGGGAGTTATATCCCTCCTCACCTAGAAATTACTTAAATCATTCTACTTACATTTAAAATTTTTCACAAATTGATAAGAATGGCCACTCTGCAGCGGAAAGGTTTTGGCAACCCCATGATCACCTTATGCTGTGGTAAAATGGAAAGACCCTGTAACTGGACAATGGTATGGTCCCGACTCTGTTTTGGTATGGGGACAAGCACTTGTTTGTGTTTTCTTACAGGGACATGATGGAGCACATTGGTTCATCATGTGGATCATCCTGACAAATCTACAAATATTTCCCAAAAGTGATTCTACTCAATTGTATTGGACATATATGCCTGATCCTCCCATTGCTCATACAGTATCATGGGATAGTCCAGAAATCACTATTCTGGTCAATGACACCCGTATGTTGGGACAACCTCATATTGGACATTTGAAAAGACAGATGAATTATAGTTATATTGGATATGGTGAAGGTATTCCCACCTGTTTTAGCAAAGGATTACAAGGCCCTCCTGGATGTCTTCCAAAACGATGACTTCTTCATTCTGTGATGGTTTTGAGACAACCTCCCTTTATAATGATGCCTGTAAAAATTAATGAGTCTTGGTATGAGGATCTATGGTTAAAAATGTTGATAGAGAAAGGGAAAGCTCTTAGCAGACAAAAAAGAATATTAAGCTTCTCTTTAATGAATAATGGCCTCCAACTGCATGTCAAGCCTCCACAACCTATAGTATAACCCCTGCAGAGGCTGGTAGTCAAAGACGGGTAAGAGAATTGTGGAGAAATAACCAACATAAGACAAAGCATGAGTATTAAACTTCTCATGGCTTGATGATAGGTGAGAAATGTCCAGAGAAATCCCTTACCCAAGACAGGCACAGTTTTTCTACTGAGCTGGGAAAGTCCCTGCTCTAAATATAATAAAAAGGGGGAAATGTGGGGGTCAGTCATGGCCCACTGTCATTTGACATTTGAAAAATAACTTCTTCCTCTACAATTAAGGCATTGATACAATCTATGTAACATTTGTTCCTTTTCAAGGACACTGTTTGTTAAGCTTGTTTGTTCTTTGACCCTACAATAAGAGGAACTCGAAGAGATAGCCAAAGATCTGATGTTATCTGTAAGAGTCAGAAAATCTGGTCTTTGCATAAGATAAAAATAATTGCTTGGTGCTTCCTGTTGATGTGCCTTTAAAAAGAGCTGCTTCTGCAAAACAAATTGGACTTCTTTGGTCTCCACTCAGGCTTGAGTGTTCTTTCCTTTCTCAATCCTCACTCCCCAACTCAGGATATTTCACGTTGTGATGGCTGGACCGCCACAGGCAGAGATGGGTACTTTCCAGAAAACACAAGGGTGTGAAGACTAAAGTTTCCACCAGGGAAAGGTGAAACAGTGAGCTCTCAGCTGAAGTAGGTGCTGAGATCATCTAGTGACTGGGACATACAGGCAGTGAGCATTTCCTTAAGAGTGACCAGCCTGTCCCAGGCCATATCCTCAGCACTAGTCCCACGTGCTTTCAGGCAGAGCTCATCTCAACAGACCAGGGGAATTATGCAGCAGTGGACAGGACAAACTACATTGGATTATGGCAGTTGAAGAGTAAATGATTAGATTTTGTCCCCATGGAGGAACATTCTGACATCTACCTTCTCAAGACTCAGACTAATAGGACTGATTTCCAGTCAACCCTAGGTGACCAGTTCTATATACCATTCCCCCTTCAGTCCCTGTGCTCTTCCCCTCCTGCCCCTGTTCATTGCCCCCCTCCTAGTTGACTTCCACAAAAGGTACTAGGGGGTACAGATAGGACAAGGACATATTGGAGGGGGTAACCTAACTAGAATGTGTGAACATGTTATATCACATGTTAAGCAAGAGGAAGCAAACATTTTGAAAGGCAGTAGCTCACCAGCTGACTATAAGATCATCCTGGGGAGCCTAAGGCCACAAGTAGGACAGTTAAGGACAACATAGGGGAAAAGTGGAAAAGAAAAGGAGGCTGGGATACAGGTAGTAAGAGATTTTCACATGCACAGCAAGGAAAGCAAAAGGCCTCTACAGGTGAGTAAAAGTCAAGAAACATTGCTTTCTGGAGCAACCTAATAGAAGCTCAAACCAGCCAACATCTTTTAAAGGAAGCCCATTTCAAACTTCAGACCACCACCCATAATATGAAGTGATGGTCTCACATAAGCTTTTAACTAAATGGCCTTTTAGTAAATGGTGAGATTCATTTTCACTTTCAGTCTATTTCCAGGAAAAATTTAAGTCCCTCAGATTGCCTTTACATTTCAAAGCAGCATGCTGTAACTGCTTTCCATGGGGAGCTTGAGTTAGAAAAAAATTAAGTATCCTTGTAGCCTGCCCATGCAACCATGTTTAATTTCAAGTTCATTATCAATAGATAAATGCCCTGAAATAGAAATTAAATTTTACATGGAGAAAATGTATTTGGATTCTGTATGAAAAAACTACATGTGTGACCATAAACCTTCCCATGAGAGGTTCCGTGGACCCACAAAAGTTCATAATGGAGCCAAATGGGTTGGCTAACTGGAGACTTTACAAATTCTTCCACCCAGAAAGACAAAGCTGCTGTGAAAGTTCTCATATTTCTCAGCAAATCACATGTTCCCTTACTTTCCAGCAGCTATTCATAGCTTTGAGAAGAGGCACAACACTTCTCACTACAGCCAGATACACAGCAATACTTTAAACATCTGTGAAGCTCCCCTACCTTCCCATGATGCCAGCCCTGGCATGGGCTCTTTGAACCACCTCTACAAGTAAACATTAGGAATACAAATCTGAAAAAGATTAAGATTCAGGAAGCAAGACCAGTGACCCAGCATTCTGGAAATATGAAGATGGGAATGATTTTGAACACCTGCTCTTTGGAGTGGGGGTTACGGCATCATTCTGGCCCAGAGAAGGGGTCTTATGACTGCAGAACTGCAAGATTCCTCCCTTCCCTTTCTAAAACTTTCAAGGTAATCATGTTTGTCTACAGAAGTCTACATTCAGTTCTTTGCTTCCTCAGGATAAATTTCTAAGAGACGGCACCAACCAATTAGATTCCTGTCTCTTTCCAAAGCAGATCTATATGTGTCATGAGAAATAATCTGCATCCTCCAACAGGTAAACTGTGGATCAGGAGCATCTATCCTACCAAAAAGCTAGGGTGCGGGGTGCAGAATGAGATTCCTGGAGTCATTGTATACATCATTTTCTCACTCAGATTAACTGATCAGCTCCAGGGACAACCAAGCTCTCTAACTCACATGGTCAGTGCCTCATCACACAGAGCCTATCTGGAGTGAGTAACTTCCTGTGGGGCCCAAAACAATGCACAGTATGAGAAACATCACCATCGAGGAACTGTGAAGGCAAGCAGTGCTCAACTAGCTGCAGATGTGGGTATCAGGACACTGTCTGTCCCCTGACAGCAGCTAATTTCAGACAGATTTCAAGCCAAGACCAACCAAGAGAGACAAAGAATGCCACTACATGCTGGTTAAAGAACAGCTCAACAGAAAGAAATAGATCAAGTCTTTACTTGCCCTCAGAGAATGAGAAATTTAGAGAAACAAGGAGACACATTCACATTCTGAAACCTATCTGCCCATATGTAACCCTGCTAACTTCCCTGGTGGCAGACATCTTGGTTGGAAAGGATCTGACCCCGCTCTAAGAGTCCAGATACTGAACAATGTGGGTTTAAGAGTCCAGATACTGAACAACGTGGATTCTGTTGGATGTTTGCAACTCACATCACTCATTCCATGCTTCCATAAGCACCCTAAGGACCTGGTGAGAGGCCCATTTTCTCAGAGCTGGCCAAGAATATCCTGCTGCAACATGCCAAGATTATGCCCAAGGTCAGCGTTATGAACCTTTAATTGGGAAACTTCATAAACTTAAGTCTTAAGGCATTGCAATTTTCAAGGCCATTTCCTCACAGAATTGAGCAATGAGGACATCGGCAGTGAACATATATTAAGCAATGAGGACAGACGTGAACATATGAGGTATGTCTATGCTATTGGATGGCAGACTTGGAGGTCAGTATAAGAAATGACAAAAACATCAGTTTGACACAGGTTGCATAGACAGGAGCTGCACTCACATTTCAAGGCCATCCTCACAGAATTGAGCAATGAGGACATCGGCAGTGAACATATATTAAGCAATGAGGACAGACGTGAACATATGAGGTATGTCTATGCTATTGGATGGCAGACTTGGAGGTCAGTATAAGAAATGACAAAAACATCAGTTTGACACAGGTTGCATAGACAGGAGCTGCACTCACACGAACTAGTCATGACAGCTCACAATATGGACAGCACAGATTTATAGCTCTGCAATCTAGGAGAAATTTGCAAACAAGATGACTCATTTGTGGTCAGGAAAATACTCCTCTTCCTCAAACAACCATAACTTCCCCAGAGGAAATGTCCCGAAAGGAGCTGACCCATTTTTCTAGATAATCTGAACACAGAGCCCTCTGCACTTAGGATTGACCCACATTCACCCATGGACATGCTAAGTATCCAAAATGACGGGAACCTTATGCTCAGGGTTTACCAACCTGACCCTGCCTCACAGCAGGTTGAGGGTCAGCAGGGCTGTCCCAGGAGAAGGGACCCTTCCCACTTCCCCTGAGCAAACTACACATCTGTCTGAAACAAAGGCTGATTTTTTTCTCCTGTAACGTTGTTCCTCAGAGGCTTATGAGAAGAGCTTCCCAGAACAGTACTGAGCAGGAACCAGAGAAAAGACTAGGAAGGTGCCAAATAGAACACATTCTCTCTCATATGAACACTGCACACTGGCAGATTGGCAGTTTTGATCCTAACTCAATTGCAAAATCATGCTCAATCTAGAGGTAAAAGTATACATTAGAACAACCGATGAGAAAAAATGAGTAGAATTAAAATATATACTCCATTAAGTTTTTGAACTAGTGACTTCTGAAGCCTTCTGGGAAAATCATGAACAAAATGAATTCCTAAAATACTGGCCAGCTTACTCCAGAAGGTACTACAATTTTCAAATGCAATTTTCAAATGGAGCAACTTGAACCAGAAAGCATAAGGGAGAACGACCTGATACTATGTTGGTCCATGGCCCTATTGTGTGGCACATGCGACTTCTAGGAGCCGGAGAGCTCCAGGCCTCTCCTCGCATTAGAAGGAAACCAAAGGTTTTCTAGCACTACATTCACTCAGTCCTCCCTCAAGCCACTCACTACACTAAGAAACATCACTCCCAGGGTCCCACAGAGAACAGCCCTTCATCAAATACTTGAGGCAACCACTGCTGCTGGTCTGTGTGGCTACTGCTCAGAGGAGCTCTGCCTTTGTGCTATGAGCCACCCTGACTCACGGAAGATAACAACCCTGGAACTGAGATCCCTGGGCTCATATCTTTAGCCCTTCACCACAACAAAGAGCTCAAAGCCTTAAGATGAGAAACCACAGATGTGGAAGTCTTGGAAAAGATGCTGGTGAAACAGTAAGTCCATTAGACAGCCCTGGAAGTTACTGTAAAAACTTTCCACATACACAAATTCTCCCTGTGCAGCTAGAAGACAGAAAACTCCCTGGATCCAACCCAAATACTCTCAGATGGGAAGAAAACTTGTTTGAGACAAGATTGTCAGGGAGGCAACATGGAGAACTAGGTCCAGAACCAGACCACATAATGGTCCCAACTGCCACTCAGATATGCACACCTCTGTGAGCAGAAACCCAAGCAGGACAGCTTGAGAACATTACCTTTAGAGGATCAGGACAGGGACCTTGCCTAACTCATCTGGATTAGGCTTGGCCTAGTACAGCAATGGTGAACCTTTTGGAGATTTCACTGACAACAAACAGCCCACAGCAGCACGCATGCCATAGTTTGGCCACCATTGGTTTAAGATAACCAGCAAGAGATTTAAGAATACGTAACTTCTTATCTGACCAAGAGAAAAGAAGAACACATCTTAGGTCAGGTCTCTCACTATAGGACATCAGAGTCTAAGGAGAAGGTAGAATGTAAGAAGATCTACTACCAGCCACCCAAGAGAAGATAGCACAAATTCAGATTATTCCAGCTGAGAGAATGAAAAGTTGCTGTTTCAGTGTCAAAGAGCACTAACTCTCTCACTGGACATGAAAATATTGAGGTGCATTTTAGGAGATATGCAGTGACACAGTAAAATCATGCAGATGTACAAACTTAAAACCTGAGCACCTACTTCATTCCAATGTGCAATTAAGCTGAACTTTTTTTCTACTGTATGACCTTCAAAGGCTCATATTTGACATGGACCCAACCATAAGTCATTAAAGAATACATGTTCAACCCAGTGTGGGTTTTTACAAAAGCATGAGTTTTTAAAAGATGGTGAAAAGCCTTAGAATCAACACAAGTAAAATTTTGTATCGTTATCAAAGCTCTCAATTATTGGATTCTAAACATATTTCTGGGAAGCAGAAATGGAGACAAGGCTGAATGTGACACAGCATCAAAAGGATGTCTTTTCAGGCGACAGATAAGCCACCAGTGCAAGAAGATTGACGCAGGAACCCAAACGTGCCCTCCTGTAAGTGCTAAGCCCAGCTCTTCTTGCGAAAGGGGAACCACTGTTTCAGGCACAACTATGAAAGACAGCACCTTCCTGTTCTCCATTATCCCACTGAAAGTCCCTTCCTTCAATCTACTTTTAAAGCACTGACCTTTCACCTAAATTTCAGGTGACTGCCTGGCCAAAGACACATCCCTCTGAAACCATGCAGATTCCATTAATAGGAGCCGCAAAAAGGTAAAACGTCATGCTAAGATAACCCACCATAAGAAATGTCCCACAGCTGGTAGCTCCAATGCAGAGGAAAGGAGAGAAATTTGGGTAATACGAGGAAATGATTTCAGATTTGAAGTGTCATTCCATCACTCTAAATACCAGCTTTAAACTCCTGGTGATGCAAACTGCCCAGACTCAATTCATGTGATGTCTCCTGGAGGAGAATAGTCAGAACTCAGAAGAGAGGACTTCACATACAAGGTGCACGGTGATCTACCTAGTGAGGACTATGGTGATGCACTTGACCTCTGGCAATGAAAATACCTCTGGCTCATGGTAGCTCATTAAAGTCATCTTGGTCACCATGACATCTTTCATATGCTGGGCTTATCTATCTGTCCCACATCTTTGCTTGGGCTGATCTCAGAAAAGTAGGGGCCAATCTTGATTGACAGGCATGATTTTTAGCCTGAGAAAAGACTACCTCTAGCAAAGGCATCCAAAGACATTATGGGAGACCTTTAACTCCAAACTTCCTGCATTCAGCCCTTTATTTCCTCTTTTCATCCTTCTAGATGCTGCCCTTTGAGTCAGTCTCCTGAGATCTGAGGACCAAACATGTGGCAGAGTGCTGTGAGGTCCTGATTACCCTGAGTGACTGTTTCCTAATCAACATCTAGTGATAACTGGCTGTGGGAAAATTGTAGTACTAATCTCTTTCAGGGCTTCTGCAGGGCGATTTATCATCGACTACCTCATGTACTGTGGAAAGGGAAAAAAACCCTCACTGAACACCAGAAACATAGGGGTTAATGGCACACTGACCAAGGCCATATCCAGCAGAATTTGGGTAATGCACTTCAGACAGATCTGTGGCCAGTCAAAAGACATACCTTCGAAAGAACATCTCGCTATAAGATTAGCACAGTACAAGCAGCACTTGCAGAATGACAGATTAAGAATCTCTAAATATCTGTGCCTGCATAAAAGCAATAAACATTCACAAAAGTTGCCAAAAATATAAAACAATGCAAGGTATGTTTATTAAAGACAAATTCCTAACATTTTGGAAAATAGTGAGTTTGCATGGCACCTAACCCTTTTCTTATTTCAATCCTATTTTCCCAGCTATTCAGTAGCCTTGAAACCCAAAGCCCCACAACCATGGTAGCTATGACAATCAGCAGCCTCTCAGCCACTGTTGGCGAAAACTGGATTTGGACTTCCACATAATTTCCTGCACCACATGTTCATCACCAATTGACTCGACCAGCATCTCCCAGTCAGAGCCCCACTCAGATCCTCTGGTTGACTGGCCTCAAGATCACTGAGAACTGCCCTGTCCATCTCAGTGTTAAAGACTGAGGCTGCATTTCTATCTGAGAAAAATGAGGCTCATCAAAACTTTGAGACCATGGAGTATGATGTGCACAGCAGACTGAAATTGCCAGCATATTTCTGAATTTTGGTAGGCGTGGTATTTGGTTTGTGTCCTGCTTAGGGACTAAAGCTCCAGGGTAGCCAGTGCTGAAGAGGACAGCGGTGCTAGATATTTTTTAAAGATTAATTTCATTTGCCAGCTTCACTGGGCCAAAAGACTGTCAGGCATCTAGTGAACATTTCTGGATGTATGAGGATGCATCTGCAAGAGATTCACATTTGACCCAGTCTAATGAGTACATTCTATCTCTGTAAATGTGAATAATCCAGTCCACCGAGGGCCAAAATAGAATTTAAAAACAGAGGAAGGATTATTTCCTTCTGTTAAATTGGGACCTCCATACATAAATCATTTCCCGTCCTCAGACATCAGAAGTCCTCATTCTGTGGCCTTCAGCCTCCAAGTGCAAGTCACTATCTGTTCACTTTCATCTCAGACTTGCAGACAGATTTATACCATCAGCCTTCCTAGCCCTCCAGTTTACAGGTGGCTTAGCTTGGGACTTGTCCACCTCCATTTCTGTGTGAGCCAATTCCCATAAGTCTCTTTGTACATCTGTCTATCCTATTGGTTCTGCTTCACTGGCAAAACTTAATACAGTGACTTTTCTGGATCTAAGGAAGACAGTCTTCCGATCACTGCAAAGTAGTTTTACCTCTTAATCATCTTGAATAAGCAAGACCATAACATATGCTTATTAACATAATGCAGAAGTTCAAGGGAGACCAAATGTTCTTTGGAACTGAGCCAAAGCAATGTCACATTATATATGGAAAAAAAAAAGCTATTTCTACAATTCTGAAGACAAGGAAAAATCTGATATCCAGAACCTCTGGAAATAAAGACTTCATCAGAATCTCAGCCCAGCACAGCTGAGATATATACATGATTCCACTATAGGACGTCTGAGCTTTAGGCAATGACTACCTAAAACTAAAGCAAATAAGGTCCTCTTTGTGCTCCCAAAATGCCTGTTTGTTGTGATGCAAGAGTACATTTGGCAATGGACGCTGCAGTTTCAAGCTGACAGTGGCAATGGCTCCTCCTAGGTACTTTTTTGTCATAAGGCACCAGGAAACCACTGGAGAAGTCAGTGGAGATGTTGTAGGAGGGTAGGGTTTTCACTTTTACATAAGGTCTAGACAGCTGCTGAGCAAGCTGTACACATAGCAAGTTAGCTTTTATATGCACAGCATATTATTAAAACTCATGGTAAATATTCACAATTTTTTAAATTTAATGGGAAAAAAACTTTCCTTGACCTGATATTGCATAAAACTTCATTTGTCTGCTTTGTTTATACCTAAACATTGTGAATATCCTTGCCTGTGTATCTGGTAATACTTTGCTAAAGATATATCCAAATGATCTAACCTTAGGAAATAGAGTAGGTAAGGATGTCTGAGTGAAAGACACCAAAAATATTTGTCTTTTGAGCCAAAAACACTATCATGCCTTAACTTCATTTGTCTGGTGATATTAATGACAAAATAGAAGAGACCAACAAGTGCTCGCTCACTGACATACACACATTGAAGTTTATCTTCATTGGCACCAACAGCACATCTTTACTCATGCACATTTAGAGCAACTGTCTTGCTCTATCAGTGCATTTGAAGGAATTTGCATCCTGGTATCCCACAGCCCACCACACTGCTCCATATCACTGAAGGCATTATTTTACTTGAACAACAAGAAGCAACAATCTTAAGATAACTTAGTTAGACACAGAAGTAACAAAAGTTGTAATATCACCACCTCCAAAAATTTTCAATGGCCTTGGCAGATGAAAATATCCACTGGAGTGGCAAGATGCTATCTATACTTTGTGCTGGTCCACCAGACAACAAGTAGATTGACACTAGGTGCATGTTTAGATTTCAGAGGCAACACACACCTTTGGATGTACACAGATTTAGGTGCTGCTCAGACCCATTTACCAAATGACCCATTAACTGCAACTTTGAAGTATGTTCCAGAGGAAGAGAAGGCATGGTGTCAGGTACAAGCTGCCTCAGTCTTTATGGACTAGAAGACTTGGATCCCAGCACTGTCTGTGACAAGCAGATGTTCCATGGAGCCTCAGTCCCAAGAAAGCACAACCCACACATATAGCATACCAGATTAAGCCCAAACCTTGTTCTCACGAGTCAGAACTTCCACCTTGCTGCTGGGCTCTGCTATAGAACAAAAGACATCCGACCAAAATATTTCATGGCTCAGATAAAACCTAGCTCATAATCAACAACGTGAGTCACAAAACTAGAAAAGCGCCAAGATGGAGCATCAGAAAATAAATGAAAACCAGTTCTGACTAACACCAGAAGACTATTTTACATAAGTCAATGGCTTAGAATCCTTCTCCTAGGGATTCACTAGTTCTCTGTAAATTCACCTGCATCCTTTAGATATGTTTAAAGAAACTTCATTTGTGATGCACACTTCAGTACGGCTGCAGCTTGCAGAGAATACCACAAACACTGCAAAGCAGTCATCGAGTCACAGCCCCATTCATGGGAGGGCCTGAAAGAGGACAGGTGTGCAAAGGCCTTTCAGTGGACCTCTCAGGCAGGTAAGTTTTGTCCAATTTCACGTGGAGGCAAGTCATGGCCCACGGGTGTTTGACATTTTGAAAATTAACTTCTTCCTCTACAACTAAGGCATTGATACAATCTATGTAACATTTGTTCCTTTTCAAGGACACTGTTAACCTTGTTTGTTCTTTGACCCTGGGATAAGAGGAACTCAAAGAGATAGCCAAAGATCTGATATTTCCTGTAAGAGTCAGGAAATCCAGTCTTTGCATAAAGAGAAAAACAATTGCTTGGTGCTTCCTATTGTTGTGTGCCCTTAAAAGCTTTCTGTTCATGTGTGCCTTTAAAAGGAGCCGTTTCTGTGAAATATATCAGACTTCTCTTGGTCTCCCCTCAGGCTTGAGTGTTCTTTCCTTTATTAATCCTCACTCCTCAAATCAGGCATGTTTCGTGTTGTGAAAGCTGGGCCGCCACATTTCATGAAAGGCGATTGTCACAATCTACACATCTCATGGCTCATAAGAGCAATGCATTGGCTGATAGAGAGACATGAAAAAATATTGAGGGAATCAGTCTGGCCATCAAGCTCCCCTTTACTCACAGAAAGATCACAGTGGTGGACATTAACAGGTACAGCATTTGACCCAATCTTCATGAAACAACAAAAATCAAGCTACTCAGTGTTATCCAAATAAATGCCTCTAAGGGTCTTTTCCAAAGATCTCCGCATGAACATGTGCTGAGGAAACACTGCTGGAAAACAAAGTGCTTCTATCTGGAGTTCACTGGCCAGCCTAAGCCCAGAGGGATAGTCCAGAGTTTTGTTTGGTAGATAGTCAAAGTCAAGTTACCTGCAAACATTTTTGCAGTTCAGAATTACGTACCACCATTACCTCAGATACTTCTGAAACTCAGCATGGGGAAGATCCTTTAAGGAAAATGAGATATGAAGTTTTTGTTTCTTCTCCCTGCTGACAAACACCAGGAAAGAGAAGGAATAACATCTTTGCCTGGATCAATAGTAATGGAACTTCCTAGCCGGCAAGAAGTAACTAGCCTCTTTAAAGGTTTTGCTCTTCCAAGCCTTCAGTTGTTCTTGTCCAATTCTGAACATTTAGGATCCCAAATTCCGGATTATACAGAAGGAAACAAATGACCTACTACAGGCATCTCTTCCACACAGGCTTCATCTTGGGCATAAAATACACCTATAGTACAGGCACTCACCTAAACACACTTCATCTCATGTGAGGACCCTCACAGGAGTGAATGCCTAGGTCAATAAGACATTCCATGTGACTAGTGGTCCCAAACTAACCTGGTCAACATGTATGGTGTGTCTCTCATACAACCTTTCTAGGGAGCTTTTACTATTGGAATTTTGTTTTTTAAAATACCCAAACTTAAAGAACCATCTCAGGCTCTGAGGAACTCATGATTTCTATGTAGGCCATCTCTTCTTAGAAGGGAACCAACCCTTTGCCAAACAAGCGACAAATATAAAAAGTCCTTCAACTTTCCCAATGGCATCATTGTGGACAATTGTGCTACAGCTATGCACAAGCTCAAATATTTCTAAGGATGCAAAATGCAAAATCTTGGGTGCTTAACACACCAACCCTGAGATGGAAGACAATGACTAGAAGAGTCTCATAATACCAGGGTAAATGGGGTTGGCAAAAATCCTATAGGTAAGCCATTCAGCAGAAGGACGAATATGGTTCACATAGGCATAGACCTAGGCTTAGAAACTCACCTGAAACTGTATGAGTTATTAAAAAAAACTAAGAGAAACTGATGAGCCATCGTAAAGCCTTAATTTTCCATCCTTAGCCACAGTAATCTAGTCCAAAAAGAGTTAACCCTGATCATTTAGAACTTATTAAAATAATTCTGGTTTTAAGACTTGCTTTTGGGTCATCAACCCTGGATGTCAATGACACCAAGATAATTAGGTATTTTCCAGAGTCAAAGAGGTCTTTAAATGGGTCGTTTCCTGAACTGTATGTAGAGTACAACGGTTAGTATACGGGTTTAATTTTAATCATGAGATTTCCAGATGAAGTTCACGTCATCTTTAATAAGAGAATTTTTTTTCTAGAGGGGTATGAAGAGAAAATGTCATAAAAGCAGCCAAAAGAAGAGACAACGAGGAAAGGAAACTACTGCCAGAAAAGTCCTGTGGCCTGTGCTAGCCTCTGTGCCCGAGTTACATGGCTTAGAAAAACTCCTTTTAAAGGTGTTCTGGTGACTCACAAAATGTTCCGCTGCTCACCTCTTCTGAGCAAAGAAGGGAGATTTGGTGAGGATTCCCTGGGGTCAAATCATCAGGAAACCTCGCCTGATAACAGGCCAGTTACGAGATTGAGATCAAAGCACCATCTAGTGATGCACACAGCCTGAACATACATGAGATGGAGACATCACTCACACTGTAGCTCTCAGGTCTTAGGCTCTGCTTCCTGTGCTATGCCATCCTCTTTTGACTTATATTACTATAAGAACAGCCATAGAGCAAGGGTCCTGGTGTTCAGTACTCAAATCAATAACTAATGGAGGCAGGATTGACCAGGGATTAATCAGAACTCGAGACCGTTCTAAGACACGTGGGATGTGGGAGGCCCCTACATCATTTTTGGAGGCTGAAGTAGTCTCATGAACCATGTGGAAAACATGGCTAAAAGTTAACATCAGCCTAGCCCCCAATGCACTTATTGTTTCTAGGTCTTTTAAGAGACTAGAACTGTGGTCCTAGTAGCTGACAATGGACAATAAGTCTAAAGACTAAGACCTGGTAAGCTAAATAGAAACTAGAATATGGAGTCCTCATGCATGGTAGACTCTAGTGACTGATGATCAATAGGCCTCAACCACTAGAAAGCCAAGCTTCTAAGAAAAAGGATCTACTTAATGGAATTAATCTTGGGTTTTGATATATTAGTCATTCCTCAAGAAGAAACATGGCTATAGAGGCATCATACTTTAGGAAAATTTAAAAAGGCATGGTAGCTAACATGAAATCCACCCTTGACAGTCCAAGGGCCCCAGGCAATGGAAACAGCCAGCTGAGCACATTCTCAGGCTAGGAAACAGCCTCATTTGAGAATGGAGAAAGACGTTACTGAACATTGCCTAGGAAGAAAGAACAGATGGTTTGTGTCACATTTTTCTGATCTGAGAACATTTCTCATGTCTCACAAATTATGACATGATAAAGTCTATTTCAATCTCAGGTTGGAAAACAGCTTTTAAAGACAAGAGTAGCTGAAAACAATAGCAACTGTCTAGGTTGGTCCGTATCTTTCAATATTTCCTCAAATTCAATACAGAACCATTCAATATATTCAATACATTCATCATTCAACACAGAACAAGTAAAACTACAATAGCTATGCCATCCAAATAACTTTAGGAAAGTGCCCCAAATTTTCTTGTATTACTTAAATGCAAGAGTCATCTCAGGGATTTGTAGTACCACTGCTTCGAGCCTCTATGAGCAAGGTAAGCTCCAGAAAACAGGGATGAAGAAAGGCTTTGGAGCAAGTAGCACAAGGCTCAGGTAAATCTAGCCAGGAAACATATCCATCCTTACTGTGATTGCATTTAAAGTGCCTGCAACGCCCAAGGACTGCCAATGTACACAGTCTTTTAAAGAGATCTAGCTGTTGAAGATGGCCAGAAAAGGGTACCATTTGATAATTAAGCAATAAAAGAATCAAGACATGAAGTGAAATGGCTGTATTTTACCACGAGCCTCCAAATATCTCAAAGTGGATGTAGACCTGTCTACTGCAAATGTTTGAGTTCTGAGCTATTTTTTCCTGTTCTGTACAGGGTAGACTCAAGCCTACATTTTTGGAGATTCTGCCTCCAACTGAAGGAACTCCATCCTTACCTTACGTCATGAATGATTCAAGGATTCATCATAATGTATATACTTTTGTGTAGAGTAGATCAGCAGATTTAGACATGATCTGTTCAATCTGAAGAGAATAACTCTACAAAGCAAACTTTACCCTCACAATCAGAAACTCCAAAATTAAGTATCTTCCTTCTAGAATGAGGGACCAGAAGAATATCAATGAACATTAAAAGCCAGTGTTTATCCTTGGTTCCATTACTTTTACATGACTTATCATTGCTACTACAGTTATACCAGCATTTTCTTCTTTGTACAAGTAGCTTTTATAAGATCAGCAAGCTAGAGAAAGGAGGACACAAGGGAAGCATAGCATATCCCAAGCATGACTGATGGTACTCAAAGACATCACTTGGAAGCTCCTTCCAGAACATTGGCAGTGGTGTCTGCGCAAAGGGTTGAAAAGCTGAAGACTTTAAGATATTCCCTTTCCTGCAGAGATGCACTTTAACCCAAGTCAAACTCCCTCGGAGAGTAGCCCACATCCAATAACCTCTCAATATAGGTACAGAAAAGCCATTTTAGCCCAGTGCAGACCATATACTCAGCAATTTGAGCTCCATAACTAATGCAGGATCACATGAAACTCGTGTTCTGACTTTTCTCACCAGGACATCTAATAGTGACACCACAGGATGTCCTATCTTTCCATAGAGACCCAAGTACTGAGGGTTCATAAAAAATGGCCAAACCACTTGCAGCCAACAATTTTTTAAAGGTATTTCCTGGCATACAACTAGACCATGATAGAAAAGCAGTGCTCAACTGTGAAACATTAAGAGATTATGAAAGCACAACTTCCCATTGTTCGCTGGCCTCTATCAGACCCACCACTGCATACATTAGAATGAGCCCAAGCAAAATCCATCAAGCTGCAGAAGTTGTCCATATGGGACAGAGGATAACTCAGGACAAGCAAGCTTGCACCTCATGGGCCACTGTTGAACCAGCAACCTTCCTTTACCTCACCCCTTTGCCCTAACATGGAATTCATTCAAGGTAACTGACTATGAAGAGTCTGTGTTGACAAATGGGCACAAGCTAGAATCTGTAGCCTCAAAAAAAAACTGACAGAAAAATAATCCTAGTAGGTAATATTTCTAGCAACAGTTTTGGTCATCCACTTTGTGTACAAAGAGGTTTTCTGGGGTTAGAACAGACATGAATTCATGGGCAGTGACTCACAGCCTGGTCAGCCCTTCAGCAACAAATAAGAAAAAAAGACTAGAAAATTTGAGGCAAGAAGCTCTATAGTAGAGGCCGACTAGAGATCTACCACAGAAAACCATTATTCAGCCTCTGTTCCCATGTCCACCATCAAGCCAAAATGGGGGTGGCCAAGGACATTAATGGCCATATATGCAGAACACAACCACAGCACCACAGCAAGTTCTCCTGCTTGCCAAGGATGACTTATCCACTACCATCTCGGAATAACTGTCAGAGTGAATGATCAGGATCAAGGTCCCAGCACAGCTCTGGTCTCCATGGTAGCTCACCAACTAGCCATCTGGTAGAAAATTGACTACCATGGGTTTCTGCTGCACTAGAAAAGCCAATGTTTGGTTCTCAGAGGAATACATAGTTACTCCCATTGTATAAATTGCCTGTCCACAAGTACTTATCCAGCACTACTACCTAAGGACTTGAAGCATTCAATCCAGAATGTAGTGTCCCATAGAACATCAGACCAATGTAGACACTTCAGTGGAAAATGTGCAGAGTATGGCCAATAATCCTGGAATCCACTGATTTTACCACTTATTCCACCAACTGTCTGCTAGCTCCAGATAGCTAGAATGGTGTCTCAACTATACACCTATTGCAGGCCATCTCAGGTATTTTCTATGGACGGAGTGCAGTGCACATTTGATTCAAGTACCTTTAAATAGCATTGTAACAGTATCTGCTAGGAAGGAGCAGAAGCAGCAATAGTCCTTTGCCATCATTCTCAATGACTCTTTTTAAGAATGAATGATTCCTGTTCATGAATTTTAGGGATCCTCCTACCCTGAAGAATATGAAAGCAGAAATAATTTTTCTCCCAAGAGAGAATGGGTTCCTTGGCTCAAGGAGATCAATGAGCAAAAAGTAGGGTTATATCTTAAGTATTTGACCTTGATAAGCAGAAAATCCAGTCCTCATGAGCCATAATTGGGTTAGGGGAGAATGTTTAGTACGGTTTACCCTTTTCAATACTTCCTGGTAGTCCTTTGCCAATTGTGATGGCAAGTGAACAGGGGAAGCTTACAACCCTAACCTAAGAGGACGCAGTGACTTGGCATGCACACTCCTCAGAGGATTCCAATTACGGCACAAGGTAAGCCAACCAGATCAGAGGTGCTAGCAGAAAGGGTAACAAGACAGGGGGTGGAGATGGTAAAATGATCGAGTCACCATCAGGAGATGAAGAATGTTGGTGTTATGAAGCCTCGTGTTAAGAGGTTAGGCTTCCAAAAGGTGAAAAAGGTGATCAGAGAATGGAGGTGTCACACTCAGTGGACTAATCCACTGATGCATTCTTAGATGACTGAGCCATTTAGGAGCTGAGGCCTGGTTGGGGTGGTGATGTGGGGGTGAGACGTGGAAGGGTGCTATTTTCAGAAGAAGCCAGAGAACAGGAGAAGAATGTCATGGTTCAGACCTAAAGGACCCCTGAAAGGCTCATGTATTCAGAGGTGGGGATCTCAGAAGGTGACTGGATCATGGGCTATATATTCACTGTATACTCCATGGATCAATGTGTTCATAGCTAAATGTGCTATCAGGAAATGTGGGCCGGTAGTAAGAGGTGCATCATAAGGGCCTAGCAGGGTAGATCTCTAGCTCTACTTCTTGGCTGCCATGGTCTGAGCAGCTTTCCTTCACCATGCCATTGCTGTCATGAAGCCAGTCAAGTATGGACTGAACCTTCTGAAACAGTGAGCCAAAGTCAGTGTCTCCTCTAAGTTGCAGGTGTCAGGTATTTTGGCCGCAGCAATAGAAAAGTGACTAATAAATACAGTTGATGACAACACTGAGACTAACTAAAATAAAACTAAAGTTTATCCCATTAACCACCCCCAATTCCCAATTTCTCTTCAGGGTGAAAGAGCCATCCAAATTGTGGATGAAGTATTTCAAAAATGTACATGGACAAATATATCCAATGTATCCCAAAGAATGCATTGTAGTGGACAATGTGTCACACAGATCCCCCTTCATGGAAGGCCATGCCACCTATTTGTGAGAACATTTGGTATTCCTTAGCCCACAGCCAGAGAGACTGATGGAATATCAAAGCCCGATTTCAGCCTAAAACATCTCTACTCAGACCACTTCAACTGTCAGACCCATTCTGCATGCCAAGTTCCTCCTCTACTCATTCCCAGCTCCATCATCTCCCTTACACAAGTGTTTCCCAAGGACAGTGCTGGATGATCCCCCAGCATGCCACACTGCCAGATCCTGCTCCCTGAAGAGTTATGGAAATGGCAAGGATGAGGAACAGAAGGCCTTCTCTAAAGAGCTGGTGCACCATTCCAGATACAACAGGTCTTCTACATGAAGTAGAGCTTCTACAGAACTTTATCCTTGCCAGGTTATTGACAGTCTTCCCCACTTTAAAAGTGTCAGGAAGTTAAATATAACATGAGAAGGCCCGCCAATTTAACTAGGACATTGATAACACGTGGAAAATCCCAAGCCTATCCTGGAAAATATTTGCCTAAATTCACATATACTCGGTGTACTATCATTGTGTTTCAGAGTCACTTTGGTGGACTGTAGTTTATTTTGCTCTACACCAATTATTTTTAGATAAAATTTATAGGGCTGTCCTCACAGACCACTTAATCTGAACAAAACACTCCATGCTTAGCTTGTAATCTACTGTCCCCTGAAAAATTAGGTAGCATTCCAAAAAAGGGTATGAACCAGTGTTACATCCAGATTTCTTGAATGTAGGAATTGTGTCCTTGCTTTAAAAAAAAAAAAAAAAGCTACTACAGAGTCTCCATCAGGATGAACGAGGTCTACTGCACCCATAGTGAAACTGGTGAAAAAGGAAGATTTCTAATCACCCGGTAAGAAGAATTTCCTAATTGTAAAGAGACCAGAATGCCGCCTGGATGGGTATGACTAATTGGATGGGTATGTCACATGGATAAAGATGCCATCCCCTTCCATAACTACGTATCGTTTGAGCTTCTTGTATGTGTGAATAACGAAGTTTGAGGTGAACAAAATGTCTTAATCCATAAGGCATGCTAGGAAGTGTCACCTCCCGGAGGTCCCTCCCAAGATGGGGACAGAGCTCGGCATCTGTCGTCATCCTCACACTCCCTAGTCAGGCATCAGGGACCCTAAGGCAGATGCTATGATTCCATCTGCAAATGGAAAGCTTATGGCAAGGGCATATTTAACATTTTCTTTTTGTTGAGTTTATTGGTACAATCTAGGTATGCAGTAGTTACATTCATCATTGGCATCCTGTACCCCTTTACATAATAGGTGCTCGGCATCTGTCGTCATCCTCACACTCCCTAGTCAGGCATCAGGGACCCTAAGGCAGATGCTATGATTCCATCTGCAAATGGAAAGCTTATGGCAAGGGCATATTTAACATTTTCTTTTTGTTGAGTTTATTGGTACAATCTAGGTATGCAGTAGTTACATTCATCATTGGCATCCTGTACCCCTTTACATAATAGGTCTTCTCATTTTTTCCCTTGTCCCTGCCCTCCCTTCACCCCCTCCTCCCCTCCCCATTTACACTTTATTTCCATTTTTTCAGTTTCTCATATTTTTTCCTCTCCCTTATTACCTTTCCTCCACCCTTCCTGCTTTCCCTACACCTTTAGCCCTTTACTTTCCATTTCACATTAATAATTATCTCATTAGGATCCTGTGTGCTATTATAGTTTTTCACACCAAAGAAACTATTCGGTATTTCAGTTAAAGAAATCTCTGTATGAACATTAAAAATAGGGAATCCTAAAATAAAACTAAAAAGGAAAGTAAAAGAGAAAAGGCAATGATGTAACATTAAAATAATCCTTAATTCTGGAGAAGAAAATGATCCCTGAACATATTTAAATTGCTTCTTGCTCTTATAGTCTTATTTCTTTCATTATTTAGAAAATACTTTCGTAGTTTCTGTAATCAAACCCATGTAGATATGACCTTACATATTTAGTACGATGTGCTACCCCTGTACACATGGGAAAAAAATAATAAAAAAATTAACGTTTCTAGACCAATATGGCTGTCCATTTCTGTACAATGCCAACTCAACACAGTAAATTGGGATGACTTTTTCCAAAGTTGTGGGCAC